>NC_092098.1:16531425-16860037 GCF_045679555.1 Salvelinus alpinus | reverse complement strand
CCTCCCTCTCTTTCACCATCTCTCTACCTCCCTCTCTTTCACCATCTCTCTACCTCCCTCTCTTTCACCATCTATCTTCCTCCCTCTCCCTTCACCATCTCTCTACCTCCCTCTCCCTTCACCATCTCTCTACCTCCCTCTCCCCTTCACCATCTCTCTACCTCCCTCTCCCTTCACCATCTCTCTACCTCCCTCTCCCCTTCACCATCTCTCTACCTCCCTCTCCCCTTCACCATCTCTCTACCTCCCTCTCCCCTTCACCATCTCTCTACCTCCCTCTCCCTTCACCATCTCTCTACCTCCCTCTCCCTTCACCATCTCTCTACCTCCCTCTCCCCTTCACCATCTCTCTACCTCCCTCTCCCCTTCACCATCTCTCTACCTCCCTCTCCCTTCACCATCTCTCTACCTCCCTCTCCCTTCACCAACTCTCTACCTCCCTCTCCTTTCACCATCTCTCTACCTCCCTCTCTTTCACCATCTCTCTACCTCCCTCTCTTTCACCATCTCTCTTCCTCCCTCTCCCTTCACCATCTCTCTACCTCCCTCTCTTTCACCATCTCTCTACCTCCCTCTCTTTCACCATCTCTCTACCTCCCTCTCCCTTCACCATCTCTCTACCTCCCTCTCCCTTCACCATCTCTCTACCTCCCTCTCCCCTCACCATCTCTCTACCTCCCTCTCCCTTCACCATCTCTCTACCTCCCTCTCCCTTCACCATCTCTCTACCTCCCTCTCCCCTTCACCATCTCTCTACCTCCCTCCCCCTTCACCATCTCTCTACCTCCCTCTCCCCTTCACCATCTCTCTACCTCCCTCTCTTTCACCATCTCTCTACCTCCCTCTCCCTTCACCATCTCTCTACCTCCCTCTCCCCTTCACCATCTCTCTACCTCCCCCTCCCTTCACCATCTCTCTACCTCCCTCTCCCTTCACCATCTCTCTACCTCCCTCTCTTTCACCATCTCTCTACCTCCCTCTCCCTTCACCATCTCTCTACCTCCCTCTCTTTCCCCCTCTCTTTCACCATCTCTCTACCTCCCTATCTTTCACCATCTCTCTTCCTCCCTCTCCCTTCACCATCTCTCTACCTCCCTCTCCCTTCACCATCTCTCTACCTCCCTCTCTTTCACCATCTCTCTACCTCCCTCTCCCCTTCACCATCTCTCTACCTCCCTCTCCCCTTCACCATCTCTCTACCTCCCTCTCCCTTCACCATCTCTCTACCTCCCTCTCCCCTTCACCATCTCTCTACCTCCCTCTCCCTTCACCATCTCTCTACCTCCCTCTCCCTTCACCATCTCTCTACCTCCCTCTCTTTCACCCTCTCTTTCACCATCTCTCTTCCTCCCTCTCCCTTCACCATCTCTCTACCTCCCTCTCCCTTCACCATCTCTCTACCTCCCTCTCTTTCACCATCTATCTACCTCCCTCTCCCCTTCACCATCTCTCTACCTCCCTCTCCCCTTCACCATCTCTCTACCTCCCTCTCCCTTCACCATCTCTCTACCTCCCTCTCCCCTTCACCATCTCTCTACCTCCCTCTCCCCTTCACCATCTCTCTACCTCCCTCTCCCCTTCACCATCTCTCTACCTCCCTCTCACCTTCACCATCTCTCTACCTCCCTCTCCTTTCACCATCTCTCTACCTCCCTCTCACCTTCACCATCTCTCTACCTCCCTTTCCCCTTCACCATCTCTCTACCTCCCTCTCCCCTTCACCATCTCTCTACCTCCCTCTCCCCTTCACCATCTCTCTACCTCCCTCTCCCTTCACCATCTCTCTACCTCCCTCTCCCTTCATCATCTCTCTACCTCCCTCTCTTTCACCATCTCTCTACCTCCCTCTCCCCTTCACCATCTCTCTACCTCCCTCTCACCTTCACCATCTCTCTACCTCCCTCTCCTTTCACCATCTCTCTACCTCCCTCTCACCTTCACCATCTCTCTACCTCCCTTTCCCCTTCACCATCTCTCTACCTCCCTCTCCCCTTCACCATCTCTCTACCTCCCTCTCCCCTTCACCATCTCTCTACCTCCCTCTCCCTTCACCATCTCTCTACCTCCCTCTCCCTTCATCATCTCTCTACCTCCCTCTCTTTCACCATCTCTCTACCTCCCTCTCCCCTTCACCATCTCTCTACCTCCCTCTCCCCTTCACCATCTCTCTACCTCCCTCTCCCTTCACCATCTCTCTACCTCCCTCTCCCCTTCACCATCTCTCTACCTCCCTCTCCCCTTCACCATCTCTCTACCTCCCTCTCCCCTTCACCATCTCTCTACCTCCCTCTCCCTTCACCATCTCTCTACCTCCCTCTCCCTTCACCATCTCTCTACCTCCCTCTCCTTCACCCTCTCTCTCACCATCTCTCTTCCTCCCTCTCCCTTCACCATCTCTCTACCTCCCTCTCCCTTCACCATCTCTCTACCTCCCTCTCTTTCACCATCTATCTACCTCCCTCTCCCCTTCACCATCTCTCTACCTCCCTCTCCCCTTCACCATCTCTCTACCTCCCTCTCCCCTTCACCATCTCTCTTCCTCCCTCTCCCTTCACCATCTCTCTACCTCCCTCTCCCCTTCACCATCTCTCTACCTTCCTCTCCCTTCACCATCTCTCTACCTCCCTCTCCCCTTCACCATCTCTCTACCTCCCTCTCCCCTTCACCATCTCTCTACCTCCCTCTCCCCTTCACCATCTCTCTTCCTCCCTCTCCCTTCACCATCTCTCTACCTCCCTCTCCCCTTCAACATCTCTCTACCTCCCTCTCTTTCACCATCTCTCTACCTCCCTCTCTTTCACCATCTCTCTACCTCCCTCTCTTTCACCATCTCTCTACCTCCCTCTCCCCTTCACCATCTCTCTACCTCCCTCTCCCTTCACCATCTCTCTACCTCCCTCTCCCCTTCACCATCTCTCTACCTCCCTCTCCCTTCACCATCTCTCTACCTCCCTCTCCCTTCACCATCTCTCTACCTCCCTCTCTTTCACCCTCTCTTTCACCATCTCTCTTCCTCCCTCTCCCTTCACCATCTCTCTACCTCCCTCTCCCTTCACCATCTCTCTACCTCCCTCTCTTTCACCATCTATCTACCTCCCTCTCCCCTTCACCATCTCTCTACCTCCCTCTCCCCTTCACCATCTCTCTACCTCCCTCTCCCTTCACCATCTCTCTACCTCCCTCTCCCCTTCACCATCTCTCTACCTCCCTCTCCCCTTCACCATCTCTCTACCTCCCTCTCCCTTCACCATCTCTCTACCTCCCTCTCCCTTCATCATCTCTCTACCTCCCTCTCTTTCACCATCTCTCTACCTCCCTCTCCCCTTCACCATCTCTCTACCTCCCTCTCACCTTCACCATCTCTCTACCTCCCTCTCCTTTCACCATCTCTCTACCTCCCTCTCACCTTCACCATCTCTCTACCTCCCTTTCCCCTTCACCATCTCTCTACCTCCCTCTCCCCTTCACCATCTCTCTACCTCCCTCTCCCCTTCACCATCTCTCTACCTCCCTCTCCCTTCACCATCTCTCTACCTCCCTCTCCCTTCATCATCTCTCTACCTGCCTCTCTTTCACCATCTCTCTACCTCCCTCTCCCCTTCACCATCTCTCTACCTCCCTCTCCCCTTCACCATCTCTCTACCTCCCTCTCCCTTCACCATCTCTCTACCTCCCTCTCCCCTTCACCATCTCTCTACCTCCCTCTCCCCTTCACCATCTCTCTACCTCCCTCTCCCCTTCACCATCTCTCTACCTCCCTCTCCCTTCACCATCTCTCTACCTCCCTCTCCCTTCACCATCTCTCTACCTCCCTCTCTTTCACCCTCTCTCTCACCATCTCTCTTCCTCCCTCTCCCTTCACCATCTCTCTACCTCCCTCTCCCTTCACCATCTCTCTACCTCCCTCTCTTTCACCATCTATCTACCTCCCTCTCCCCTTCACCATCTCTCTACCTCCCTCTCCCCTTCACCATCTCTCTACCTCCCTCTCCCCTTCACCATCTCTCTTCCTCCCTCTCCCTTCACCATCTCTCTACCTCCCTCTCCCCTTCACCATCTCTCTACCTTCCTCTCCCTTCACCATCTCTCTACCTCCCTCTCCCCTTCACCATCTCTCTACCTCCCTCTCCCCTTCACCATCTCTCTACCTCCCTCTCCCCTTCACCATCTCTCTTCCTCCCTCTCCCTTCACCATCTCTCTACCTCCCTCTCCCCTTCAACATCTCTCTACCTCCCTCTCTTTCACCATCTCTCTACCTCCCTCTCTTTCACCATCTCTCTACCTCCCTCTCTTTCACCATCTCTCTACCTCCCTCTCTTTCACCATCTATCTTCCTCCCTCTCCCTTCACCATCTCTCTACCTCCCTCTCCCTTCACCATCTCTCTACCTCCCTCTCCCCTTCACCATCTCTCTACCTCCCTCTCCATTCACCATCTCTCTACCTCCCTCTCCCCTTCACCATCTCTCTACCTCCCTCTCCCCTTCACCATCTCTCTACCTCCCTCTCCCCTTCACCATCTCTCTACCTCCCTCTCCCTTCACCATCTCTCTACCTCCCTCTCCCTTCACCATCTCTCTACCTCCCTCTCCCCTTCACCATCTCTCTACCTCCCTCTCCCCTTCACCATCTCTCTACCTCCCTCTCCCTTCACCATCTCTCTACCTCCCTCTCCCTTCACCATCTCTCTACCTCCCTCTCCCTTCACCATCTCTCTACCTCCCTCTCCCTTCACCATCTCTCTACCTCCCTCTCCTTTCACCATCTCTCTACCTCCCTCTCTTTCACCATCTCTCTACCTCCCTCTCTTTCACCATCTCTCTTCCTCCCTCTCCCTTCACCATCTCTCTACCTCCCTCTCTTTCACCATCTCTCTACCTCCCTCTCTTTCACCATCTCTCTACCTCCCTCTCCCTTCACCATCTCTCTACCTCCCTCTCCCTTCACCATCTCTCTACCTCCCTCTCCCCTTCACCATCTCTCTACCTCCCTCTCCCTTCACCATCTCTCTACCTCCCTCTCCCTTCACCATCTCTCTACCTCCCTCTCCCCTTCACCATCTCTCTACCTCCCTCCCCCTTCACCATCTCTCTACCTCCCTCTCCCCTTCACCATCTCTCTACCTCCATCTCTTTCACCATCTCTCTACCTCCCTCTCCCTTCACCATCTCTCTACCTCCCTCTCCCCTTCCCCATCTCTCTACCTCCCCCTCCCTTCACCATCTCTCTACCTCCCTCTCCCTTCACCATCTCTCTACCTCCCTCTCTTTCACCATCTCTCTACCTCCCTCTCCCTTCACCATCTCTCTACCTCCCTCTCTTTCCCCCTCTCTTTCACCATCTCTCTACCTCCCTATCTTTCACCATCTCTCTTCCTCCCTCTCCCTTCACCATCTCTCTACCTCCCTCTCCCTTCACCATCTCTCTACCTCCCTCTCTTTCACCATCTCTCTACCTCCCTCTCCCCTTCACCATCTCTCTAGCTCCCTCTCCCCTTCACCATCTCTCTACCTCCCTCTCCCTTCACCATCTCTCTACCTCCCTCTCCCCTTCACCATCTCTCTACCTCCCTCTCCCTTCACCATCTCTCTACCTCCCTCTCCCTTCACCATCTCTCTACCTCCCTCTCTTTCACCCTCTCTTTCACCATCTCTCTTCCTCCCTCTCCCTTCACCATCTCTCTACCTCCCTCTCCCTTCACCATCTCTCTACCTCCCTCTCTTTCACCATCTATCTACCTCCCTCTCCCCTTCACCATCTCTCTACCTCCCTCTCCCCTTCACCATCTCTCTACCTCCCTCTCCCTTCACCATCTCTCTACCTCCCTCTCTTTCACCATCTATCTACCTCCCTCTCCCCTTCACCATCTCTCTACCTCCCTCTCCCCTTCACCATCTCTCTACCTCCCTCTCCCCTTCACCATCTCTCTTCCTCCCTCTCCCTTTACCATCTCTCTACCTCCCTCTCCCCTTCACCATCTCTCTACCTTCCTCTCCCTTCACCATCTCTCTACCTCCCTCTCCCCTTCACCATCTCTCTACCTCCCTCTCCCCTTCACCATCTCTCTACCTCCCTCTCCCCTTCACCATCTCTCTTCCTCCCTCTCCCTTCACCATCTCTCTACCTCCCTCTTCCCTTCAACATCTCTCTACCTCCCTCTCTTTCACCATCTCTCTACCTCCCTCTCTTTCACCATCTCTCTACCTCCCTCTCTTTCACCATCTCTCTACCTCCCTCTCTTTCACCATCTATCTTCCTCCCTCTCCCTTCACCATCTCTCTACCTCCCTCTCCCTTCACCATCTCTCTACCTCCCTCTCCCCTTCACCATCTCTCTACCTCCCTCTCCCTTCACCATCTCTCTACCTCCCTCTCCCCTTCACCATCTCTCTACCTCCCTCTCCCCTTCACCATCTCTCTACCTCCCTCTCCCCTTCACCATCTCTCTACCTCCCTCTCCCTTCACCATCTCTCTACCTCCCTCTCCCCTTCACCATCTCTCTACCTCCCTCTCCCCTTCACCATCTCTCTACCTCCCTCTCCCCTTCACCATCTCTCTACCTCCCTCTCCCTTCACCATCTCTCTACCTCCCTCTCCCTTCACCATCTCTCTACCTCCCTCTCCTTTCACCATCTCTCTACCTCCCTCTCTTTCACCATCTCTCTACCTCCCTCTCTTTCACCATCTCTCTTCCTCCCTCTCCCTTCACCATCTCTCTACCTCCCTCTCTTTCACCATCTCTCTACCTCCCTCTCTTTCACCATCTCTCTACCTCCCTCTCCCTTCACCATCTCTCTAGCTCCCTCTCCCTTCACCATCTCTCTACCTCCCTCTCCCCTTCACCATCTCTCTACCTCCCTCTCCCTTCACCATCTCTCTACCTCCCTCTCCCTTCACCATCTCTCTACCTCCCTCTCCCCTTCACCATCTCTCTACCTCCCTCCCCCTTCACCATCTCTCTACCTCCCTCTCCCCTTCACCATCTCTCTACCTCCCTCTCTTTCACCATCTCTCTATCTCCCTCTCCCTTCACCATCTCTCTACCTCCCTCTCCCCTTCACCATCTCTCTACCTCCCCCTCCCTTCACCATCTCTCTACCTCCCTCTCCCTTCACCATCTCTCTACCTCCCTCTCTTTCACCATCTCTCTACCTCCCTCTCCCTTCACCATCTCTCTACCTCCCTCTCTTTCCCCCTCTCTTTCACCATCTCTCTACCTCCCTATCTTTCACCATCTCTCTTCCTCCCTCTCCCTTCACCATCTCTCTACCTCCCTCTCCCTTCACCATCTCTCTACCTCCCTCTCTTTCACCATCTCTCTACCTCCCTCTCCCCTTCACCATCTCTCTACCTCCCTCTCCCCTTCACCATCTCTCTACCTCCCTCTCCCTTCACCATCTCTCTACCTCCCTCTCCCCTTCACCATCTCTCTACCTCCCTCTCCCTTCACCATCTCTCTACCTCCCTCTCCCTTCACCATCTCTCTACCTCCCTCTCTTTCACCCTCTCTTTCACCATCTCTCTTCCTCCCTCTCCCTTCACCATCTCTCTACCTCCCTCTCCCTTCACCATCTCTCTACCTCCCTCTCTTTCACCATCTATCTACCTCCCTCTCCCCTTCACCATCTCTCTACCTCCCTCTCCCCTTCACCATCTCTCTACCTCCCTCTCCCCTTCACCATCTCTCTTCCTCCCTCTCCCTTTACCATCTCTCTACCTCCCTCTCCCCTTCACCATCTCTCTACCTTCCTCTCCCTTCACCATCTCTCTACCTCCCTCTCCCCTTCACCATCTCTCTACCTCCCTCTCCCCTTCACCATCTCTCTACCTCCCTCTCCCCTTCACCATCTCTCTTCCTCCCTCTCCCTTCACCATCTCTCTACCTCCCTCTTCCCTTCAACATCTCTCTACCTCCCTCTCTTTCACCATCTCTCTACCTCCCTCTCTTTCACCATCTCTCTACCTCCCTCTCTTTCACCATCTCTCTACCTCCCTCTCTTTCACCATCTATCTTCCTCCCTCTCCCTTCACCATCTCTCTACCTCCCTCTCCCTTCACCATCTCTCTACCTCCCTCTCCCCTTCACCATCTCTCTACCTCCCTCTCCCTTCACCATCTCTCTACCTCCCTCTCCCCTTCACCATCTCTCTACCTCCCTCTCCCCTTCACCATCTCTCTACCTCCCTCTCCCCTTCACCATCTCTCTACCTCCCTCTCCCTTCACCATCTCTCTACCTCCCTCTCCCCTTCACCATCTCTCTACCTCCCTCTCCCCTTCACCATCTCTCTACCTCCCTCTCCCCTTCACCATCTCTCTACCTCCCTCTCCCTTCACCATCTCTCTACCTCCCTCTCCCTTCACCATCTCTCTACCTCCCTCTCCTTTCACCATCTCTCTACCTCCCTCTCTTTCACCATCTCTCTACCTCCCTCTCTTTCACCATCTCTCTTCCTCCCTCTCCCTTCACCATCTCTCTACCTCCCTCTCTTTCACCATCTTTCTACCTCCCTCTCTTTCACCATCTCTCTACCTCCCTCTCCCTTCACCATCTCTCTAGCTCCCTCTCCCTTCACCATCTCTCTACCTCCCTCTCCCCTTCACCATCTCTCTACCTCCCTCTCCCTTCACCATCTCTCTACCTCCCTCTCCCTTCACCATCTCTCTACCTCCCTCTCCCCTTCACCATCTCTCTACCTCCCTCCCCCTTCACCATCTCTCTACCTCCCTCTCCCCTTCACCATCTCTCTACCTCCCTCTCTTTCACCATCTCTCTATCTCCCTCTCCCTTCACCATCTCTCTACCTCCCTCTCCCCTTCACCATCTCTCTACCTCCCCCTCCCTTCACCATCTCTCTACCTCCCTCTCCCTTCACCATCTCTCTACCTCCCTCTCTTTCACCATCTCTCTACCTCCCTCTCCCTTCACCATCTCTCTACCTCCCTCTCTTTCCCCCTCTCTTTCACCATCTCTCTACCTCCCTATCTTTCACCATCTCTCTTCCTCCCTCTCCCTTCACCATCTCTCTACCTCCCTCTCCCTTTACCATCTCTCTACCTCCCTCTCTTTCACCATCTCTCTACCTCCCTCTCTTTCACCATCTCTCTACCTCCCTCTATTTCACCATCTATCTTCCTCCCTCTCCCTCTCACCATCTCTCTACCTCCCTCTCCCTTCACCATCTCTCTACCTCCCTCTCCCCTTCACCATCTCTCTACCTCCCTCTCTTTCACCATCTATCTTCCTCCCTCTCCCTTCACCATCTCTCTACCTCCCTCTCCCCTTCACCATCTCTCTACCTACCTCTCTTTCACCATCTCTCTTCCTCCCTCTCCCCTTCACCATCTCTCTACCTCCCTCTCCCTTCACCATCTCTCTACCTCCCTCTCCCCTTCACCATCTCTCTACCTTCCTCTCTTTCACCATCTATCTTCCTCCCTCTCCCTTCACCATCTCTCTACCTCCCTCTCCCCTTCACCATCTCTCTACCTACCTCTCTTTCACCATCTCTCTACCTCCCTCTCCCTTCACCATCTCTCTACCTCCCTCTCCCCTTCACCATCTCTCTACCTCCCTCTCCCTTCACCATCTCTCTACCTCCCTCTCCCCTTCACCATCTCTCTACCTCCCTCTCTTTCACCATCTATCTTCCTCCCTCTCCCTTCACCATCTCTCTACCTCCCTCTCCCCTTCACCATATCTCTACCTACCTCTCTTTCACCATCTCTCTACCTCCCTCTCCCCTTCACCATCTCTCTACCTCCCTCTCCCTTCACCATCTCTCTTCCTCCCTCTCCCTTCACCATCTCTCTACCTCCCTCTCCCTTCACCATCTCTCTACCTCCCTCTCCCCTTCACCATCTCTCTACCTCCCTCTCCCTTCACCATCTCTCTACCTCCCTCTCCCCTTCACCATCTCTCTACCTCCCTCTCCCTTCACCATCTCTCTACCTCCCTCTCCCCTTCACCATCTCTCTACCTCCCTCTCCCTTCACCATCTCTCTACCTCCCTCTCCCCTTCACCATCTCTCTACCTCCCTCTCCCCTTCACCATCTCTCTACCTCCCTCTCCCCTTCACCATCTCTCTACCTCCCTCTCCCTTCACCATCTCTCTACCTCCCTCTCCCTTCACCATCTCTCTACCTCCCTCTCCTTTCACCATCTCTCTACCTCCCTCTCTTCCACCATCTCTCTACCTCCCTCTCTTTCACCATCTCTCTTCCTCCCTCTCCCTTCACCATCTCTCTACCTCCCTCTCTTTCACCATCTCTCTACCTCCCTCTCTTTCACCATCTCTCTACCTCCCTCTCCCTTCACCATCTCTCTAGCTCCCTCTCCCTTCACCATCTCTCTACCTCCCTCTCCCCTTCACCATCTCTCTACCTCCCTCTCCCTTCACCATCTCTCTACCTCCCTCTCCCTTCACCATCTCTCTACCTCCCTCTCCCCTTCACCATCTCTCTACCTCCCTCCCCCTTCACCATCTCTCTACCTCCCTCTCCCCTTCACCATCTCTCTACCTCCCTCTCTTTCACCATCTCTCTATCTCCCTCTCCCTTCACCATCTCTCTACCTCCCTCTCCCCTTCACCATCTCTCTACCTCCCCCTCCCTTCACCATCTCTCTACCTCCCTCTCCCTTCACCATCTCTCTACCTCCCTCTCTTTCACCATCTCTCTACCTCCCTCTCCCTTCACCATCTCTCTACCTCCCTCTCTTTCCCCCTCTCTTTCACCATCTCTCTACCTCCCTATCTTTCACCATCTCTCTTCCTCCCTCTCCCTTCACCATCTCTCTACCTCCCTCTCCCTTCACCATCTCTCTACCTCCCTCTCTTTCACCATCTCTCTACCTCCCTCTCCCCTTCACCATCTCTCTACCTCCCTCTCCCCTTCACCATCTCTCTACCTCCCTCTCCCTTCACCATCTCTCTACCTCCCTCTCCCCTTCACCATCTCTCTACCTCCCTCTCCCTTCACCATCTCTCTACCTCCCTCTCCCTTCACCATCTCTCTACCTCCCTCTCTTTCACCCTCTCTTTCACCATCTCTCTTCCTCCCTCTCCCTTCACCATCTCTCTACCTCCCTCTCCCTTCACCATCTCTCTACCTCCCTCTCTTTCACCATCTATCTACCTCCCTCTCCCCTTCACCATCTCTCTACCTCCCTCTCCCCTTCACCATCTCTCTACCTCCCTCTCCCCTTCACCATCTCTCTTCCTCCCTCTCCCTTTACCATCTCTCTACCTCCCTCTCCCCTTCACCATCTCTCTACCTTCCTCTCCCTTCACCATCTCTCTACCTCCCTCTCCCCTTCACCATCTCTCTACCTCCCTCTCCCCTTCACCATCTCTCTACCTCCCTCTCCCCTTCACCATCTCTCTTCCTCCCTCTCCCTTCACCATCTCTCTACCTCCCTCTTCCCTTCAACATCTCTCTACCTCCCTCTCTTTCACCATCTCTCTACCTCCCTCTCTTTCACCATCTCTCTACCTCCCTCTCTTTCACCATCTCTCTACCTCCCTCTCTTTCACCATCTATCTTCCTCCCTCTCCCTTCACCATCTCTCTACCTCCCTCTCCCTTCACCATCTCTCTACCTCCCTCTCCCCTTCACCATCTCTCTACCTCCCTCTCCCTTCACCATCTCTCTACCTCCCTCTCCCCTTCACCATCTCTCTACCTCCCTCTCCCCTTCACCATCTCTCTACCTCCCTCTCCCCTTCACCATCTCTCTACCTCCCTCTCCCTTCACCATCTCTCTACCTCCCTCTCCCCTTCACCATCTCTCTACCTCCCTCTCCCCTTCACCATCTCTCTACCTCCCTCTCCCCTTCACCATCTCTCTACCTCCCTCTCCCTTCACCATCTCTCTACCTCCCTCTCCCTTCACCATCTCTCTACCTCCCTCTCCTTTCACCATCTCTCTACCTCCCTCTCTTTCACCATCTCTCTACCTCCCTCTCTTTCACCATCTCTCTTCCTCCCTCTCCCTTCACCATCTCTCTACCTCCCTCTCTTTCACCATCTTTCTACCTCCCTCTCTTTCACCATCTCTCTACCTCCCTCTCCCTTCACCATCTCTCTAGCTCCCTCTCCCTTCACCATCTCTCTACCTCCCTCTCCCCTTCACCATCTCTCTACCTCCCTCTCCCTTCACCATCTCTCTACCTCCCTCTCCCTTCACCATCTCTCTACCTCCCTCTCCCCTTCACCATCTCTCTACCTCCCTCCCCCTTCACCATCTCTCTACCTCCCTCTCCCCTTCACCATCTCTCTACCTCCCTCTCTTTCACCATCTCTCTATCTCCCTCTCCCTTCACCATCTCTCTACCTCCCTCTCCCCTTCACCATCTCTCTACCTCCCCCTCCCTTCACCATCTCTCTACCTCCCTCTCCCTTCACCATCTCTCTACCTCCCTCTCTTTCACCATCTCTCTACCTCCCTCTCCCTTCACCATCTCTCTACCTCCCTCTCTTTCCCCCTCTCTTTCACCATCTCTCTACCTCCCTATCTTTCACCATCTCTCTTCCTCCCTCTCCCTTCACCATCTCTCTACCTCCCTCTCCCTTTACCATCTCTCTACCTCCCTCTCTTTCACCATCTCTCTACCTCCCTCTCTTTCACCATCTCTCTACCTCCCTCTATTTCACCATCTATCTTCCTCCCTCTCCCTCTCACCATCTCTCTACCTCCCTCTCCCTTCACCATCTCTCTACCTCCCTCTCCCCTTCACCATCTCTCTACCTCCCTCTCTTTCACCATCTATCTTCCTCCCTCTCCCTTCACCATCTCTCTACCTCCCTCTCCCCTTCACCATCTCTCTACCTACCTCTCTTTCACCATCTCTCTTCCTCCCTCTCCCCTTCACCATCTCTCTACCTCCCTCTCCCTTCACCATCTCTCTACCTCCCTCTCCCCTTCACCATCTCTCTACCTTCCTCTCTTTCACCATCTATCTTCCTCCCTCTCCCTTCACCATCTCTCTACCTCCCTCTCCCCTTCACCATCTCTCTACCTACCTCTCTTTCACCATCTCTCTACCTCCCTCTCCCTTCACCATCTCTCTACCTCCCTCTCCCCTTCACCATCTCTCTACCTCCCTCTCCCTTCACCATCTCTCTACCTCCCTCTCCCCTTCACCATCTCTCTACCTCCCTCTCTTTCACCATCTATCTTCCTCCCTCTCCCTTCACCATCTCTCTACCTCCCTCTCCCCTTCACCATATCTCTACCTACCTCTCTTTCACCATCTCTCTACCTCCCTCTCCCCTTCACCATCTCTCTACCTCCCTCTCCCTTCACCATCTCTCTTCCTCCCTCTCCTTTCACCATCTCTCTACCTCCCTCTCCCCTTCACCATCTCTCTACCTCCCTCTCCCTTCACCATCTCTCTACCTCCCTCTCCCCTTCACCATCTCTCTACCTCCCTCTCCCCTTCACCATCTCTCTACCTCCCTCTCCCTTCACCATCTCTCTTCCTCCCTCTCCTTTCACCATCTCTCTACCTCCCTCTCCCCTTCACCATCTCTCTACCTCCCTCTCCCTTCACCATCTCTCTACCTCCCTCTCCCTTCACCATCTCTCTACCTCCCTCTCTTTCACCATCTCTCTACCTCCCTCTCCCCTTCACCATCTCTCTACCTCCCTCTCCCTTCACCATCTCTCTACCTCCCTCTCCCCTTCACCATCTCTCTACCTCCCTCTCCCCTTCACCATCTCTCTACCTCCCTCTCCCCTTCACCATCTCTCTACCTCCCTCTCCCCTTCACCATCTCTCTACCTCCCTCTCCCTTCACCATCTCTCTACCTCCCTCTCCTTTCACCATCTCTCTACCTCCCTCTCACCTTCACCATCTCTCTACCTCCCTCTCCTTTCACCATCTCTCTACCTCCCTCTCACCTTCACCATCTCTCTACCTCCCTCTCTTTCACCATCTCTCTTCCTCCCTCTCCCCTTCACCATCTCTCTACCTCCCTCTCTTTCACCATCTCTCTACCTCCCTCTCCCTTCACCATCTCTCTACCTCCCTCTCACCTTCACCATCTCTCTTCCTCCCTCTCCTTTCACCATCTCTCTACCTCCCTCTCCCCTTCACCATCTCTCTACCTCCCTCTCCCCTTCACCATCTCTCTACCTCCCTCTCCCTTCACCATCTCTCTACCTCCCTCTCCCCTTCACCATCTCTCTACCTCCCTCTCCCCTTCACCATCTCTCTACCTCCCTCTCCCTTCACCATCTCTCTACCTCCCTCTCCCCTTCACCATCTCTCTACCTCCCTCTCCCCTTCACCATCTCTCTACCTCCCTCTCCCCTTCACCATCTCTCTACCTCCCTCTCCCCTTCACCATCTCTCTTCCTCCCTCTCCCTTCACCATCTCTCTTTCACCCTCTCCATCGATGCACTCCATCTCTATCATAACAGCTGACTTGAAACAATTGAAACGTTACCTTCATCCATCAACCAAGCAGAATTCCCCCCTCCCTCCCCTCCCCTCCTCCCAAGCGTGTGGGCCATAAAGTTGACACAGTGCTGCTTCCGGTAGAGGAAGAGAGGTCATGGCTCTGTCTTTGTTGGCTGGCCAGTCAAATTACAGCCTGCCTCTTCACCCCACCTCTCTCCCTGACTCCCCTAGACCCCCTCTAGAGTGATGAGAGTTCTCAAATACACAAAGCAGGTTTCTGCTGGGTTAGACCCACAGCTACACTACTGGACAGTGAACAGCATAGGAAAGACCAGATGCTGAACCATAAGGAGTCTGACCTGTTTCTGAGTATACAGTGTAAGTAATGGCATCCCAACCCCCAACACCCCAGAATCACGTGTCTTCAAAGAGCTTGGAGAAAATACATAATTGGCCGGGGGTTTTTGTTGTCAGGGAGAAGGGCAGTCAGTCAGTGTTTTGTGGTTCTAATTGCTTATTACTTCCTGCACTGGTTGTGGAAGCAGTTAACAGTTAGAAGCCTCCAGCTCTGTGCTTCCTTGAACCCCAGGTGGGTTCGCTCCACACCACACCCCCGGTCTCCCATGCCGTTTCCCCTCCTCTTCCACCTCTCCCTCCAACCTATGAGCAGTAGTGGAGGTACCACTCCCCTCTCTCTCCCCTAGAGCCCAGCCCTGCCCCTCTGTCAGGCCTCATTGAAGATACCTGCCGCAACAGGCCACTGAGGCCAGTAACAGTAGCATAGCAACGCAGTCAAAGGCACCGGGCGCTGCCTTCCACAGCACCCTGCGGGGAGCTGACATTTACTTCCCCGGCCCGGACCCACCCTGGCTCCGGATGAAGCCCACTGTCTGTCGGTCTCCGCCATGCTTTTCTGCCTCCCTCCTCCTGCTTTAGAAAAGTAGTCTCTCACAAAGAGGGAGAGAGAAAGAGAGACTTCCTTTCCTATTCTGTTGTTGTGTTGAGCTAGCAGCTACCAGCCCAGAGGTGCTGATTACAGCACCACCTGATCGCTGAGAATAAGCTTCCAAACCGGCACATGCTTTCTGAGGGGAAAGAAAGAAAAGCACTGGGTTTCGTTGCCCTTTGATTTAGCTAGTCTGCCTCGCTAAATGGAAAAGACAAAAACGGCGCCGCCTGTCATGCATTATTCACATTTCTTTAAGAAGTTGAGAAGTGAAATGAGCGAGATACAGAGAGAGAGAGAGAAAGGTGTAGGTTGGACATAATTAGTAGGGAGTGTTTCAGTAAAACGCACCGCTGTGCATGTTTCTTAAGTCAACTCACAGCCATAAGTTAGAGCGGTAAAGCACACCAGTTATAGGCAAAAGTCATAATTTTCACTGTGGTGAGTGAGGTTAGCAGGAGGCGTTATGGGGATGTACACACACACAGGCACACACAGACACACAAACGCAGACACACACAGATACACACGCGAACACACACACACCAGCAGACAGACACACACACACACACACACACACACACACACACACACACACACACACACACACACACACACACACACACACACACACACACACACACACACACACACACACACACACACACACACACACACACACACACACACGCAGACACACACACACACACACGCACACACACCCACACACACACGCAGACACACACACGCAGACACACACACACACACACACACACACACACACACACACACACACACACACACACTGTAATCCCTTCTTAAAGCTACTCTTCACATTCATGGTTATGCAGTTTGCCTGCTCCACAACACTCCTTATCCCTGCTATTGATGCAAGATGAGGACACTTCTCTTCACCCTCTGAGCTGCTTTCTCTACCCCCTGGGCTAGTATCTCTGTACGCACATCCAGCAGCATGTTGAGTACACGGAAGTTCCATCAAATGACTACCTTTTTGGTACTGTAACTTTGTCAACAAAATGTTTTGTTCTGTCATAAAGAGCACATGTTCAACTAAATAAAAAACATGTTTTACCATCTCATGAAGACTATAGTAAGACTAGAAAATACTATAGTAAGTGCATATTAAGTGCCAAATAAGTAACAGGGTTGCCGATTTTATCTTAAGTGATTAAATGAATCACATTAAATAAATAAGAATCTTCATATGTATTGAATTCATTTCATTCAGAGGACTTCATTTAATATAACAGACTTTTAAAATTCAATATTGGTTCACAATTTCTACTTTAAATATCAAAGGGAAGCCAAAGGAACTCTTTTTGTGGAATGACCATAACGTGCTCAAACCAGGTGTTCACTTCAGTTAGAAACCTCCTTGGATCTCCAGATAGAAAGAGAATGGGGGGGGGGGGGGACCTGAAGGCTAGGGAGCCAGAGAGGTTTTTCCAGAGTGATGGAGACCGGTGGCCAGCTCATCAATCAAACAGTGTGAATTCTCAGAAGGCCGAGTACAAAGAAGCTCAGCCAGACTAATTAATCAGTTGGTCTAACTGATTGTTAATTAAGCTGGCAATTATGCCTGAGCAGCAAACCTCACGCTTGGGGTAAGAGAGAGGAGGGAGAGAGGCACAACCATTTGCTTAGGGAAGGCAAGAGTTCACACACTGGGCCTTAGAAAATAAACACCCGCGTTCCAGTCCCTTCAAACACAGTCCAATGGAAGGTTAAAACACACAAGGGTTTTCTTCCTCAGGGCCCTCATTGTTTACTTAAAGGTACCTTAAGTGTTGTTGAACCTAGCAGATAATTGCACCATAAATCTTAATGGCCAACTAATTACTCTTTACAACATCCTTTCTCCTTCCTGAAGAGCGTGGCGTGATGGAGTGGTGGAGCCATTGCATGCTGCTGCTTCCTGTGAGGAGAAGGAGGGAGGAGGAGGAGAGGATGATTCATGTCTCTCCCTTCCTTTAGTCCCCTACATAAACAGAAGGGTGAAGTCAGGATGCTATGGAAGGGGAGACGGTCCACTGTGACTGAGAGGATGTGCAAGAGAGAGAAAAAGAGAGGAAGGGCAAAGAGGGAGAGAGAGAGAGTGTGCGAGAGAGGTAGAGAGAGAGGGGGTGAGACAGGGGAGAAAGAGTGTGAGAGAGAGAGAGAGAAAGAAAGGGAGGGAGTATATAAGGTCTGAGGTCATCTGCCTTTGGCCTAAAGAGCAGGAACCCAGACTTCATCAAAGAAATTGGAAATACAGACATTGTCATTCGACAAGAAACATGGTATAGAGGAGACGGACGCACTGGTTGCCCTCTAGGTTACAGAGAGCTGGTAGTCCCATCCACCAAACTACCAGGTGTGAAACAGGGAAGGGACACAGGGGGTATGCTCATTTGGTATAGAGCAGACCTAACCCACTATTAAATTAGTCAAAACAGGAACATTTTACATCTGGCTAGAAATAAATAAGGAAATGATCTCAACAGAGAAATATGTCCTAATGTGTGCTACCTATAGCCCCCCAATAGAATCCCCATACTTTAACGATGACACCTTCTCCATCCTAGAGGGGGAGATCAACCATTTCCAGGCCCAGGGACATGTACTAGTTTGTGGTGACCTAAATGCCAGAACTGGACAAGAACCTGACACTCTCAGCACACAGGGGGACAAATACCTACCTGGAGGTGACAGTATTCCCTCCCAAATATGCCCCCATAGACACAACTATAACAAAACAACCAAGAAAAATTGGGACCCAACTCCTGCAGCTCTGTTGCACGCTGGGTATGTACATAGTCAATAGTAGGCTTTGAGGAGACCGCTATGGTAGGTACACCTACAGCTCATCCCTTGGCAGTAGTACTGTAGATTACTTTATCACTGACATCAACCCAGAGTCTCTCAGAGCGTTCACAGTTAACATCAGATCACAGCAAAATCACAGTCTACTTGAACAGAGCAATAATCATGAGGCATCAAAGCCAAAGGAACAGCACAATATTAAGAAATGCTATAGATGGAAGGAATGTAGTGTAGAAACCTACTAAAAAACAATAAGGCAACAACAAATTCAATCCCTTCTAGACAACTTCCTGGACAAAACTTTTCACTGTTATAGTGAAGGTATAAACTTGGCAGTAGAAAGCCTAAAAACTATATTTGACCTTTCAGCTTCCCAAACAAATCAAACA
This sequence comes from Salvelinus alpinus, assembly GCF_045679555.1. Classification (NCBI taxonomy): domain Eukaryota; kingdom Metazoa; phylum Chordata; class Actinopteri; order Salmoniformes; family Salmonidae; genus Salvelinus; species Salvelinus alpinus. The sequence goes on along the minus strand of NC_092098.1, from coordinate 16,841,474 downwards.
ATTTCAAGCAGACAACCTAAAAAAAATGACAAATGGTTTGATGAATAATGCAAAAATCTAAGAATTTTTTTTAGAAACCTATCCAACCAAAAACATAGAGACCAAGAAAACCTGAGTCCATGGTGAATCACTAAAACAATTCTGAAATACACCATGGAAAAATAAGGAACAGCATGTCAGAAATCATCTCAATGTAATTGAAGAATCCATAGAATCTAACCACTTCTGGGAAAATAGGAACCCACTAAACAAACAACAACACGAAGAGTTATCTATCCAAAAGGGAGATGTATGGATAAACCACTTCTCCAATCTTAATTGGCTCTATAACAAAGAATAAAGAGCAAAAATGTATACATGATGAATTAAAGACTATTAAAGACTTCCAGAACCAAACTGGATTCTCCAATTTCATTGAAGGAACTACAGGACAAAATACAAACCCTCCAACCCAAAAAGGCCTGTGGTGTTAATGGTATCCTAAATGAAATGATAAAATATACAGACCACAAATTCCAATTGGCTATACTTAACCTCTTTAACATCATCCACAGCTCTGGCATCTTCCCCAATATTTGGAACTCGAGGACTGATCACCCCAATCCACAAAAGTGGAGACAAATTTGACCCCAATAACTACCGCGGGATATGCGTCAACAGCAACCTTGGGAAAATCTTCTGCATTATCATTAACAACAGACTTGCACCTTTCCTCAGTGAAAACAATGTACTGAGCAAATGTCAAGTTGGCTTTTCACCAAATTACCGTACGACAGACCACATATTCACCCTGCACACCATAATTGACAAACAAACAAACCAAGTCAAAGGCAAAGTCTTCTCATGCTTTGTTGATTTCAAAAAAGCTTTTGACTCAATTTGGCATGAGGGCCCGCTATACAAATTGATGGAAAGCGGTGTTGGTGGAAAAACATACAACATCATAAAATCCATGTACACAAACAACAAGTGTGCGGTAAAAAATAAATAAAAACAAAAACATTTATTTCCACTGCCGTGGGGTGAGACAGGGCGGCAGCTTGAGCCACACCCTCTTCAACATATATATAAATGAATTGGCGAGGTCCCTAGAACAGTCTACAGCACCCGGCCTAACCCTACTATATTCAGAAGTCAAATGTCTACTGTTCGCTGATGATCTGGTGCTTCTGTCCCCAGCTAAGGAGGGCCTACAACAGCACCTAGATCTTCTGCACAGATTCTGTCAGACCTGGGCCCTGACAGTAAATCTCAGTAAGACAAAAATAATGGTGTTCCAAAAAAGGTCCAGTTGCCAGGACCACAAATACAAATTATATCTTGACACCGTTGCCCTAGAGCACACAAAAAACTATACCCACCTCGGCCTTAACATCAGCACCACAGGTAACTTCCACAAAGCTGTGAACGATCTGAGAGACAAGGCAAGAAGGGCCTTCTACGCCATCAAAAGGAACATAAAATTTGACATCCCAATTAGGATATGGCTAAAAACACTTGAATCAGTTATAGAACCCATTGCCCTTTATGGTTGTGAGGTCTGGGGTCTGCTCACCAACCAAGAATTCACAAAATGGGACAAACACCAAATTGAGACTGCATGCAGAATTCTGCAAAAACATCATCCATGTACAACGTAAAACACAAAATAATCCATGCAGAGAAGAATTAGGCCGATACCCACTAATTATCAAAAAACAAAAAAAGTGCCGATAAATTCTACAACCAACTAAAAGGAAGTGATTCCCAAACCTTCCATAACAAAGCCATCACCTACAGAGAGATGAACCTGGAGAAGAGTCCCCTAAGCAAGCTGGTCCTGGAGAGGAGCCCCAGGACAGCAACAGCAACACAATTAGACCCAACAAAAAGATAATTACTTGACACATTGGAAAGAATTTACCAAAAAACTGAGCAAACTAGAATGCTATTTGGCCCTGAACAAAGAGTACACAGTGGCAGAATACCTGACCACTGTGACTAACTCAATATTAAGGAAAGCTTTGACTATGTACAGACTCAGTGAGCATGTCTTTGCTATTGAGAGAGGCCGGCAGTAGGCAGACCTGGCTCTGAAGAGAAGACAGGCTATGTGCACTCTGTCCACAAAATGAGGTGGAAACTGAGCTGCACTAACCTCCTGCCAAATGCATGACCATATTAGAGACACATATTTCCCCTCAGATTACACAGACCCACAAAGAATACAAAAATAAATCACATTTTGACAAACTCCCATATCTATTAGGTGAAATACCACAGTGGGCCATCACAGCAAGATGTGTGACCTGTTGCCACAAGAAAAGGGCAACCAGTGAAGAACAAACACCATTGTAAATACAACCCATATTTATGTTTATTTATTTTCCCTTTTGTACCTGAACTATTTGCATATTGTTACAACACTGTACATAGCCATAATATGACATTTGAAATGTGTCTATTCTTTTGAAATTTGTGAGTGCAATGTTTACTGTTAATTTTTTATTGTTTATTTAACTTTTGTTTATTATCTATTTCACTTGCTTTGGCAATGTAAACATATGTTCCCATGCCAATAAAGCCCTTTGAAATGAATTGCAAGAGAGAGAGAGAGAGATAGTGAGAGAGAGATAGAGAGAGGGGAGAGAGAGAGGAGAGAGAGAGGGGAGAGAGAGAGGAGAGATAGTGAGAGAGAGATAGAGAGAGGGGAGAGAGAGGGGAGAGAGAGAGGAGAGAGAGAGAAAGACAGGGTGAAAGACAGAGAGGGAGAGAGAGAGAGGACAGAGAGAGAGTGAGAGAGGCCAGTATTCTAGTGTGCAGACCATTACCCAGCTGCCAGAGCTGCTATAGAGAGGAGGGTGAGTAATGTCCACTGAATCAGCCCATCAATAGTATACAGTATATACAGGGTAAGGGAAACCACTGGAAACATAAAGTGCTTTAGTACAAAGATAAGGTCAGTGGTTGTTTAAGCCTCCAACTATATAAACTGTACAGACAGTGATTTGTTTTACATTAAATTTATGCTGATTCATGAACAGTGGTATCCTGTGATTTTTGCACCTAGCTAGATAGCTCAGCAGCATAAAAAAATAAAAAAAACTATCTTTTGGTATTTGTTTCATTAGTCCATTGTTGATATGGTACCAAAATGTTTTGTATGTCAGCAATCACGTTTTCAAGATATATACAAGTTGTTTATTTTAAGACTTAACAGGGCATGAGAACCAAAACACTTATGTGGGTTACAAATTCTTCATGAGAAGCCAGACAGGGAGACAGTGTGGGAGGCGGGAGCCTGTTTCCTACATGCGTGTTTAGACCCATTCTGAAGGCCTGCCTGTTGTTGTTAGTTCAGCTGCACTGGCCATCACTTTGATCTCCACTCAGTGTGAAGCTCATGCAGCTAGCTCCACGCCTGGGTTCTGGCCCTGGCTGCCTATCAAGGCCCTTCCATAGGTCTGCCTGAGTCTACAGTGCACACGCACCAACGCACACGCCCACACACACAACCAATGTTGTTCCACTAGATCCCTCTGTTACTGCAAGCCTCTTTTCTATCGATCTCACAGTAATTGCCTCTAAAACGCTGGTGTACCAAGGTGCTTCCGTTATTGATGCAATGTGGGCGTCCTGGGATTTTCAAATATATCCCAATCAAAGCATGGAGTTCTACCCAGCATTATCAAAACATACTAATGGAGAAGGAGTAAAAGCACTCCAAGCAGAATTAGAGAGTAATTCCACTATTCCATTAGAAACTGGGCCAGACCAGTCTATATAGTCTTATGTAGCACAGCACTACTCAACATAGTGATGGCACACTAACTCTGTGCAAATACGGTCGAAGAAATCCTTGTGAATTTGGATATGCCCCCTTTTCATGGTGAAGGTCACCAGAGACATTTCATATGGGGCGAGTCAGGATAAAGGGCATGAAGAAATGTATCAGCCTTACCGTATGACATCACCCATGTCCTGTCAAGTATAAGGTATTATATAAGGTACACTATACCTAATAAGGTATGAAGGAGTCTCAGCAGGAGATTAGGCCTAATTGATCAGCATTAATGTAATGGATCTAGACAACCAGGATCTAGAGAACCAGGATCTAGACAACCAGGATCTAGACAACTAGGAACTAGACAACCAGGATTTAGACAACCAGGATCTACACAACCAGGATCTAGACAACTAGGATCTAGACAACCAGGATCTAGACAACCAGGATCTAGACAACTAGGAACTAGACAACCAGGATCTAGACAACCAAGTCTGCATTTACCTTTGCTTAAACTTCAGGCCGGCAGCACTCTAAGTTCATACCTTCATCTACAAATACTGTCCAATGAAATCCAGTAGCAAGTAGGCAGTAGTCAAACTAACTTACACATTCTGAACTACTGATGTGTAAAGACAGTTTTGTGGGAGGGGAAGAGGGAAGAGGCAGGGGCTGGAGTCTCTCTCTCCTCTCCTCTGTCATTCCTGCTGTACTCGCACTCTCTCTCTCTCTCTCCTCTCCTCTGTCATTCCTGCTGTACTCGCACTCTCTCTCTCTCTCTCTCTCTCCCTCTCTGAGAGCCAGTAATGTATTTTTTGCGGAGAAGAAATGCCTCTAAATTTAGCTTCAGATTTATCAAGCTGATGCAAACGAGGAGAACAGGGGGGTGAGAAAGAGAAAGGAGGAGAGTGAAAGGATGAGAGGGAGCGAACAAGGGAGACTATTAAAAAGTGAGTGGGGATACAGTAGAAAGGAAGAGACAGATACTGAGAAAGAGGGGGTGTCATGCCCTGATCTGTTTCACCTGTCCTTGTGATTGTCTCCACCCCCTCCAGGTGTCGCTTATTTTCCCCAGTGTATTTATCCCTGTGTTTCCTGTCTCTCTGTGCCAGTTCGTCTTGTATGTTTCTAAGTCAACCAGCGTTTTCCCGTTCTCCTGCTTTTTGCATTCTCCTTTTTCTAGTCCTCCTGGTTTTGACCCTTGCCTGTTTCTGGACTCTGTACCCGCCTGCCTGACCATTCTGCCTGCCCTGACCTCGAGCCTGCCTGCCACTCTGTACCTCCTGGACTCTGATCTGGTTATGACCTTTTGCCTGTCCATGACCATTCTCTTGCCTATTCCCTTTGGATTTATTAAACATCTTAAACTCCAACCATCTGCCTCCTGTGTCTGCATCTGGGTCTCGCCTTGTGCCTTGATAGGTGGAGAGTGAGAGGAACATAGGGGGCTAGGGAGGGGAGTGGTGTGGTGTGTCAGTGAGGAGCTGTCCGTTATAAGTCACGATTAGACGGAACCAAAAAAACATTTCTGCCAGGCCTCAAACAAAACACACACACACAGCAAGCACACACATACTCATCACACAAAAGCCTGCCCCTAGCAAGATGCATGAAGGAGAAAGATATGTGAATTTCAATAAAGGAGAGAGGAAACAAAACTAGCACGAGTAGGCAAGCAGCGTAAGGAGAAGGAGGAGAGAGACCGCCAGCCACCCAGGCAGATAAAAGCTCCAACACTGGGGGCTGTGAACGGACAGAGCATGCAACACACCCACACCACACCACACCACACCACACCACACCACACCCACACCACACCCACACCACACCCACCCACCCACCCACCCACCCCCACACACACACACACACACACACACACACACACACACACACACACACACACACACACACACACACACAGGCCGGTGCGGCTGCAGAACTAGGGCATCTGCTACAAGGGCATTACAGGTCAGGACTACTTCATGGAGAAGTCAACCTATCTCTGAAGACCACAACACTACAGAGGGCCTTGAGCTCCCCTACCCTCCTATCCCACCTCCCCCTCCATCCTCCATGCGGTACCCAGGGCTCTCTGGTAGCAGTAGCTATAAAGGACATATCAACGAGTGGGTTCACTTTATCCCATTCATTTGTTTAGTTTGGCCAATTTGGACCCTCTTGGGAATTGACTGTGTTTTGTTTGAGAGGGGGATTTATATGCAATGCTCTAAAAGAGCTAAGCTTTCCCCCTCCAGCGTTTGTGCTCCTCTGAGCGGCATCACTGGGCTTTAGTCAGGGACTCAGTGGCAGATCAGCTGTTTCAGCAAGCACGGAGCAGAGAGAGAGGGGGGGGGGGGGGGCGAAAGAGCTCTTCCATGTTGTGTAAGCATAAGGCAGACAGCTCTGTTAAATATTACAGCAATAGGCATACCTTAATGTTTCATAAGTTAAAGATTGCTTTGGCTAAAAATGACAGTGGCACAGTAGACCATCCAAAGTCTACTTTATGAATATTCATATGCGGATGGGATTAAAATTCATTCTGAATTCATGTTCTACTGAGACAGTCGTTTGAAGTTCGAGGTTATTCAACATTTAGAGGTACACATGTCTGTTCAATATTACATGGGAGGATAAATAGTTCCATACGGAGGATTTATCAAAGAATAGAAAGTCAAAACACAACTAAATATGGAATTCAAACAGTCCTCCCATCAAATAGGCTAATGCATCAATCTACCCAATTTAGTTGCAGTGAAACAATTTAGTTGGACCAAAATTCTGCTGGTTATAATATTGACAGACATTGGTTGGAAAAAACGTAATGAAGTCTGAAAGGAATCTGAATCAGAAAGGTGAAAGCAGAAGAGGACAGAGGATGTGTTGCTATTGTATAGATGGAAGAGTTAGCTTTTTAGAGCCATGATAACTTGGATCCTGCAAATAACACTGCAGTCCTAGTTGCCTGCACAGTCTCAGCTACTGCCACAGCAGCGTGTTGGAGAGTGAACGCATGGGCAGAGTAAGATAATTGTCCACTCTTCCAAAGGTGCTCTAATAGGCCTGGCAGGCACTCAGCGTTACATCAGCCAGAAACCAGAAGAAGATCCATCCTGGGTCCTGTATGTTGGTCTCTGACTAACACTACGCCGAGAGGATCAGAGTAAAGATGTTCTGTTCTGAAAATAGTTTAGCTGAAGTGCTATGGTGTGGTATTTCTTATTTACATGAGGGGAAGCCCCTTGGAATACAAATTGAAAGAGATAAGAGTCAAGGTCAAACATGAAGGTCACTGCAGAGGCAACATACTAGGCAGAGCATACCGCAAGGCCTTTTAAGATTATTCAAATCTTCTCTAATACATTCTGGGTTAGAAATACATTCATATCATTTATATTTACAACTTTAATGCTGCATTTATTTTAAATGGTTGTGGGGAGCAGTGTTGTGTGTCTGGGTAGGATTGAAGCCGCAGAGATTTCGCTCAACGAAGGACTTAAATCACTTCTCGAGACGAGTGTAGCAGAAAATTGATAATTACTGGCAGCACAGCTGTGTCTAGTCATCAGGTGTGACAAATACCCACCCCCCTCCCAAAAACGATCATAACAAAAGTCGAGCCCAGGACAGGGGATGACAAATATCTACTTGTTTGTTGCATCGGCAGAGCTGTTTATTTCTGTGTGTCAGAGGCAGAGAATGTGTGGTCACCCAGGCCACTTAGGCCCTTCCCTGGCTATCCCGTGCCCCAGGCCAGAGGCTCCCCGCCAGGCCAGGGAGACGCCACAGTGGGGTCAGGCCTCCAGGAATGTGGTGCTCTCTGGCCAGAGACTGACTGGGTGAGCTCTGTTCTGTCTCTGTCCCACTAGGCCCCTTTCCTCACTGCAGAACAGAACACTGTCTCAGCTCTCAGCTCCCAGATTCCATCTGGCTCTTCCTGTCTGCCTCCGACCCTGGAACTAATCTACCCCCCACTCCGTCTCCCACAATGCCATGCGAGACTGTGCCGCTGGGGCCTGCTCTGCGTAATTCAGTAGCAACGTGAGTGCAAACCTCAGACACTGCAGAACAGCCAGGCTGTAACTATGTGTCAGTACTGTCATAACATGTAAATATGCCTTCATCAGTCAAATAGAGGTGCTCAAACAACAAGCTGGAATCTACCAATCAGTGAGAGTTGAAGAATCCTAGGTGAATGGAGATATGGTGGGGTTGGGGAGGGGCGGCGCAATCAATGTGTGTGCAAGTGTGCACGTGTGTTATATAAAATGAGGGCTTTGATAGGGCTGTGTTAGTAGTGATGAGGTGGGTTGAGTTGGGTTGAGGGGGGCAGCTAGTCTCAATCCTGGCTGGCCTGAGTCTTCTCATTACTGTCAGTCAGCATCAGGTTTAGCAGAGCCAGGCTCCTGCAGCCCTCTGTCCTCTCTGCCCTCCCTCCCTCCCCTCTCTCCTGTCTGCTGCCATTGATAAGTACACAACATGGCCCTGATTCTTATTCACAATGGCAGCCTAGGAACAGTGGGTTAACTGCCTTGTTCAGGGGCAGAATGACAGATTTTTACCTTGTCAGCTCGGGGATTCGATCTAGCAACCTTTCAGTTACTTGTCCAATGCTCTAACCACTAGGCTACCTGCCTGGGCTTTGGCCTCATTCTTGTCTGGGCCAGTTTCATTGAGGCCATTCAAAGCTGGAACAGTGTAGGGTCAGGGATTTAAACACATCTCCTGATACCCCACACATCCATTACCAACGGGGAAACATCTCTCCATGTAGCCCTCTATCTGGGGGGGGTTTGTTTGTCTCGGCTACAAACCTTTTTCACCAGGAGGTTAGAGGGAGGTAGCGATAAAGCAATCCCATCAACTGAACACTGATTGATTGACTTTTCCCTTGCCCTGATCCAAGTTAGCTTTGCCAGCTATCGGATTGTTTCTTGTTTTCAGTGAAAAGTCAATGCACTTCCCGTCGGTTGTAAAAACCCATTTCAGAAGTGCATTTACGTGGAGGAAAAACATAAATACACATAGTAACAGTGAGGTTGTGTTTCTGTTGGTAGATGACTGTCTCCAGTCTTGGAGAAATGGAAATTGACCTACTATCATCCAATGTGAAAACATGTAAGATAGAGATATACATAGAGATATACATGTACATAGAGATATACATGTACACAGAGATATACATAGAGATATACATGTACACAGAGATATACATAGAGATATACATGTACATAGAGATATACATGTACACAGAGATATACATATACATAGAGATATACATGTACATAGAGATATACATAGACATATACATAGAGATATACATGTACATAGAGATATACATGTACAGAGATATACATAGATATATATATATAGAGAGAGAGATACATGTACATAGAGATATACATAGAGATATACATGTACATAGAGATATAAATAGAGATATACATATACATAGAAATATACATGTACATAGAGATATACATAGACATATACATAGAGATATACATGTACATAGAGATATACATGTACAGAGATATACATAGATATATATATATATATAGAGAGAGAGATACATGTACATAGAGATATACATTGAGATATACATGTACATAGAGATATACATAGATATATACATAGAGATATACATAGATATATACATAGAGATGTACATAGAGATATACATAGATATATACATAGAGATATACATGTACATAGAGATATACATAGAGATATACATGTACATAGAGATATACATAGATATATACATAGAGATATACATGCACATAGAGATATACATGCACATAGAGATATACATAGAGATGTACATAGAGATATACATGCACATAGAGATATACATGCACATAGAGATATACATAGAGATATACATGCACATAGAGATATACATGCACATTCTTGGACCGACTCTCTTCTCTGTATACATCAATGATGTCGCTCTTGCTGCTGGTGATTCTCTGATCCACCTCTACGCAGACGACACTATTCTGTATACTTCTGGCCCTTCTTTTGACACTGTGTTAACAACTCTCCAGGCGAGCTTCAATGCCATACAACTCTCCTTCCGTGGCCTCCAACTGCTCTTAAATACAAGTAAAACCAAATGCATGCTCTTCAACCGATCGCTGCCTGCCCCTGCCCGCCTGTCCAACATCACTACTTTGGACGGTTCTGACTTAGAATATGTGGACAACTACAAATACCTAGGTGTCTGGTTAGACTGTAAACTCTCCTTCCAGACTCACATCAAACATCTCCAATCCAAAGTCAAATCTAGAATTGGCTTCCTATTCCGCAACAAAGCATCCTTTACTCATGCTGCCAAACATACCCTTGTAAAACTGACCATCCTACCAATCCTCGACTTCGGTGATGTCATTTACAAAATAGCCTCCAAAACCCTACTCAATAAATTGGATGCAGTCTATCACAGTGCCATCCGTTTTGTCACCAAAGCCCCATATACTACCCACCACTGCGACCTGTACACTCTCGTTGGCTGGCCCTCGCTTCATACTCGTCGCCAAACCCACTGGTTCCAGGTCATCTACAAGACCCTGCTAGGTAAAGTCCCCCCTTATCTCTGCTCGCTGGTCACCATAGCAGCACCTATCTGTAGCACGCGCTCCAGCAGGTATATCTCTCTAGTCACCCCCAAAACCAATTCTTCCTTTGGACGCCTCTCCTTCCAGTTCTCTGCTGCCAATGACTGGAACGAACTACAAAAATCTCTGAAATTGGAAACACCTATCTCCCTCACTAGCTTTAAGCACCAGCTGTCAGAGCAGCTCATAGATTACTGCACCTGTACATAACCCATCTACAATTTAGCCCAAACAACTACCTCTTTACCTACTGTATTTATTTTATTAATTTATTTTGCTCCTTTGCACCCCATTATTTTCTGTCTCTACTTTGCACTTTCTTCCGCTGCAAACCAACCATTCCAGGGTCTTTTTTTTTTAGTTTTATTTTACTTGCTGTGTTGTATTCACTTCACCTCCATGGCCTTTTATATTTTTATTTATTTATTTTATTTATTTATACATATATTTGTTTGCCTTCACCTCCCTTATCTCACCTCACTTGCTCACATTGTATATAGACTTATTTTTTTTTTCACTGTATTATTGACTATATGTTTGTTTTACTCCATGTGTAACTATGTGTTGTTGTATGTGTCGAACTGCTTTGCTTTATCTTGGCCAGGTCGCAATTGTAAATGAGAACGTGTTCTCAATTTGCCTACCTGGTTAAATAAAGGTTAAATAAATAAAATAAAAATAAACATAGAGATATACATAGAGATGTACATAGAGATATACATAGATATATACATATACATGTACATAGAGATATACATAGATATATACATAGAGATATACATGTACATAGAGATATACATATATATATACATATACATGTACATAGAGATATACATAGATATATACATAGAGATGTACATTTTTTATTTTTATTTTTTTATTTCACCTTTATTTAACCAGGTAGGCTAGTTGAGAACAAGTTCTCATTTGCAACTGCGACCTGGCCAAGATAAAGCATAGCAGTGTGAACAGACAACACAGAGTTACACATGGAGTAAACAATAAACAAGTCAATAACATGGTAGAAAAAAAGAGAATCTATATACAATGTGTGCAAAAGGCATGAGGTAGGCAATAAATCGAATAATTACAATTTAGCAGATTAACACTGGAGTGATAAATCATCAGATGATCATGTGCAAGAAGAGATATTGGTACTGGTGTGCAAAAGAGCAGAAAAGTAAATAAATAAAAAGCAGTATGGGGGGTGAGGTAGGTAAATTGGGTGGGTAGTTTACAGATGGACTATGTACAGCTGCAGCGATCGGTTAGCTGCTCAGATAGCAGATTTTTAAAGTTGTTGAGGGAGATAAAAGTCTCCAACTTCAGAGATTTTTGCAATTCGTTCCAGTCGCAGGCAGCAGAGAACTGGAAGGAAAGGCGTCCAAATGAGGTTTTAGCTTTAGGGATGATCAGTGAGATACACCTGCTGGAGCGCGTGCTGCGGGTGGGTGTAGCCATCGTGACCAGTGAACTGAGATAAGGCGGCACTTTACCTAGCATAGCCTTGTAGATGACCTGGAGCCAGTGGGTCTGACGACGAACATGTAGCGAGGGCCAGCCGACTAGGGCATACAGGTCGCAGTGGTGGGTCGTATAAGGTGCTTTAGTAACAAAACGAATGGCACTGTGATAAACTGCATCCAGTTTGCTGAGTAGAGTGTTGGAAGCTATTTTGTAGATGACATCGCCGAAGTCGAGGATCGGCAGGATAGTCAGTTTTACTAGGGTAAGTTTGGCGGCGTGAGTGAAGGAGGCTTTGTTGCGGAATAGAAAGCCGATTCTTGATTTGATTTTGGATTGGAGATGTTTGATATGAGTCTGGAAGGAGAGTTTGCAGTCTAGCCAGACACCTAGGTACTTATAGATGTCCACATATTCTAGGTCGGAACCGTCCAGGGTGGTGATGCTAGTCGGGCGTGCGGGTGCAGGCAGCGAACGGTTGAAAAGCATGCATTTGGTTTTACTAGCGTTTAAGAGCAGTTGGAGGCCACGGAAGGAGTGTTGTATGGCATTGAAGCTCGTTTGGAGGTTAGATAGCACAGTGTCCAAGGAAGGGCCGGAAGTATATAGAATGGTGTCGTCTGCGTAGAGGTGGATCAGGGAATCGCCCGCAGCAAGAGCAACATCATTGATGTATACAGAGAAAAGAGTCGGCCCGAGAATTGAACCCTGTGGTACCCCCATAGAGACTGCCAGAGGACCAGACAACATGCTCTCCGATTTGACACACTGAACTCTGTCTGCAAAGTAGTTGGTGAACCAGGCAAGGCAGTCATTAGAAAAACCGAGGCTACTGAGTCTGCCGATAAGAATATGGTGATTGACAGAGTCGAAAGCCTTGGCCAGGTCGATGAAGACGGCTGCACAGTAATGTCTTTTATCGATGGCGGTTATGATGTCGTTTAGTACCTTGAGCGTGGCTGAGGTGCATCCGTGACCGGCTCGGAAACCGGATTGCACAGCGGAGAAGGTACGGTGGGATTCGAGATGGTCAGTGATCTGTTTGTTGACTTGGCTTTCGAAGACCTTAGATAGGCAGGGCAGGATGGATATAGGTCTGTAACAGTTTGGGTCCAGGGTGTCTCCCCCTTTGAAGAGGGGGATGACCGCGGCAGCTTTCCAATCCTTGGGGATCTCAGATGATACGAAGGAGAGGTTGAACAGGCTGGTAATAGGGGGTGCGACAATGGCGGCGGACAGTTTCAGAAATAGGGGGTCCAGATTGTCAAGCCCAGCTGATTTGTATGGGTCCAGGTTTTCCAGCTCTTTCAGAACATCTGCTATCTGGATTTGGGTAAAGGAGAAGCTGGGGAGGCTTGGGCGAGTAGCAGCGGGGGGGGCGGGGCTGTTGGCCAAGGTTGGAGTCGCCAGGAAGAAGGCATGGCCAGCCATTGAGAAATGCTTGTTGAAGTCTTCGATTATCACGGATTTATCGGTGGTGACCGTGTTACCTAGCCTCAGTGCAGTGGGCAGCTGGGAGGAGGTGCTCTTGTTCTCCATGGACTTTACAGTATCCCAGAACTTTTTGGAGTTAGAGCTACAGGATGCGAATTTCTGCTTGAAAAAGCTGGCCTTTGCTTTCCTGACTGACTGCGTGTATTGGTTCCTGACTTCCCTGAACAGTTGCATATCGCGGGGGCTCTTCGATGCTATTGCAGTTCGCCACAGGATGTTTTTGTGCTGGTCGAGGGCAGTCAGGTCTGGAGTGAACCAAGGGCTATATCTGTTCTTGGTTCTGCATTTTTTGAACGGAGCATGCTTGTCTAATATGGTGAGGAAGTAACATTTAAAGAATGACCAGGCATCCTCAACTGACGGGATGAGGTCAATATCCTTCCAGGGTACCCGGGCCAGGTCGATTAGAAAGGCCTGCTCGCAGAAGTGTTTTAGGGAGCGTTTGACAGTGATGAGGGGTGGTCGTTTGACCGCAGACCCGTGGCGGATACAGGCAATGAGGCAGTGATCGCTGAGATCTTGATTGAAGACAGCAGAGGTGTATTTGGAGGGCAGGTTGGTCAGGATAATGTCTATTAGGGTGCCCATGTTTACGGATTTAGGGTTGTACCTGGTGGGTTCCTTGATGATTTGTGTGAGATTGAGGGCATCAAGCTTGGATTGTTGGACTGCCGGGGTGTTAAGCATATCCCAGTTTAGGTCACCTAACAGAACAAACTCTGAAGCTAGATGGGGAGCGATCAATTCACAGATGGTGTCCAGGGCACAGCTGGGAGCTGAGGGGGGTCGGTAGCAGGCGGCAACAGTGAGAGACTTATTTCTGGAGAGATTAATTTTTAAAATTAGAAGTTCGAACTGTTTGGGCATAGACCTGGAAAGTATGACAGAACTTTGCAGGCTATCTCTGCAGTAGATTGCAACTCCTCCCCCTTTGGCAGTTCTATCTTGACGGAAAGTGTTATAGTTGGGTATGGAAATCTCAGAATTTTTGGTGGCCTTCCTAAGCCAGGATTCGGACACGGCAAGGACATCAGGATTGGCAGAGTGTGCTAAAGCGGTGAGTAAGGCAAACTTAGGGAGGAGGCTTCTGATGTTGACATGCATGAGGCCAAGGCTTTTTCGATCGCAGAAGTCAACAAATGAGGGTGACTGGGGACATGCAGGGCCTGGGTTTACCTCCACATCACCCGAGGAACAGAGGAGTAGTAGGATGAGGGTGCGGCTAAAGGCTATCAAAACTGGTCGCCTAGAGCGTTGGGGACAAAGAATAAAAGGAGCAGATTTATGGGCGTGGTAGAATAGATTCTGGGCATAATGTGCAGACAGGGGTATGGAGGGGCGCGGGTACAGCGGAGGCAAGCCCAGGCACTGGGTGATGATAAGAGAGGTTGTATCTCTGGACATGCTGGTCTCAATGGGTGAGGTCACCGCATGTGTGGGGGGTGGGACAAAGGGGGTATCAGAGGTACGGAGAGTGGAACTACAGGGTCCATTGCAAACCAAAACAATGACAATGAAAACTAGCCTGAACAACAGTGTACATAGAGATATACATAGATATATACATATACATGTACATAGAGATATACATATACATATACATGTACATAGAGATATACATAGATATATACATAGAGATATACATGTACATAGAGATATACATAGATATATACATATACATGTACATAGAGATATACATAGATATATACATAGAGATATACATGTACATAGAGATATACATAGATATATACATATACATGTACATAGAGATGTACATATATATATACATGTACATAGAGATATACATAGAGATGTACATAGATATATACATGTACATAGAGATATACATAGATATATACATAGAGATGTACATAGAGATATACATAGATATATACATAGATATATACATGTACATAGAGATATACATAGATATATACATGTACATAGAGATATACATAGAGATGTACATAGATATATACATGTACATAGAGATATACATAGAGATATACATAGATATATACATAGATATATACATGTACATAGAGATGTACATAGATATATACATGTACATAGAGATATACATAGATATATACATGTACATAGAGATATACATAGATATATACATAGAGATGTACATAGAGATATACATAGATATATACATGTACATAGATATATACATAGATATATACATGTACATAGAGATATACATAGATATATACATGTACATAGAGATCTGGTCCTTTGTAGCTCAGTTGGAAGTGCATGGTGCTTGCAATGCCAGGATAGTGGACTCAACACGTCTATCAGTTGCTTTGGATAAGTGTCTGCTAATGGCATATAAAGATATGCTCAATATGATGTATTCTGTTCTATAAAGTATTCTGTTCTATATAAAGGACTTTTGTCCTTGAATGTTCTTTCAAACTCTGGCAGTGGTGCACGACTGAGTTTGAACAGGGAATCTAGCGCTTTTAATAAACTCATATGGACATTTAGAGTAGCTGGCAGCCATGGTTTCAAATTCCCAGCAGTCAGCTGTGTCAGTTGAAATGAAAATCATTCTGAGATGGAGAAGATTATAATACTAAAATCACCTAAAGAAAAACAACATATCTGAGTGAGGCGTAACAGCGGATTCACCAGGCTTTGTGAGGCTGTCCAGAATGAAAAGAAGAGGAAGAGATGGAGGGAGAGGAGAGAGACAGAGAGGGAGAAACAGAGAAAGAAAGAAAGTAAGAATGGAGAGAATGTAGGAGAGCAGCCCTTCTGCAGGTTTCTTAATTGGCATTGGGGTAGAGAACTGCACTCCTGGGCCTCTCTCCTTTGGCAAGCATTCCCAATAGTGTGTGTGTGTTTCTGTGAGGGAGTGTGAGTGTGTGTTTGTGTTTCTGTGAGGGAGTGTGTGTGTGTGTGTGTGTGTGTTTGTGAAGGAGTGTGTGTGTGTGTGTGTTTGTGAAGGAGTGTGTGTGTGTGTGTGTGTGTGTGTGTGTGTGTGTGTGTGTGTGTGTGTGTGTGTGTGTGTGTGTGTTTCTCTGAGGGAGTGTGTGTGTGTGTGTGTGTGCATGTCTGTCTGTCTGTGTGTGTGCGCATCTTACATAATTGTTGTTCTGTGTCTTTGGTTGTGTGTGTGTGTGTGTGTGTGTGTGTGTGTGTGTGTGTGTGTGTGTGTGTGTGTGTGTGTGTGTGTGTGTGTGTGTGTGTGTGTGTGTGTGTGTGTGTGTGTGTGTGTGTGTGTGTGTGTGTGTGTGTGCGCGCGTGTGCGCGCGTGTGCGTGTGTGCGTGTGTGTATCTATAAGGGGGGCTCTGTCTGTACTGTACTTCACACAGTGTCACCTTTGGACTTCATTAAAAACTTGGCAAGGAGTTTTCTCTCTCAGCAACACGTTTGTCCCTAGCTCCAGCACCACGGGACACCTGGGAGCTTTTCTCCAACTCAGAACATTAAGCACACAACAAATCCCTCAGAAAGAGGTGGGGGACCAGAACCAGACAAAAGTGAATCTATTCTAGACCCTCTAGCCTCCCCTTCCCTCTATCACTAGCAGTAGAAGTCCCTCAGCAGTAGCAGAAAGAGAGAGGCAGGCAGAGTACACAGCGGACACGCACACAGACAGAAGGGGAAATCTGGGCCACTGCTTTGATGGTATTTATGACTGATAACCTAGATCCATTTCCACTCAGGCCTACTACGGTACGCTTTGTTAGCTGCAGTCAACATTTGAAGGTTACTTCCTCTTCCTGATTAAAATATACATATAATTCAGCACCAAATAAAACTTTGGGATTGTCAACCCAAGTAAACAGTATTACTCCTTCAAGTTCCTTTACAGTCTAGCTCCCACTGTTCAGTACATCCAGAACATATCTATTTGTGTACAGTACAGAGAGGCTTGTCTCATCAGTGCAGTCCAATGACTGCCATTGATGTGGCGACTAGTGGCTGCTAGTGAAGCCTAATGAGGCAAACAGCCCCTGGTGAGACGGCCCGGCAGAAAAGAAGGGGTTAAGCTGCGCTGCTCGTCTTCTCTGAGTGGCCCAGCTCCTTCCTTTCATTTCCATAACAAGCCATCAGAGCTCATCTACCAGAGAAGTGGCCAATTAAAATCATGTTGGTACACGCTATGATTGTCTGTGATTCCGCAGTGTGAAAACAACAACAACAGCAGCAGCGCAGCAACAACAACAGCGGCAGCGACGGTATCGGTAACGACATGGACAGCTGAGAAACCAATCTTTAGCGATGTGGGCAGCAACCGTCACCTTGGTTTCTAAACACACCAGGCAGTCATCAGCCCCCAGTTTCCATGTTCCTGTGAAAACACAAAGAGAACCGCTCCACAAAGGATGAGAACAGAGAGGGACAGCACCTGTCCATCGCTCTCTCATACCTAACCCCTCCATTCACCTCACACAGACATCACGCTGTGCAGATCTATTGGCTCAAGACAGTAGGAGATCCATGTGTGACCAGGTAGAACAATTCTAACATAATTGGGGCCCCTATATATTCATGCACTGTATTTAATCATATAGGAAACTGGGTGCATTATAATAGCACTAAGGCCAATGTCTGAAGTACCTGGGGAGATACATGTAGATGTAGGCTACTTAACTCTCTCTACAAAATCTACAATCGCTTAAGGTACAGTAACAGTACTATACGCAATATGCAACAGTGCAGGGTAGATAGGGGGTGGAGTAAAACCAGGAGGAAACCAAAGCCGATTGGTCTCTCAACAACCCAGCGCCATTGAGGCACCTGTAGCCTGCCCTAGCAGCCGGCCTCATAGAAGCCCATCTCTCACTGAGGACAGGCCTGTTAAACAACAGCAACAAGCAGCCGGCTGGAGAACAAGGTGGGGGGAAGAAACGATGACAAATTCAAGACAGAAAGTGCTTTCTAAATGGCAACCTCAGACCCAGACTGCTTATAAAGGCCTTAAATCAATTAAATATGAAGGAGAAAGCCATGAAATGCTAATCTATCTGCCTTAATCCTATTTCTTTGAGATACTTTGAAATCCACATTCTCTTGCATAATACTAAAACAAATAAAAGCCATTTTCTCCAATAATGAGCTTGCCCTAGAGCCTGCCGTTTTCTAAAACATCTCAACGACAGGTATTTTCTGTACTACTGTAGCAATTCTGTTTAGTAGTCATTGTTTTCTTCTAGTGATGTAACCTACCTTCATAATGACACTGGATGTTTATAAGTGTGTGAGAACAATTCATGTATTTCTGAGCGATTCCGTTCTCTTACATGTTGGTCCCAGCTAAACAGAGCATATTGTTGTAAAAAGCATAAAATAATAAGCACAACAGCTATGTCTTCCAGGGAGGAGCTAGCTTCCCTTTCAACTGAAATCCCAAAATCCAGAAGCAAAACATGTCGGTTGTTTTTGATGTGTTTTATTTGTTTTATGTTCAGGAACAAGCCGAGGAAAATAAAAGGTTTAAGTGACAAACAGGCAAATGAGGGAGAGGAGAAAAAGAGCTGGTAGTTTCTCAACCATATGCCGATACCCGTAAGACACCATGTGCTCTGGCTTTGAAAGCTTTCACTGCCAATTCCCCATTTGAAACCAGAACCGCTCAGTAACAACACCTCTCTGTGAGCCGGTGGGAAGGAGAAAAATACATTATTGATCTCCACCCGTTTCAGGTCTAAAAGGTCTGATGTGAGGAGCACACAATTGGACTAAAGGCGCTCCCCTCTAACCCAGAGCCAGTCAGAGGGGATAAAGAGCACACCTCTCACCACTGTAGCTACATCATGATCACCAACACCACCTTAACACACTGTGTGTGTGTGTGTGTGTGTGTGTGTGTGTGTGTGTGTGTGTGTGTGTGTGTGTGTGTGTGTGTGTGTGTGTGTGTGTGTGTGTGTGTGTGTGTGTGTGTGTGTGTGTGTGTGTGTGTGTGTGTGTGTGTGTGTGTGTGTGTGTGTGTGTGTGTGTGTGTGTGTGTGTGTGTGTGTGTGTGTGTGTTGCACACAGAAGACAACCAGTAACCGAGCCAGGATTAAGCCATTATGGAAGATATGATACTGTCATCATTAATAAGTTACCTACATGTCAAATATCCCCACTATTTTGTTATTGGTTCGTTTTGGTAAAATTGGGATCAGCATAGGGGAAATGACTGCTGACCATGGAAGTGGCCTTCCAACTGTGCAGGAAGTGGTCCCAAGCTCATAGCACAAGTGCCTTTGGAATGCTTTTTCCATAATGACACACGAGTGGGGAAAATGAAAGGAGTCCTGTTGCTAATAAAGAAAATAGATTTAGAGATTGAGGCTGACTGGTCAGTTAGTATCACTAATACTAAGTGAGGTGGTTTGCTCTTACCTTAGGTTGAGCGCGTCGGGGGAAGGCAACCTTAGGATCAATCTGTGAATGACAGAAACATTTGGAGTAAGTAAATAAGGAATGACATTGTCAACTGTGCATCAACATTCACATTTTAGCGACAGAGATAAAATACTAAAGTTCCTCCAAAGTGACAACAACATCATTTTGATGTAGATGCGGAGAGATGTTCACAAAACGGGAACAGTGCCTTTGAAAGTTTGGAGGAAATTAATAATTCAAGATTACAGTGATGTAAATAGGAGTCTGGAGTTTGTGACTCCAGATAATCCAAAATAAGCAGGAAGGTGCATCAGATCAACAATTTTTTTCTGTCTTCGCCTTGTCGTCTCGTTAATTTCATTTTTTCTTCTGTTTAACTGGTCTCGAGGTGTGCGGTTGCACTCTTATCAATCTTGCATTCAGAATGAATAGAAACTATTTCATGCACCGATGTCATGGTGCCTTCTCCTGACTTTAATACCAGGCTCTTAAAAGAGAAATTTCAAACAATCTCATCCAAGCAGACCTATTGAAGGGGAAAAACGTAAACAGATCGAAATTGTTCTCTTGCAGAAAATTACTTCTTCGTGTTTGGCAGGGCAAACCCTTTACGTTGCTGCATATTTCTCTGTGAGGATTTGAAGGATTGTCTACCTAGAGGTTGAATGTAATCCACTAGAGCATCATCATAGAGATCCTGTCTCTCTCAGTGGGCCACATGTAGGCCTGAGATGTCTCTCTCAGTGGGCCACATGTAGGCCTGAGATGTCTCTCTCAATTTACAAAAGAAGCCAAAAAGAAGGAGTAGGTGGTCAACTGTACTGGAAGAGCATTACAACATGTCACGTCAGCTGGACAAAACGTTTTCCTCTTGTAAAACCTCTGCATCTCCTTTGACGTAAAAGGCGTCTGAATCGACAGAACTGAGATCACGTATTCCTAAGAAATGAAGAACAAAACATTCCTAAATAAGGAATGCAATTGACGATTCAGTTGAAAACAAAGACAAAGCTTCCCATCTGTGCAGATCAACTCAGGCTACCGTAGGTACTATTTCACCTGTTGTGTTTTAAGTGAAATGTGAAAGAGCAGCAGGTGAGAATGAAGCAGCAACATCATTTCTCTGTTCTATTTCTATCTGGTGGCGTTATGACTGTTATCGTTGGAAATCAGGTCAATTTGAGAGATGAATTCAATAACACCTGGGTATGGCAACCCTGCTCATAATGAATTTCATGTAATGATTCGTTTTAGCAATTAGCCTCAGGCATAACCAATTCAACCTCAATTACTCAGTGGAGCCGGGCCTAGTCGTGCAAAGACAATACTATATGCTTTGAATAGCAACGCCGTCATACATGGTGCTGTGTCTTACCTTCACAAACTACACACTAGTCCCTGAATATCAACTCTTGCTGCTTGTTTTTGTTTCTCTTATACGGTACATTTTCATTTGGCATAGAGCCTATTTAAGATGTCAAAATAAATGTTTGCTACAGTTCAATTTATAACAGAACAGCAGTGAAGGTGGTACAATTTTGCCTTGCAGCATGTCAATCAAATCTACAATGGGTTTGGAGCATGAAGACTTATTCAACATACAGTCACTATCAATCCATTTTTTTTCTCGTAATGCAGACATTTAGTTTGTTTATTGAAATGGCCCCATAATGCAGTAATTTGTCCAGATTACCAGTGTAGCTGGGTTAGGTAATGATGACTTAGTGTGGGATCTGTTGAGAAAGCTTGTAGAAGCACACCTTTATGTAGGTCACAGCCTAGGAAATGAATGGTTCCTTTGAGACGTTTGCCAAAGGGGGGAAATTCTAACAATTGTTTTCATTCTGTTGAAGTACTCATGTAAATGGGACGTTTATGTGGGAATTACATTTAAAGCCTGGGCCAAGTCATATAGGCCACATATTTCCCATTACAACAGTACACTATAGCATGTCTGGAACTAAAGGTTATTCCATTTTCACACTTCCATAGGAATAGCAGTTTGCTTTTTGTGGTGTAATTGGTCTTGAGGAGTACTATTTCCCCTCACCAGTAGGAAATAAATCACAGTGTTGAATGAAGGGATCATTGCTAGAGCCATGAAATGATAACAAATCCGCCAACAAGATATATGAGCAGTATATTCAATCAATGTTTTAATTCTGGTACAAATTACAATGCATACCGGAAGCTAATCTACAATATGTAATGGATCATATGCCAAAGTTTAAAAAAAGCTTTTACTCAAGCTCTACAGCATCTTCAAACTAGGTATGTCAGACTAATAAAAGAGAACAAACCAACACATGTTCCCCTCCTTTTATCTTCTGTTACAGCTTTTTACAGCAGGGTCTCAGAGGGCCTAGTCACTGTGCGATTGTGAAAGATCAGGGCAGGAGGCAATTGTTTACATCCTTAGTTTAGATCTTCCAACAGGATTTCCTACATTATTCCAGATTCTGGGTAAACTCTCTCTCTTAACAGATCTTCCTCTATACTGGCAGTTTAAGATTAAGTTGTTTTTAAAGCTGCCACAATTGCTTATCAAAAGGCTTGATTTCTTAATTGTTTTCTTTGTGCTTTGAATGATTTAGGAAGCATTAGTATATAATGATTTATCATCTGCCTCTTTCAGTCAATTTCCCTATGGTTCTCATACACAAACAAGTATAATCATCGATGTCAAATGCACTGCCAACAAATACCCAAATGAAATCATAATTTCACTTGAGGCCATTAGGCATGCCCTTATCAAAGAAGTATTGTTTTGGAACATTACATCATTCTAGAGCAATTTATTATCCACATTTGGAAGCCTGCTTTAGCCTGCTGTGTAAGCTATGTTATAAAAAATAATTACATGTACAGTGCTTTCAGAAAGTTTTCATACCCCTTGACTTATTCCACATTTTGTTGTGTTACAGCCTGAATACAAAATTGATGAAATCATTTTTTTCTCACCCATCTACACACAATACCCCATAATGACAAAGTGAAAACATGTTTTTATAAATTTTTGCAAATTTATTGATAAAGAAATACAGAAATATCTCATTTACTTAAGTATTCACACCCCTGAGTCAAAACTTTGTAAGAGCACCTTTGGCAGCGATTACAGCTGTGAGTATTTCTGGGTAAGTCTCTAAGAACTTTCCACACCTGGATTGTGCAACATTAGTTCATTATTAATTTCAAAATTCTTCAAGCACTGTCAAATTGGTGGTTGATCTTTGCTAGACAAGCATTTTCAGGTATTGCCACAGATTTTCTAGTAAATTCAAGTAAAAATTGTAACTCGGCCACTCAAGAATATTTACTGTCTTTTTGGTAAGCAACTCCATTATAGATTTGGCCTTGTTTTTTTTAGGTTATTGTCATGCTGAAAGGTGAATGCATCTCCCAATGTCTGGTGGAAACAGACTGAACCAGGTTTTGCTCTAGGATTTTGCCTGTGCTTAGCTCCATTCCGTTTATTTTTTATCCTGAAAAACTCTCCAGTTCTTAACGATTACAAGCATACCCATAACATGATGCAGCCACCACTATGCTTGAAAATATTGAGAGTGGTCCTCAGTTGTATTGGATTTGCCCCAAACATAACACTTTGTATTCAGGGAAAAAAGTTAATTGCTTTGCCAATTTTTTGCAGCATTACTTTAGTGCCTTGTTGCAAATAGGATACATGTTTTGGAATATTTTTGGTATGTACAGGCTTCCTTCTTTTCACACCGTCAATTAGGTTAGTATTGTCGAGTAACTACAATGTTGTTGATCCATCCTCAGTTATATCCAATTAAAGTCATTAAACACTGTAAATGTTTTAAAGTCACTGTTGGCCTCATGGTGAAATCCCTGAGCGGTTTCCGTCCTCTCCGGCAACTGAGTTAGGAAGGATGCGTTTATCTTTGTAGTGACTTGGTCATCCAAGCTGTAATAAAAAACTTCACCATGCTCAAAGAAATATTCAATTATATTTTTTTTTAATCTACCAATAGGTGCACTTTTTGCAAGGCATTGGAAAACCTCCCTGGTCTTTGTGGTTGAATCTGTATTTGAAATTCACTGTTTGACTGAGGGACCTTACAGATAATTGTATGTATGGGGTACAGAGATGAGGTAGTCATTCAAAAATCATGTTAAACACTAGTATTGCACACAGAGTGAGTCCATGCAAATTATTATGTTACTTTTTAAGCAAATCTTTACCCATTAACTTATTTAGGCTTGCCATAAAAAGGGTTGAATACTTACTGACTCAAGACATTTCAGCTTTTCATTTTTTATTAATTTGTGAACACATTGAAAAACATAATTCCACTTTGACATTATGGGGGAGTGTGTGTAGATCAGTTACAAAAAAACAACATTTAATCCATTTTGAAATCAGGATGTAACACAACAAAATGTAGAAAAAGTCAAGAGGTGTGAACACTTTCTGAAAGCTCTGTATGTCTGTGTTGATTCAATTCAATTGACGTTTTGTAGTATGCCACAGGTATTCATTTGCTCAAAATACAATCACTGTAATTATTATAAGTGCAACGAATGATGACAATGCAAAAAGTACTGCATGTTTGGATGCATAATACTGTAAAGAGAAAAGTCTGAGAAGAAGACAAAATCCATCATAGGATCTGTTGGCTCTAAGCCTGGGAAAGGTATGTATACCTTACATGATTAACTGTCGAAGACAAAGCACCTGCTAGACCTGAACCAACAAGGGGCACGGTGGAGGTGAGCTCACAGCTGACATTACTTTCAATTTATATCTGACAGAGGAGGCTTAGATTTGTTCAGAGCAGCTGCTCCTATCTGTACCAGCCCTTTCTTCTTTCTCTCTCTCTCTCTCTGTTGTTATCCCCCTCACCTCAACCAGCCATTCTGTCATTTCAAACGCTACATCAAAACAGCAAACAGGGGTTGGCCAGAGGTCATTCAATAATGGCTGAAAATATCTGTGGACAAAATAGGCTACCTTTGTCTTGGAAGAAAAAAATCACTTATTTAGCAGTACAGTACATCTCCTCTGGCAGGAGTCCAGAGTGAATAATCCCGACCTGGACATTGATACTGTGACGCAGTAATCTAACTCTACAACTCCTCACATAATGAAGAATTATAATCACTTCAAATCATGTTCGTCATCATTTCTTAAACTAACTGTACGTAAAAAAATAACTTATACTTTTCCAAATGGGATATAGGATAATATCAAATATAACATTCTAAATATGTTCTGAATTGCTTTGTGTTTTGAAGCCTCAGGCTCTACTTGGCCATATGTCTCCATTCACATTCATCCTGGTCTGAAAGCACTCTGTTTTAATAACTGGACAGAAAGCAACCCATGCAATCAGGGTGGATTGAACAATAGCCGTGGCACATTATGATGGTGTGTGCATTATGAAAGCATACATGTGCTCATTGTCCACGTCTCTCGCTGACATCTTTCTCCACGGGGTTATCCTGCTTCCACACTGAGGCCATTAGCACTAGAGAACATCCACTACAACAAACAAAGGAGGAATATGTTGTAAAATGTCATACTGTTTGGAACTGGAGTATGCTAACTGTGAGAAATAGATCAAATATTTATAAACACTGTACCATTGAATGAGTTTTTTTCTTCTTTTTTATCTCAGTTGCATTAGTTTATTTCTAAACCTGCAGCCTTGTAGGCTATTGCAAGTAAACTCTTTCACTAAGTCCCTTCAAGGTCACCACTGAGAGAGAAGAATCCATTCAAGCGTCAAAATGCTGTACTTTCAAGCTTCCTACCAACCTAGCATCTCCACAAAAACACATGAAGAGCAATCGAAGTTCAACATAATGAACATTCTCTAGTGTTGTTGTTGAAATAGCAATGTGGGAGGATGATTAGATCTTGACTCATCTCTACACAGTAAGTGTTCTATGAAAAAAAATGTCAGTACATAAACTGGTAGATTTCTTGTATTTAGTTTATGTAGTCTCACTAAGATCAAATCTCTTTTGCAAGAGCGACCTGGTACGAGACTGCATTGCGCTCTTCAACACTGTAGTTAGTACATACAGTGTAATACATACAGTCGCTAGTGAAAGTCTACACAACCCTTGCACAATCTTCACATTTTGGAGCCTTAAAATTACATCTAAAAAGGGATAACATTTGATGTTGTTTATTATTGATCTACACAACCTATTCCACACTTTGTAAGTGAAATAAAAAAATTCTAGAGCATTTTCCAAATTAGTAATAAATACAAAATGAGGACGTATTGATTGTATTGTGGTGGCAGAATCATGTTATGGGTATGCTTGTCATCTGCAGGGATTGGGGAGTTTGTTAGGATCTAAATAATTATGGAAAAAGCAAAGCCCAGGTAAAAAGGTAAAGGAAAACCCGCCTCAGTCTTCAGAAAATGTAACCCTGGGATAGAGACAATTACACAAATGTTTATGACAAAGACACACCAGAATTGTTTTACAAGAGGGGTTGAGTGTTCCTGAGTGGTCTAGTCTCACTCCTGCCTTAAATTTGCTTGAATATCTGAGACAATGTTTGAATATTAGTGCCCATCAATGATTCCCAACCAAATTTACTGAGCTTAAGCAATTTTTACAAAAACAATATACATGTTACCCTAATAGTTGTGCAAAGTTGGTTGAATCTTATTCAAATTGATTCACAGCTGTAATAGCTGCCAAAGGTGCTTCCATCAGGTATTACCTCTGGGGTGTGAAGACATAGGCAATCAAGACATATATATATTTTTTGTTCTACAATTTTTAATCCCTTTTGAATTTTAAGGCAGCAAAATGTGAAGACTGTGCAAGGAACTGTACATCCTACATGTGCGCTTCTGCAGAAAGACTGATGGAATGGAAAATAAGGCAGAACACTGCTGGCTCTGGTCTATGTGATGAAACAACAGTTGCTTCCTTTGCATGCCGGCAAAGTGCCCTATTTAACCTCAGTGGCACATCAGGAACTATCAAATGTTGATCTCAGCGTTGCTTAGTATTAATAGGGCCACACTTTAGGTCCTTCAATAACTCAGCTCATACAAAGAACATGACATCCTCCATCTCTTCAACTGCTAAACCACTGCGCTTTCAGAATCTTAATCCGAATGATTTTCACGGGGTATTCTCGCTTGCTTATCAAGATGCCGTCTGTCAATTTTATTAACACAACACACCTTAGTGCAAGGGAAATTTAACTAACAGTAATTAATAAATGTGTAATGTTCTGGAAAAAAATAAACAAATAAAACATTACAACGTGATTGTATGTTTCAAAAATGTTCTCGATAAAATATATCAAGCTATAACCTGCAATTTCAATTATAGCTTACTTCACTCAAAGGAAGTCTTATTCATTACACACTGTACAGACAAAATGGAAACCAAATGGCTTTATTAAGGCGAGAGCTTTATTTATACTTTACATTAAATAATCCAAACAATAAATTCAACGGAACTAATACCAATGTTTTATTTGACAATATGTCGACTTACAATGTAACTACAGGCAACTCAATTGTTAATAACTATGGTTAGTTTGTCAGACAGAATTGTTTATCTTTGAGTCGTATTAGTTGTTCGGTTATAGTAAGAAATGTGGATGAAACAAATACAGATACAGGACACACCAAGCAAAGACACCAGATGAGACTTCTCATCTCTACAGAGAACATAAAGTGCATTGGTATGAGTGCTTTGTCAATAACCAACTGTTGTACCACCTGCATTCTATCTACACCACGAGGGGCAAAACGAGTGTTATTCAATTAAGGTTACTAAAGCATATTCATTATCACAAATAAAGAGTTCTTCCCTCCCTAATGTAGATGTATCAAAAGTACTGTATATCTACAGTATACTGTACGTACCATATTCAGACATACAGTACAAGTCAAAAGTTTGGACACACCTACTCATTCAAGAGTTTTTCTTACTTTTTTACTATTTCCTACATTGTAGAATAATAGTGAAGACATCAAAACTATGAAATAACACATATGGAATCATGTAGTAACCAAAACATTGATAAACAAATCAAAATATATTTTAGATTCTTCAAAGTAGCCACTCTTTGCCTTGATGACAGCTTGGCATTCTCTCAACCAGCGTCACCTGGAATGCTTTTCCAACAGTCTTCCCACATATGCTGAGCACTTGTTGGCTGCTTTTCCTTCACTCTGCAGTCCAACTCATCCCAAACCATCTCAATTGGGTTGATGTCAGGTGATTGTGGAGGCCAGGTCATCTGATGCAGCAATCCATCACTCTCCTTCTTGGTCAAATAACCCATACAAAGCCTGGAGGTGTGTTGGGTCATTGTCCTGTTGAAAAACTAATGATAGTCCCACTAAGCGCAAACCAGATGGGATGGCGTATCGCTGCAGAATACTGTGGTAGCCATACTGGTTAAGTGTGCCTTGAATTCTAAATAAATCACAGACAGTGTCACCAGCAAAGCACCGCCACATCTCCTCCTCCATACTTCACGGTGGGAGACACACATGGGGAGATCATCCATTCACCTACTCTGCGTCTCACAAAGACACAGCGGTTGGAACCAAAAATATCAAATTTGGACTCATCAGATCAAAGGACAGATTTCAACCAGTCTAATGTCCATTGCTCGTGTTTCTTGGCACAAGGAAGTCTCTTCTTATTATTGGTGTCCTTTAGTAGTGGTTTCTTTGCAGTAATTCGACCATGAAGGCCTGATTCATGCAGTCTCCTCTGAACAGTTGATGTTGAGGTGTGTCTGTTACTTGAACTATTTAACATTTATTTGGGCTGCAATCTGAGGTGCAGTTAACTCTAATGAACATATCCTCTGCAGCAGAGGTAACTCTGGGTCTTCCTTTCCTGTGGCGGTCCTTATGAGAGCCAGTTTCATCATAGCACTTGATGGTATTTGCGACTGCACATGAAGAAACTTTCAAAGTTCTTGGAATTTTCCTAAGTGACTGACCTTCATATCTTAAAGTAATGATGGACTGTTGTTTCTCTTTGCTTATTTGAGCTGTTCTTGACATAATATGGACTTGGTCTTTTACCAAATAGGGCTATCTTCTGTACACCACCCCTACCTTGTCACAACACAACTGATTGGCTCAAATACATTAAGAAGGAAAGAAATTCCACAAATGAACTTTTAACAAGGCACACCTGTTAATTGAAATGCATTCCAGGTGACTACCTCATGAAGCGAGTTGAGAGAATGCCAAAAGAGTGCAAAGCTGTCAACAAGGCAAAGAGCGGCTACTTTGAAGAATCTGAAATCTAAAATATATTTTGATTTGTTTAACACTGTTTTGGTTACTACATGATTCCATATGTGTTACTTCATAATTTTGATGTCTTCACTATTATTCTAGAAAATAGTAAAATAAAGAAAAACCCTTGAATGAGTAGATTTGTCCAAACTTTTGACTTGTACTATACATATAGAACACATGCTAATCGTCAGTATTTATACTGCATGTGTGTAGGCTGTTTATCAATGATTTAATTCCTACATGTATGCCATATATTCTAATATGTCACAGTGCTCTAAGCGATAACATTCTGTCATGGTGTGTGTATCAAATAATCACACATTAAATGAAACACTCTGTGGCTTTCTCCCCACTATCTGCATTGTACATCCCAATATTATCTGCAACAGCTTACAGGTGCTACTTTCCTTTTATGACATGCAAAACATGAACCCGCTCCTCTTTCACTTTCAAGTATCAAGATAAAAACGGAAAGCCTTTACAAGCACCCTCCAGTGACTTGCCAGTCAGGTCAGGACAGCCTTACAACAAGTTATAGCACTGCTTTCAGCCAGGCTCCACTGTAATTGTACACTGCTTGCTGAAGTACAATAGGTTTGTCTTGCCAAATATATCTGAAAGACACTCCCCTCTGAACTTGACTTTCACAGAAGGCTGCAAACAAAGCGTTTATTTCTCGGTTTGGACTATTCCATTTCCAGAGCTGTGTGAGCATGACTGGATATCACCACCCACTGAGCAGATATCTCAGACAAATATGATTTCATCTGAACGCTGTCTAATTCACCGCTACACAGATTACTGACATGCTTAATTATTCATCTACTGCCACATTTCAAAAGGGAAGCACAACACAATAGTTCAAGGCTTGGGGATGGGGATGCCATGTGTGTGTGTGTGTGTGTGTGTGTGTGTGTGTGTGTGTGTGTATGGATGCCTTGGTCTGATGGAAAGGTACATGAGATAAACTGATGGGAGAAGCACCAGGTTTGTGGATATTATAAGAAGACAGAAAATAGGTTTTGGTAATTGGGAAGGTGTTGGCATTTTATAGATTTGACAATGTACTGTGCTTTAAACTTAGAAGCAACAGTTCTAATATTTCAAATACACTTATGTATAAGAAGCATCCACTGACGTAAAGAAATACCAAATATTTGTTGAGATCTACAGGATTAATGGACCCTTTGGACATCAACAATTATTTAATACAATCACATTTGTAACTTTCCACTTCCAATGATGTGATATACATCAAACTGACTAGAGTGACATGTATGATCTGAAAGGTCATATGCATGGACGTGGGAGGTCTGTGAGAGACAGCCCATTTGAGTGACATGGGATATGTGCACATGTGGAGCCATAATGGTAATGGGGAAAGGGGGCATGAGAGCTTCATTCATTCAGAAAAGGGAATTTGAGCAGATATGAGATTCACCTCTGAGTGGCGTTTTACTGCAAGAGTTTGCATGGAGGAGGCAGCGGTGTTATCATGGGCTTATTCCACATCTACAGCTTTGATAAAATGTATGGTTTTACCAAAGAGGTCTTTACCAAGAGGGCCGACCCAGTGACCGGTACATGGCATTCTGAGTATTCTGAGATGCCACCTGCCACACATGGATGTACTGCAGTTGTTGTTGGTTTTAATGTGGTATTATTTTTCTATGTGGAACTTATATTACAGTATTATTACAACTCAAGCATGCCTGTGAAATGAAGGCAATGATGAACATTTAAAATGTGCAACACAGACAGTAAAATATCATTGCAAATTACATCAAAACACAAACATACCGTCTTTGAGTCTAATTCGTGGTGTGGTTGAGCTAAGACTTTATCTACACTGGCAGCATCTGCAAACGTAACGAACCCAAATCCTCTGCAAAACAAAGAAACACAAAGAAACATCAATTAGATTACACATTATTTATGCAAATGAGAACATTGAATATAAGCTCAGCTGATTCTCTCAGTGCATTAACATGTATCAGGAATTTCATTAGCTTTCAAAAAATAGAACCGCACACACATGTATTTACACTATCCTAATTAACCACCATTCATTCAGATGATAGAGATACGACTATCCTGAATTATAGATTACTATAGTAATTGCGGACACTGATATTTAAGTTATATGACGTTATTGCAGTCCCAATTCCCAAAGTCAATGTCAAATTGCATTTGCCCGCAGTTTACTGCGAGCAATACAGCTGCAGCTATCTCTGTGAAACACAACGCGGGACAAACAGCCCGGGTTAAAATGTGGCATGTACACAAGTGTAGGATATAATTTCACCTACTGGAAAGCAAAAGTAAAAACCTTTTATTTTACCTGGAACGTTTTGTCGTGGGGTCTCTCATCACCATACATTCTCTTATCTCTCCGAATTTGCTAAAATAGTCTCTAAGGCTGTCTGTGAATAGAGAAAATATATTGGGTAATTAGTCAAGTACAAATGGTCGTCATACTGTTGTCAGTGTGATTCAAACACGCCCTGCAATGCACATAGGGGTCGAATAGAGGACTTCAGATGATTGGAAATAACAAACAACCTTGCACGCACACAGGCACACACATATCCATATAGTATACTGCACACACGCACACACAGAGAACGCGTGCACGCACAATCAATCATTGCAACAAAACAACATGAAAGATGGGACATGTAAGGGAATAATTGTCTCACCTGGTGAGGTTTGCCAACTGAGGCCACCGATAAACATTTTACTGTAAGAAGAAAACATAGCAGAAGTGAGTCCAGATGTTAGATCGGCCATTTTGAAGACTAACTACTTATAAAAGCGATCTTAAATAGAGAGAAGCAAAAAAAAAACATTCGCTCGATAGCAATAATGTATTTTGTTAAAAGGGGGAGGCCACACATGCTACTGTAATCTGCCAAAGCAAAGCAGAAGCTTCGTAGCTATCACTAACTGCATCCGGAAGGAAAGACCAATGGTTATGTGCGCACTGCAAACTGAATCCAGCACGGCACAGCGCTAAATCCTCTGCCAGATATTCTCACATGAAAAATCCAATAAATAAATAAAATTCGAAAATGTTATAATCTTACCCCGGGTCATGTTGTGAATCATTTGGGCTTCCAGATGTGACTTGACTCCCGTCTCCTTCCATAGCTAACCAAACTATAGGCAGTAACTACAGTAACAGACACACACACACAGACACGGCAAAAGCTATGCAAAGCCCCGCTATGAGAATATTACTGAGCCGGGAATGGAATCGTCACACGTGGGATCAACTCAGTCTAGCTCCCTCCCTCTCTCTGCATACCCTCCCTTACCCCACACTGGGCGGGGCGAGGGCTCGTCACCTAACCAATCCAATTGACGTCAATACACTAAACCCGCCTATAAAATTCAGAAAACCACTCCCCATATTGGTCATAACGTTCCCATGACAATGTAACAATTGATTAGTTACAATGTCGATATAGATATTTTACATTCCCTAATGGCAACATTTTATTCAATGCATCATTTCCTTCCAGGGCGCACATGCAATTAGAGAAACGATTAATGATATTTGCAAAAAATCTATTCAATTAAAATCAAAGTTTCTTGGTCGTGTACACAGATTATCGCAGGTGCAGCGAAATGCTTGTGTTTCTAGCTCCAACAGTGCAGTAATGATACCTATCAATACGCACATAAGCCAAAAAGTTTAAAAAAAATAAAAAAATATCAGAACAAGCAATGTCAGATTCCATAAAAAATTATACACACACACACACACACACACACACACACACACACACACACACACACACACACACACACACACACACACACACACACACACACACACACACACACACACACACACACACACACACACACACACACACACACACACACACACACACATACAGATAGACTATATGGACACAGCAGCTTTATACAATACAGTATTTACATATAAATAAAGTGGGAAAAACAGCATGTAAACATTATTAAAGTGACCAGTATTCAATGACTATGTACATAGGACAAAGCAGTCTCTAAGGTGCAGGGTAGAGTACTGGGTGGTAGCCGGCTAGTAACAGTGACTAAGTTCAGGGCAGGGTACTGGGCGGAGGCTGGCTAGTGCTGACTGTTTAACAGTCTGATGGCCTGGAGAAGCTGTTTAAAAGTCTCTCAGTCCCAGCTTTGATGCACCTGTACTGTCTCAGCCTAGATGGTAGCGGGGTGAACAGGCTGTGGCTCAAAATAAGCATATTGGCTATTACAGATGTTAAACTATACTATTGATATATATTGTGAATAACTAATTGTTTGCGCCTTTAAATTACCAATATTATCATTATTTAACCTAAATAAATGCATTAATATTTGATGCATGTTTGTATGAACGTGTGCAGTAGATTGTTAATATTTAACTCTTGCAGAGACAGGTTAAAGTAGGTCTACGGTACCACAGTATTAGCCTGCAATATGTGTTGTATTATACTGTATAGAAAAGGCCTATATTTCTAATAACCACAGGTACACTGCAGAGCTATGCATAGAAGGGGGATATTTTGTTCAAATGGTGTTCAAAATTGTTTCAGAAATGTGTTACCTCACATCACTTATAATAAGAGACTATTTTAATAGGAAAACATTTTAGCATTGTATTCCATGTTGAATGTTGAAACACTACAGTACAAGAAACACAGTCCACCTGAAGATGAAAAAGGAGAGAAAAAAGAGAGGTGGATTTAATTGTAACCTCTGAATATGCATGTTCATTACTCAGTAACTGAGGGAAGCGGGCCTTGTTTTCCATTAAATCTGAACACAAGTGAGAGCTCAATTAAAGCTGGATGCTCAGTGGATTTCAAGTCATGGTACAGTGATTGCTGTTTATTTCCTTACTGCGGCCTGAGACGGAGGGAGGAAGACGCGCGCACACACAATCATTTATCTTTTTTTTTTTGAAGAACACTTTTAAGGCATGTCACACACACTCAGTTCCTGGAATGAATCGTTTTTTTTCTTCAGTAGAACCCTTGTAAGGCACTTAGAACCAGTTGCAAAGTGGTCATTGCTGACTTTGAACTGGTTTGTCTATGAGAGCTAGTTTCAGTGTCGGTCACAAGTCACACAGGTCAACCTTTCTTTTTTCTTTTTTTTTACAATAAACATGATTTTATATGAAGCTATTCTAACCAATGTTGAACCTACTCTTATTCCTAGACAGAAACCAAACGTAGAGGAGGTACAACATTGGTAGGTAGAATTTATTTTCACATGTACAGTGCCTCTCGAAAGTATTCACACCCCTTGACTTTTTCCACATTATGTTGAGATTTTTTTGTCACTGGTCTACTACACACAATACCCCATAAAATGGCTGTGATAGAAAACTGAAGATGGCTCAACAATGTTGCAGTTACTCCACAATACTAACCTAATTGACAGTGATAATAAGGAAGCCCGTACAGAATAAAAACAGTCTAAAACGTGCATCCTGTTTCCAACAAGGCACTAAAGTAATACTGCAAAAAATGTGTTATGTTTAGGGCAAATCCAATACAACACATTACTGACTACCACTCTCCATATTTTCCAGTATAGTGGAGGCTGCATCATGTTATTGGTATGCTTATAACCGTTAAGGACTGGGGAGTTTTTCAGGGTAAAAAAAATGGAATGGAGCTAAGACACTGAGATAAATTCACCTTTCAGCAAGACAATAACCTAAAACACAAGGCCAAATCTATACTGGAGTTGCTTACCAAGAAGACAGTGAATGTTGCAGTTGTCTAGCAATGATCAACAACCAATTTGACAGAACTTGAAGAATTTTGAAAAGAATGATGGGCAAATGTTGCACAAGCCAGGTGTGGAAAGCTCTTAAAGACTTACCCAGAAAGACTCACAGCTGTAATCGCTGTCAAAGGTGATTCTAACATGAATTGACTCAGGGGGTTGAATACTTATATAATCAAGATATATTGGTTTATTTTTTTTGTAAAAATATATATATTTAAAAAAAATCCACTTTAACATTAGAGTATTTTGTGTAGATCATTGACAAAAAATGGCAATTAAATCCATTTTAATTCCACTTTGTAACAACAAAATGTTTAAAAAGTCAAGGGGTGTGAATACTTTCTGAAGGCACTGCAATTGATTATTTTTGTATGAACCACCACTCAGAGGAAAAAGCCACTTGAAATGATCAATATTACAACAACTAAATGTTGATGCTTACTCTGGTAAATGAGTCAATTTATACTGTTTATCGTATTCTCTTCTCTGTGTTTCTCTAGCAGGCACGCACACGGTTAAGCTGAGCTCTAAACAGCCAAATACATCAAAGTACTTTACACAAGGCAAGTAAACATCACAATGTGGATATATCGCAGTAATTGTGACTGCTGTTGTATTCAATGAAATGCAAACACTCCAAGCCAAGGTTTATGGAGTGGTGGAGCATTCCCTTTAATCTGAGCAGCCACTAGTGTTAAGTGAGCATGTCTGAGATGCAGTTCAGCCTTCAAACAACATGGGCGATGCTGCTTTCCAGCCTACCAGCTGAGATCCCTTTCACCAGTCATGATGATATATGATAAACCCTTCCTCTCTACATATTAATGTGATCAATCCCTACCTAGTAATTAACAATACACACAGTCAAAGGTTTGTTCAGTGCTGAAAAGTAATGGGAAAATATTGGTCTTTTAATGATCAAGGTTAGATACAATACGTAAAATGCATGGGAATACCCTTGACAACAGTGAAGAAACTGCATTATATCATTCTACGGCATGGACACTTCTGTGCGTGCTCCTGCAGTCACAATAGCATCTGTGTTTGATTAATGAACGCATAAAGTATTTAAAGGACGTTTACATTTTTATATCCTACATCTGTTACATGCTTTGAACATTTAAATTTGATACTTTTGCACATCAAAACATCTATGACTCGATTCCCTATTGAAATGTGAAACATATATGTTCCTGTTTTGCACATTGAAATACACTTTTAAAAAACTCCCAGAAGTTACTGATGCATCTTTCATTGAGGAAAAATGTGGGGACTGTATCCATCTAGTAAGGTTAAAACAAGAAGCTAAGAAATGTAACACTAGCTCAATAAAGTGAACCCCTCCACCCAGAAAGCTGAGCCTAGAGACAAGGAAACATTGTCCTGAGAGCATTGATATATTGAACATAGCATTGACAAGCATTCAACATAAAGACTTTGTTCTCACACAGCTCCTCAGTAGTGATGGCACTCAGCATGCAGGACGGCAGAGAGATAACCAGGCCTGTGGATGCTGATCGCGTGGAGCTATTGGAGATTTAAAGGGAAAGAAGGAGAAATTAGTGTGAGAGGAGAGCAGAGGGGAAGTTGAGTGAGAGGACAGCTGGGAACATCCTTGTCTGCTGCAGCTGTCACACAGTCCCTTGTCCTCCTACTGCGAGCTCCAGCAGAGATCGATGCATAGATCTCAGTGACAGTCAGAGGCTTTGCTGTTCTGTGTTAGGGTCTCTGCTGTTCTGTGTTAGGGGGCTCTGCTGTTCTGTGTTAGGGGGCTCTGCTGCTGTCTAATAATGCCTAATAATGACTTCACATATTCAACCCATATTGTAATGATGACATTTACTTCAAAACATTGCCCTGGTCTGCAGTATTCCCCAGATACAACCATGGTTTTGATGCCATGCATGTCAATTCTTAATGTTGATATTATTTATTAAAAACAAAAAGGAGTGATTCAACAACCTTTAACCTGAAAGGCCATTTTTCGTAATAAATAGAGGAGCCTAAATAGCAGATATAATCTTCCTATTTGGTAGTGATTGCTCTGTCTTGCTATATTATTACTGTATTTTTAAAAGAGGAAATGTGTCAAGCCAAATACAGGGGGATATAAAAGTTATTTTTACCAGAGGATTTTAAACTGTTAAAAAGCAATACCTGTGATTGGATGATACATTTTGTTTTTACCTTTACCACCCTCCTATTAATTCCTAGCACACCTGTGTCCTACATTAGGTCCCATAATTGACTAATCAATTGCACCGGTGTTGGTTAGCCACCCACACAACTTCACCGAAATATCCAGTACAATCATTTGCAGGATAACGTAACGTAGGCCTACAACAATATAGCAATTTGGTTAATATAGAAATAAAATATAGATATAGAAAAAAAAGAAGAAAAAAAACTATTCAACAATAAAGTTGGGAGTCATTCATAACCCTAAATAGATCACTAGTTTCTTCCATGAAAAGGCAAGCTTTGTATTCTGTTTCAACTATCACAAATTAACATTACTCTTTTAAGAAATAATATTACATTTTATAAAAAGAGAACTGACATGTAACATAAAATACAAATGAATCCTTGCACTCAGCAGCACAATCAAAACATGAAGTATAGCACTGACTTGAGTTGAGCATCATGACTAAAGAGAGCATTTATGGAGAGCAACGTGAGGAGACCTTTGCTAATCCTTCAATCTCTCTCCACTGTTGGTGGGTGAGTGAGTGTGCTATTATAAGCAGCGAAGATAATGGGGAATGACAGTGTGACTTCATTAATCAATAGGGGTCTTGGATGAGCCTCCTCATAGTCCTGCCCTCCGATTATCTTTATTTTATTTTTTTAAATATATATATATATTTTTTTTACATGCCTCATGCCTTTAATTAGTCTCATCAAAGACACCAAGGAGTGCATGCTGCTGCATTATTATGGGGCCTTTGCTGGAAAATTAATGTGCACCACAGGTGATTTCTGAAATCCTCCCAACTCCCTCCCTATTATCCTATCAGCAGAACAACTCTGACTTCTGAACTGAAATGCCCAGACGGCATGCTGGAAGACACAACTGTCACCCAGTCTTCAATGTACACCACTGACAATTATAGTGAATACAACAAAAAATAATTACCATATGTATATAATATTTTCATTCAGTTCCAACTCAAATAACGTAACAAATGTGGTGAAACAACCCTTAAATTAAAACAAAAAGTAATGACCCCCCCCAAAAAACCTGGATAGAAGCTGATGAAAGAGAAGACTAGGAGTTGCAGAATTAAGATACAATCGAAGGATGTAAAGGCAAAGAAACAGAGAACACATCTTCACACATATATACCTTTTTTTTTTTTTTACTGTGTTAAATTCAAACATGGGATGAATCTAGACAGAAGTGGATTACAAATTCATTTAGTTCTCCTTCAGACACTGGCATGGTTTCCTGTATACAGTATTAATTCAGAATGGCTCTAATTTGGTCCTGCAAGTGATTCATTCCATATTTCAGTTGAATGTGATGAGTAGTTAGCTGCAAAATAATAACGAAGTCTTCAGCTGCCTTGAACGATGGGCCTACCAAGTTGCCTCACAAGTAGACAATGTTTGATTACAAATGTAACTGCGGAGTTTATATATAACATTTAGTCACACACGCTCATTCTTTACACAGTACTCAATTGACTGAAACATTTGTCTGTGCTTATCAAGACAACAGGTGCTCTCTGTATTTGTAACACTCCCGGTCTAGTGCTTGTCTAATAGGAATAGCAAAAACTAAGCCTTTGGCGCCATCTACTGAATTCACTAGGTTCTTGTTTATTCATTCCATCATTCCCCAGAACATCCACTTCAAAAACTACTCATAACATCAGAGACATACAAATAACTGAAGCTCTCCCTTAAAACATAGATACAAACACTCCGGGGATCAAAGCTGAAGCACAATAAACCTCAGTGAGTTTAACAGTCCAGACAAGTTCCTCACGGGCACTGGTTGACCAAGTCAAAATGTCCTTCTCTAGAGCCTCAATACACTGAATGTACAAAACATTAGGAAAAGCTGCTCTTTCCATGACAGACTGACCAGGTATATCCAGGTGAAAACTATGACACCTTATTGATGTCACCTGTTAAATCCAATCAGTGTAGATGAAGGGGAGGAGACCAGTTAAAGAAGGATGTTTAAGCCTTGAGACAATTTAGACATGTGTTGTGTATGTGTGCAATTCAGAGGGGCAAGACAAAATGTTTAAGTGCCTTTGAACAGGGTATGGTAGCACAATCAACAGTTTCCCCATGTGTATCAATAATGGCCCTCCAGCCAAAAGACACCTGGCTAACTTCACACAACTGTGGGAAGCAATGGAGTCAACATGGGTCAGTATCCCTGTGGAATGTTAGTCCATGCTCCAACAAATTGACGATGTTCTGAGGGCAAAAGGGCGTGCAACACAATATTAGGAAAGTGTTCCTAATGTTTAGTACACTGTGTATATTTAGTTTGGACATCGAGGTCAATATACAAAAGGTTCCTGAATTTGTGTATCATCTAACAAACTCACAAAATGTACACAACATGCATTAATTTAATGAGATCTGATTGAAGTCAATACAGACTGTAGCTACATTATACTGTACATCTTACAACATAACAGTCTGTGGCTATGGTCAAAGTGGAGAACTCAGAAAGGACAGTTCATCTTTATTTAGTTTCTTAATAGGATTGGATCCATTGAAAACAAAACAGTAATTTGATTAATCATGAATAATATTGGTCAAAAATCATGTAAGCATAATTAACAAACATTTATATAAGGGGGGGGGGGGGGGGGGTGTAAATAAGACTTCACAAAATAAATACATCAGAAAGTGTACATGATGATAAAGAAACAACAAGCATGAACAGTCGAGTTGAGAAGGAAGACATTGTTGTGCCCCAACAGGGCAGCAGTCCAGAGGATGGTACTGAGGGGGTAGAACGGTGAAAGACTGCAAGACAGGGGCCATGTTTGAATACTTCAGATAT
The DNA here is from genome assembly GCF_045679555.1 of Salvelinus alpinus. NCBI lineage: Eukaryota > Metazoa > Chordata > Actinopteri > Salmoniformes > Salmonidae > Salvelinus > Salvelinus alpinus. Next base: position 16,801,684 of record NC_092098.1, on the reverse strand, counting down.
CCAATGTTCCTTCCTACCTTCCTTGAAGTAATCACAGATCTAAATTGGTAGATTGGTGAGGGTAATAGGGCTGGTAACCTTACTCACACATATACAATCCCTTAGAGATCTGTGCTTAAAAAGGGAGAGAGGATACATTTGAAAACTATCCAAACAGGGCCAGGATTGGCCTTCACAGTCAGAGTCAGTCTACCCAGCTACACAGTCCGTTATCCACCAGAGCACGGTTCACAGACACCAACTGGAAGACCAAGAGAAACATTAGCAACATGAACCCATTAGAATACCTTTATAAATTAAGAAGTTTAACATACACATAGTTACAAACAGTGGATGCTTTAAAAAATAAAAAGTATTGCATACCTCTCCTTCAGTTCTCCATATCTGTACCAAGGGAATGCCACTGGTGTGACAGTTTGTGACCTGGGGAGTGTGCAGATACAGGGTAAGAACAGAGACTACCTTTCCTTATTGTCATTGTGCTGACTGTACACCAGCAGAAGGAGACATATCCATGCACTTTCCTCTACCTGTGCAAGTAGTGGCAATCCTTGTGTCATTTCCTCCAGTGCAGATTTGGCTGCAGCGGAGAACCCTTCTTCTCCTAGTAGATAGGGAAGAGATGTCAGTGATATGAGAGCATGAACTTTAATTGATGTTTAAATACAGCTGAAACATACCTGGAAGGGGTGCAATATGTTCCAGGATTGCCTCAGATCCTTGGAAAGGCAAGGCAACAAAGTCTGATCTGTGGGAAGACCAACAGCAAAGTCAATCCCACGTTTCCATAGGAAAAAATGTGCAGATCAAAATTGAGCTTTACTGGCCATAACAAATATATCATATTCAAAATCTTGGGGCTCCCAAGTGGTGCAGCGGTCTAAGGCACTGCATCTCAATGCCAGAGGCGTCCCTACAGACACCCTGGTTCGAATCCAGGCTATCACAACCGGCCGTGATTGGGAGTTCCATAGGGCAGCGCACAATTGAACCAGTGTCGTCCGGGTTTGGCCGGTGTAGGCCGCCATTGTAAATAAGAATTTGTTCTTAACGGACTTGCCTAGTTGACGTGTAAGGTAATGCTTTCTTTAGGACTACCCACTGCCGATTCATTGACACCTTATGGAAATGACTACAATAATTATGCAAGGAGGAATGAGCCTACCAAGTGAACGTTGGCTCCTTGCATAATGCATGTCTTTGTCCAGCTGGCTTGTAAATATTCTCTGTTTCAGTGTCAATCTATTTACCCACTTATCTGTGCCTCCATCCTTGGTACAGTAGCTAGTTAGCTAGATTGCTTAAATTATTTGCAGTTTAAGCAAACTACACGATGAGGCATTGGAAGTAATTTTACTTCCTCTAAATCAGCATTTTCCAACCCCAGTCCTCCAGTACCCCCAACAGCACAATTGTATTTTGTAGCACCAGACAAACTCGCCCGATTCAACTAATTGAGGGCTGGATGATTAGTTGACAAGTTGAGTGCACTTGTCCAGGGCTGTGTGCACTGTTGGGGGTACTGGAGGACTGGAGTTGGGAAATGCTGATCTAAATACTCCTCTTTGGTGGACAATTCTGTGTCAGTCACAGACTTACAGGCGAGGGAAACTTTGCTGGCCAGCACCAGTTGATACATTGAAAGTGTGTTTGCGAGAGTGTGCTCTCAAAACCGACCGGCAGAGTAGAGAGATGATGCTATTGAAAGAACCTGAACCAACCTCCATGAATAACCAATGTGATTTATAGAGAATGTTGATTATTCAATAGAATATTTTCTGCTGGACATGTTTTTATTTGGTCAGATTGTATTCATAAAAATAAATAAAATCATCCAAAAGACGGTTTTACCAGGTAATGGAAACACTGGTAAAATCCAACATCAACTTCTATTCCAGTTATATTTAGACTCCCCACAGTGAGTGTGTCACCTGATCTGGCGGAGGGTGTCGATCTTCACCATGACATAGCCTCCATAGTCCACATAGCAGAGCTCCACCTCCTTGGTTTCTTCATAGTAACCCATCACCTGCGCTCTCCACCAGGCACCCTCAGGCATCTGGGCAGCACAGATCACTCCCACTGTGTGTGTGTGTGTAAGAGAGAGTGTGTGTGTGAGAGAGTGTGAGAAGAAAACATTTGAGAAAGAAAATGACACTACAGAAAGAGACTTTATCATCTGAGGGTAAGGAGTCCCAATGCCCTGGCTGTGCATGCCTACCTTCCACTGGGGCCGGCAAGGAAGGGCACCCTGGGTGAGAGTAACACAAGCTCATCTGTTGGTCCAGGCTGCGGAGAGCATGGAAGGTGGGGTGTGTGTGCTGCTGGAGGAACACATAGTTCCCAGAGGCTACTTGGATCACGGTTACCTCAACTGTCACCCTATGGGGAAGCAGCAGCTGAGAGAGAGAGGCTTTTAGTCAAAGCACTACCCACAGTTCCACACTACTTCAGCCAAGCAGAAGATACTACTTACCCAGGATGTGATGGGGAGAGAGGGCAGGCTGGCCACTGGAGGATGGACATAACAGCTGGTCACATCCAGATCTTTGAACTTCTTCCTGATCAGATCCAGAGCACAATCCACCTGCTCCTTTGACCCTGGAGGAAACAGAGGGACAAAATGAGCAAGCCACAAGGGGCAATGCAGCTACCAAAGCCTAGGTGCCTGACTACAAGTGATGTTCTGTTGTGGAGAGCCAGCGTCTCATGCACTCACCCTCTATATGGCAGATCTGGAACTCCTGGGTGTAAGGCAGGGTGGCGATGAAGATGTTTGCGCCGGATGTCTCCTTCAGGTAGCTCACATATCGCCCCTGCTTCCCAATCAATCTCCCAACAAGATGCTGTCGGACAGTGAAACAGAATTCAAAGAAAGATAATCATGCGTAAGTTCCTATACCATACTAGGTGTCTGTGTGTGTGTGTGTGTGTTTCTCTGAGTGGCATATAGGCTGTCCATGTCACCCTTTGCATGGCTTGCTCTGATAACATGTGCTCAGCTTGCTCAGATGTAACCAATTCCACCGAGCACCTCTCAGAGTAATTGGAAGGAGAGGTCTGTGTGTGTGTGTGTGTGCCACAGATCAGAGTCAGGCAGCATGTCCTTGAGTGAGAACATGAGGACAGTATGGCATCAGCAGGCTTGCAGCAGGATTCCCATTACACACTACCAGACCACAGCCCCAACCACCGTTCCCCATAGCACTACGAATCAGAGAGCTGTACCCAGTTCAGCGGAGTCGGTGACTTCTGGTATATCAAAATAAATAAATATTGCAGCACTTGAATTATTCAGCAGTTTTTGATTAAGTACAATACCATTGGAAATGAATATTGAAAGTTACATTTACATAGTTTATTCCTAAAACTTCCTGTGGACCACACATTTGGATAAATAACCCATGTCAAAGCACAGCTTTAAAAGGTGTCCAAATCAATAACCAATATGCAGAAACAGTTTGTGATATTGAAAACCTAAAATGTAACATCTACACATGCAACAATAGTATTTCAGTCTTATTTCTTTTTTAAAGCACAAGCACCAACCACTTGTTTTGACAAATGTCAATAAGTCATTCAGATTGATTAGCGGGTGAAAATCTGGTTGTACACCCCCACAACAACAACAACCAAAAAAACATGGAAACGGGAGAAATCTTTTACCTCACTGGTTAGATGACAATGATCAAAATCCAGAATGTTGGATTGTGATACGGGGGGGTCACCAAAACAGAAACGCAACACTTTTGTAAATGACTTCTATCGATATCACATTGAAATCAATAGAGTGACACAAATATTTTAAAAAGATACAGGTTGCACATCCTGTATAAAAAAAACAAAATAAAAAAAAAACACAGAATCTGGGAATAATTTATATATCACTGGTAAAGGACAACTTTTAGAAGACAGCCAGCTACATTTACATTTACATTTAAGTCATTTAGCAGACGCTCTTATCCAGAGCGACTTACAAATTGGTGCATTCACCTTATGACATCCAGTGGAACAACCACTTTACAATAGTGCATCAAAATCTTTTAAGGGGGGGGGGGGGGGGGTCAGAAGGATTACTTTATCCTATCCTAGGTATTCCTTGAAGAGGTGGGGTTTCAGGTGTCTCCGGAAGGTGGTGATTGACTCCGCTGTCCTGGTGTCGTGAGGGAGTTTGTTCCACCATTGGGGTGCCAGAGCAGCGAACAGTTTTGACTGGGCTGAGCGGGAACTGTACTTCCTCAGTGGTAGGGAGGCGAGCAGGCCAGAGGTGGATGAACGCAGTGCCCTTGTTTGGGTGTAGGGCCTGATCAGAGCCTGAAGGTACTGAGGTGCCGTTCCCCTCACAGCTCCGTAGGCAAGCACCATGGTCTTGTAGCGGATGCGAGCTTCAACTGGAAGCCAGTGGAGAGAGCGGAGGAGCGGGGTGACGTGAGAGAACTTGGGAAGGTTGAACACCAGACGGGCTGCGGCGTTCTGGATGAGTTGTAGGGGTTTAATGGCACAGGCAGGGAGCCCAGCCAACAGCGAGTTGCAGTAATCCAGACGGGAGATGACAAGTGCCTGGATTAGGACCTGCGCCGCTTCCTGTGTGAGGCAGGGTCGTACTCTGCGGATGTTGTAGAGCATGAACCTACAGGAACGGGCCACCGCCTTGATGTTAGTTGAGAACGACAGGGTGTTGTCCAGGATCACGCCAAGGTTCTTAGTGCTCTGGGAGGAGGACACAATGGATAGGAGCGACCTGTCAGGTAGGACGCAATCCAAGCGTGGGCCGCGCCGGAGATGCCCAACTCGGAGAGGGTGGAGAGGAGGATCTGATGGTTCACAGTATCGAAGGCAGCCGATAGGTCTAGGAGGATGAGAGCAGAGGAGAGAGAGTTAGCTTTAGCAGTGCGGAGCGCCTCCGTGATACAGAGAAGAGCAGTCTCAGTTGAATGACTAGTCTTGAAACCTGACTGATTTGGATCAAGAAGGTCATTCTGAGAGAGATAGCGGGAGAGCTGGCCAAGGACGGCACGTTCGAGAGTTTTGGAGAGAAAAGAAAGAAGGGATACTGGTCTGTAGTTGTTGACATCGGAGGGATCGAGTGTAGGTTTTTTCAGCAGGGGTGCAACTCTCGCTCTCTTGAAGACGGAAGGGACGTAGCCAGCGGTCAAGGATGAGTTGATGAGCGAGGTGAGGTAAGGGAGAAGGTCTCCGGAAATGGTCTGGAGAAGAGAGGAGGGGATAGGGTCAAGCGGGCAGGTTGTTGGGCGGCCGGCCGTCACAAGACGCGAGATTTCATCTGGAGAGAGAGGGGAGAAAGAGGTCAGAGCACAGGGTAGGGCAGTGTGAGCAGAACCAGCGGTGTCGTTTGACTTAGCAAACGAGGATCGGATGTCGTCGACCTTCTTTTCAAAATGGTTGACGAAGTCATCTGCAGAGAGGGAGGAGGGGGGAGGAGGGGGAGGAGGATTCAGGAGGGAGGAGAAGGTGGCAACATTTGGAAGTGTTGCATTTTGATCAAATCAGTGTATTGGTCGTTTGCAGATGTTATTGCAGGTGCAGCGAAATGCTTGTGTTTTTAGCTTCAACAGTGCAGTAATACCTAGCTAAATAAATACTCACAATACAGAAAAATTCTAAAATAAAAAAATATCAGAACGAGCAATGTCATAAATATATTGTTATAATGGTGTAAAACAGTATATGAATAGAAACGGTGTACAGCAGTCATTATATAGGATAAGCCTTAACTAGAATACGGTATAAAGTGGGTAAAAAAAAAAAAGGCCGTACACATTATTAAAGTGACCAATATTCAATGACTATGTACAGTGCCTTCAGAAAGTATTCATACCCCTTGACTTATTCCACATTTTGTTGTGTTACAGCCCAAACCAATAAGATTCTCACCCATCTACACAATACCCCATAATATCAAAGTGAAAACATGTTCGCTAATTTATGGAAAATTAAATACAAAAATACCTAAGTATCCACACCCCTGATGCAATATAATTTTTTATATTTTTCAGTCAGTCTGTTATATCTGGAGTATTTCTCCTGTCTTATCCAGTGTCCTGTGTGAATGTAAGTATGCTCTCTCTAATTCTCTTTCTCTCTCTCGGAGGACCTGAGCCCTAGGACCATGCCTCAGGACTATCTGGCATGATGACTCCTTGTTGTCCCCAGTCCACCTGGCAGTGCTGCTGCTCCAGTTTCAACTGTTCTGCCTGCGGCTATGGAACCCTGACCTGTTCACTGTGATTACTATTATTTGACCATGCTGGTCATTTATGAACATCTAGGCCATGTTGTTATAATCTCCACCCGGCACAGCAAGAAGAGGACTGGCCACCCCTCATAGCCTGGTTCCTCTAGGTTTTGGCCTTTCTAGGGAGTTTTTCCTAGCCACCGTGCTTCTACACCTGCATTGCTTGCTGTTTGGGGGTTTTAGGCTGTGTTTCTGTACAGCACTTTGATATATCAGCTGATGTAAGAAGGGCTATATAAATACATTTGATTTTTGTTTAGGGGGTGGATCAGATTTAATATTGTGGATAGATTATTGCTTCCATCAATGTAATTGTCTGCATCATTTCCAATCCCCCATATATTTGTTGGGTAAATTTTTAATATACCTTTATTATTCCCCGCAAACCCTACCACCCCTCCCTCAATTGGAGTAAACTAATAACACTTAGATTATATATAAACTGAAAGTAGAAGCCTATTTTACAATAGTTATATTTTGTTTTTAGTCCCATTTCTGACATCCATCCATTTTGGATTTCTATTTGCCAACTCTGCTGTGATGCTTCACAAAAGTACTGAACCTTTATATTCTCATAGTTTCTACAGATTGTAAATTTAAAAAAAAATAAAAATCTAAAATAATGTTGTTGATCGATTGACTAGGACTTTTCAAAATCACCCAGTATCTGCAGAGTTAGTTCTAGGTAAATGTTGCAATTCTTCATCCATTCCTGGACCGGTGACCAAAAACGAGCTACAGTACATATGGACTGTACCAACATGATCTGCCTCCTCACAGCAAAATCTGCAGAGCTGGGAAGATTGTATCCCCCATATAACATTCTTTTGGTTGCAAGAATTTAGTATAATAAATAAAAAAATGGGAAAATTCTAAGTTTTGAATCTGGCGTCATTTTGCGTGTCAATTCATAAACCATGTGCCATGGAATCGGCACATAGAAAATCTCTTCCCAACTATTTTGCCATTTCAATGGCACAGCTGTCAATTTTTTGGGTCCTTAAATGAAACTAGTATATTTGTATTTATCGCAATTCTCTTCAACCATTTTTGGTCTTTAATGCAGATGAATCTCCAAAATATGGTTATTTTTTATTTAAAACAAGCCATAGAAAGTTGGTTGCAATTTCAGTTTAATCCACCTAAAAAGACAAAACAAATAATACAACAAATATTGTGGTTTAAATTCAAATATACAGACAAGTTCTTTACTTTTTCGCCCTTCCACTTGCCTCTTCCATTTTTGTAGTAATGCTGCAATTAGTTGTAATTTTGGGTAGAGCAGAAATGTCCACCAGTCCTATTTATGATATAATTTACAAAGATTATACCTTTTTTTAAACATTTTATCTAAAAAAAAAAAATCACAGATTGATTGGTCAGGCCAATGTTGAACAGTCCTTACCACGGGAGCTTCCTGTTTAACTTTCTGCCTATAGATGGGGAGGAGCAGAATGGAGGCGTGATTTGCCGAAGGGAGGGCCTTGTTTCTGTCCAGGAAGGGAAAGTAGCAATGAGCCAGGGTCCGTGTTGCACAGAAGAAGTGCTGACAGAATTTCAGTAGTGTTTTCCTCAGACTTCCTTTAATAAAGTCCCCAGCTACAATAAATGTGGCCTCGGGATATGCAGATTCCAGTTGGCACAGTGGAGTGCAGTTCCTTTAGAGCAGTCGTGTCGACTTGGGGTGGGGTGGGCGGGGAATATGACCAAAGAAAATGATCATCTCGGGAGGCAATGCTGTCGGCATTTGATGGTGAGGCATTCCAGATTGGGAGAACAAAAGGACTTGAGTTCCTGTACGTTATCACAATCACACCATGAATGTTAGTAATGAAACAAACTCCTCCGCCTCTCTTATTCTGCCCAGAGTCCTTTCTGTCCATGTGATGGACGGATAACTCTGCTGGCTGAATGGACGGGGCAATATATCCGGAGAGTGCCATGATTCCATAAAACAGTATGTTATAGTGCTTGATGTCTCTCTGGAAGGAGACCCTGAGCTCATCTACTTTATTGTCCAGGGAATAAACTTTAGCCAGTAATATACTCGGAAGCAGTGGATGGTATGAAAGACGCAGTCTGACTAGGGCCCCAGTCTTTCAACCTCTGAAGTGGGTCGCCAGCATACAATCTATCTGCAGTGAAGCCACTCAACATTTACATTACGTGATCTAACTAACTCCCATCCAAAGTGACCCACAGGAGCTACCAGGGTCAAGTGTCCCACCCAAGGGCATGTCGACAGATCTCCCACCAAGTCAAAAAGGGCGACCCAAACCAGCGACCTACCAGCCACCGGCCCAAGCTCCCAACCACCAGGCAATCAACTGCCCCCCACAGTTCAGAGTTCTTTTACCAACCAGTACATTTGAGTTCAACCATCATTTGTTCTATCGTTTCTGGGGGATGAAATTGAAAGCAGCTCTGCAGTACTTGTTTGAAAAAGAAAGATACTTTGAAAAATATTTAATTTTCAATTAAATCGAAAATGATTTCCTTAGTAATCTACTTGAGAGCCATTTGTGACACGATTCAAGAAACTAGGCGTATGTCGCAAGTCACAGGAGAGCTGTTTGAACGTAAAAAATGTTTTATCAAAATGCGTTTCTTTTGGCAGAAATGCATTCTCGAACAACTTTGATGTGCCTTAATATCAAACTTGTATGCCATCTGTAAATACGAATAAAAATTTTCAATTACAAGCTTAGTTTGTTTAGCCAAAGAAAAAGTGGAATTCGAGTATGATAGCTAGGGAGAAAACAACAGTCTGGATTACATGGTCAAACTAAGGCAACGATGCATGGTATCAGACCGGAGATGCGTCAAACCATGATGTATACTGGTAAGATTCAGATATTACACGTTTCTAATTTTGACACAAAGTGGTTTCATTTCAAGTGTACTGTTAGCTAGCTAACGTTAGCTGGCTGGTTCTCTAGTTAATGTTATGTATATGATCTTATTCTTCGTTTTTAAGACACTAGCTATAGCCATATAACCTGGTTGGTTAGCTACCTGCTGATTCATGCAGGGTAGTAACGTCATGAGTTGTGATTATGGTCCATTATTTAGCTAGCTAGCAACATGTCTTAACAAAAGACTCCACTAAATTAGACAAAGCATTTATGTCAAGTTAAAGTGTACTGTTAGCTAACTAACTAAAGTTACGTCATGCGTTGGGATTCATCGTTTACCTAGCTAGCTACATTTCTTAACAAAAGATTCGTCTTTGCGTGCAAGAGCGCAGAATAACTGATGCATTTTTGAATGCTCAACACCCGTTGAATATGTCCGGTGTCAGTAAACGTCGGCAACAAAGCGTAATTCAATTGTTGCCTGCAGCACAGTTCGTCACCAACGCTCTAGATAACATGAAAAAAGCCTAACTAGCTCTGCTAGGGCGAGTAAAATGGTCAGAGTGGGGTGTTCTCTTATTATGTGTCTGGAAGTAGCTAGCCAATGTTAGCCAGTGCTTGACTGTAGTTGTGATGTCAGAGCTTTCCGGACAACTGTACTTATTGGCCAGAGGATTCAGTGTGTGCTCTGAGCGCAAAACCACAGAGAGCGATAGGGAGAGTAATGTTCAATGAGCTGTTCGCTCTCTGATGTCTGGAAGTAGCTGGCAAGATGGTACAGAACGGTTGGATCAACCCTTAAAGAGATGGGTGGGACTAAGGCTTAAGAGGGTGTGAAAAATACTGAATGGGTGTAAACACAGAAGGACTCTCCAAAAGTTGTACCAAAACATTGAAAAACAGTTTGCAAAAGTGAGTTTAAAATTTGTTCAACTTTCAAAGCAGAATTACTTTCCCATTGTTTCCACAAATGCAGTGTATGATATACCATTTTCTAGCTCCGAGTCTCTACTTTTATCCAATGTAAAAAAAATTTTTTTAAAAGACATTCAAATGTTGCTACATAAGATCAAATTTAGGTGGTGAGTCACATTTTGGGTTCAAGTAAAACTTTTGTGAAGCTTTTAGAGAGAGGTTTAGTGCTTTTATAAATTTCAACCCACCCAGTTCATATTCATTATATAGATGGGCACAAAATACTTTTTACTCACATGATTTGAAAAAATAATAATAATAAAAATAAAATAGAAATAAAAATTTCAGGAGTAGGTAGCACCATACGTAAGTGAGTAAACGGCGATATGACTAAGGAGTTAGACAGGTATTTACCTCTCCATGGCAGGATCTTATTTATTTTACTAGTTTTCTATTCAAATTCATTGGAGAGCTCATTTATATATTTTGGGATATGAATACCAAGTATGTCTCCTTCACCATCAGCCCATTGTATAGGTAAAGTGCAGGGTAAATGCAAAAGTTGGTACACTTATCATAATTAATTTAGTCCAGAGGCCAAAAAAGTTTAGATCTTCAATGAGATATTGCAGGGATCTAGCATCCAGACTTAATATAGCACTTGAGTCATTGGCATTCATGGACACCTTTGTTTTTAAGCCTTGGATTTCTAATCCTTTGTTGTTATTTGATCTGATTTTAATAGCTAGCATTTCGATCGCTATAATGAATAGATATGGTGACAGCGGACACCCTTGTTTAACTCCGACAGTTAAGCTCTGAGAAATAGCCTCCATTTACATTTACTATTTTACAGCTGGGGTTGCTATACATTACTTCTACCCATTGAATAAGAGACTCCCCGAAATTGAAAAAAATCCAGGCATTTAATATACTAAGGCTGGATTTTATATATAAAGGCCTTTTCAAAATCTGCTATGAATACCAGGTCTGGCTTCTTAGATGTTTCGTGTTGTTCTATTAGTTGTCGTACATTATCTCCAATGTATCGTCCATGTAAAAAACCTGTTCTGAACAATACCTGGTAAAACTTTTGTTAAATCACTCATATCATTACACGTTGAAAACAATAGAACAGGGGCAACACATTTAACCAAAAAGTTCTGTTTAAACATACATTATACAAAAGCCACTGGGAAACTTGGAATAACCTATACAGTGCATTCGGAAAGTATTCAGACCCCTTGACATGTTCCACATTTTGTTACAGCCTTTTTCTAAAAATGATTAAATATTTATAATTCCTACATCTACACACAATACCACATAATGACAAAGCAAAAACAAATTAAGAAATGTTTGCAAATTTAAAATAAACAGTATTCAGTATTCAGACCCTTTGCTATAAGAACCAAAATTGAGTTCATGTGCATCCTGTTTCCATTGATCATTTTTTAGATGTTTCTACAACTTGATTGGAATCCACCTGTGGTAAATTCAATTGATTGGACATGATTTGGAAAGACACACACTCGTCTATATAAAAAGGTCCCACAGTTGACAGTACATGTCAGAGCAAAAACCAAGCCATGAGGTCGTAGGAACACTCCGTAGAGCTTCGAGACAGGATTGTCGAGGCACAGGTCTGGGGAAGGGTACCAAAACATTTCTGCAGCATTGAAGGTTCCCAAGAACACAGTGGCCTCAGCATTCTTAACTGGAAGAAGTTTGGAACCACCAAGACTCTTCCTAGAGCTGGCCGCCCAGCCAAATCAATCAGGGAAGAAGGGCCTTGGTCAGGGAGGTATAATAATAATAATAATAATATTGATCTGTTTTAAGCAATTGATCGTGTGATCATGTTGACTATACATTTTTATACCAACATCCCCAATTGGAGGTAAAAAGGGTGTATTTCCCCCCAATTTGATGTGGTCAAAAACAGCAGCTTGTGTAATGTAGTATCACATACTGTCCACATCATGGAAGGTAGCATAATAAAAATGTATAAGATATAGAAAAATAAAACATCTTAAATTAGGTTTAGTAAGATTTTTGTAGTATGTGTTTTTAATAAACACACTTTACATGACCAAAAGTATGTGGACGCCTGCTCGTTGAACATATCGTTCCAAAATCATAAGCATTAATATGGAGCTGGTCCCCCCTTTGCTTCTATCACAGCTTCCACTTTTCTGGGAATGCTTTCCACTAGATGGAACATTGCATCGGGGACTTGCTTCCAGTCAGCCACGATCATTAGTGAGGTCGGGCACTGATGTTGGGCGATTAGACAATTCATCCCAAAGGTGTTCGATGGAGTTGAGGTCAGGGCTCTGTGCAGGCCAGTCAAGTTCTTCCACACTGATCAACAAACCATTTCTGTATGGACCTTACTTTGTACATGGGGGCATTGTGATGCTGAAACACGAAATGTCCTTCCCCAAACTGTTGCCACAAAGTTGGAAACAAAGAATCGTCTAGAATGTCATATGTTGTAGCAAGAAGATTTCCCTTCACTGGAAATAAGTTGCCCGAACCGTCGGACAGCCAGACAGTGAAGAGTGATTCATCACTACAGAGAACATGTTTCCACTGCTCCAGAGTCCAATGGGAGCGAGCTTTACACCACTCCTAACGACTCTTGGCATTGCGCATGGTGATCTTAGGCTTGTGTGCGGATGCTCGGCAATGGAAACCCATATCATGAAGCTCCCGACGAACAGTTATTGTGCTGACGTTGCTTCCATAGGCAGTTTGGAACTCTGTAGGGACAGATTATTCTTTTACATGCTACACGCTTCAGCACTCGGCGGTCCCGTTCTGTGAGCTTGTGTAGCCTGCCGCATTTCCACTTCACAATAACAACACTTAAAGTTGACCAGTGTAGCTCTAGCAGGGCAGATCTTTTTCAAACTGACTTGTTGGAAAGGTGGCATCAATTGACAGTGCCATGTTGAAAGTCACTGAGCTCTTCGGTAAGGCCATTCTACTGCCAATGTTTGTCTATGGAGATTGCATGGCTATGTGTCCAATTTTATACACCTGTCAGCAACGAGTGTGGCTAAAAGTAGCCGAATCCACAAACTTGAAAGGGTGTCCACATGCTTTTGTATATAGTGTATATTTCTCACTAGTTCAACTATGTAGAGATTATTATTTATTTTTTTCTAAGCACAATTTAACTAGATGCTCAAGACTATAGCGTCCAACATTTGAAGTCCCTACTACAAGCCAAAGAAGTACCTACATTAGAGAACCTAACATGGCAATCAGTAGCCAGAGAAAATATATTATCAATAATGTGGTGAAGTGATGAGAGGGTTAGACAGGGGAGGTAGACTCACCTTTGGCACCTCTATGTCCCAAACAGTCGGTGGCTGGCTGCTGTTGTAACTCTGGACGTATTTTTCAATTTGCTGATCGGTGTTCAGCAGTTGACTTAGCGGACTTGGACTGTTGATATGCTGGTTGTCCCTGGCTTCGTGTTCAACGTAACGGTCTACAGAGTCCATGCTGTTCACACCAGAGCCTGGGGCAGTACGGACCAGTCACTAAAAACAGTCACTTGTGTTGTGGACACAATGTAACCTCGCAAACACAGCAGCACACAAAACACCCACATACAGCAGTAACAGGGGAGAAAGAAAAAACATTCTGGCATGGTGAGAGTTCTCTTACCTGAAAATACTGCGCCAAGAAGGCAATACAAAAAGTTAAATTAGCATGCAGGGGAATGTTCCCTCATCATCAGCTGTAAAAACAGTCTACGGTATGGTGTGTAGCTAGTACTGGGACTAAACCAGGTTCACATTCTGTATGGGAACTCTAGCAGCTGCATGCTAGAGTATGCAAAATAAAGATATTTCTTCACTGCAGTAAAATCCGTCCTGAACTCATAAGGCACAGCTAAAACAGGACACCAACCACTGGTGTGTGACAGCTACACAGCAACACTAAGAAATAAAAGAGACAGGTCAGCTTGGACAGAAAGATACTGACATATTGTGAGAAATTGAAAATCTGCTATGAGGCGACTCACCTGGAACAGCCACCTCCTCTGTCATGTGACCGTTAGGGAGGGCCATGCTGGTGGCCCACAGTCCTTCAGCGGGTCCCCTGGGTGGTTGCGGGCTCACACTTGGGCTCGAGTCCTCGCCACTGGAGCTCTCCTCGGAATGACCTGAGCTGGAGCCAGAATCACTTACTGCAGAATCTTCTTCTGCTAGCTCTGCCTGCTCAGTCTCAGCTCTACTGCTGCAGTCATGTTTCACATCCTCATAGACTATAGGAGATGAACATATGTTCTCCCTGCCAGTTGTTGAACACTGATCTTCCTGCAATAGACCAGGCATCTCTCTCCCAGTCTCACTGTTACCCATTGAGATGATATCTGGGGATGTGAAGGGGTCCCTGTTACAGAGAGGCCCAACATTATGTTCTAGCAGGGTCTTTTCCTTCAGGACTTGACTCACTGCTACTGAGACCACGTCAGTAATCAGACTTGACGCCAGCTGGTTAATTTCCGCTGTGTTACTCCTGCTAAGTTCACACTCCTCAGACTGGTCTTTCTTCTGAGGTGACCTCAGAATGCCCAATGGCTGCCTTGAGGGGGACACCTGACTGGTAAGGAGGTTGATGGGGGAAGCCAGACAGGAGTCATCCTGTAGACTTGACTCACTGGTTGGTTCTTCCACAGCAGGCAGGATAGATAGGTTGTCTTTGGAGAGGAGGCAGTTCTCAGCCAGATTGGTTTGAGGCTTCATCTCTGCAAAACAAAATGTAATCTTGTCTTCTCCAACCTCTCCCTCTGGGTCTAGTCGAACCTCCTCTGCAGCCTCTTTGTTGAAAATTCTGTTTGTAGTGTCCTCCAGCGTCTCAGAGAGTGGCGGTGCGTGTGGCTTTAGGCCTGCACTCTCACCAGGGTTAGGATTAGAGCCTAGGTCAAAGATAGAGGAAACTTGTTCCTCATCAGAGGATGGCTGGTGTTTCCTTTGTAATGATAAATCCTTCTCAGGTCCCTCCTGGGCTTGGCTCTTAGGTGCAGTCTCTGGGAGTACTTGAGCTGAAGACTCAGTTCTCTCCGTAACGGGTTTCACAGTAGCAGTATCGAGGCCTCTACTCAGACACTCTGCAGCCACAACCCTTTCCTCCAGTTGTGATTGGCAGAGCGGGACGTTACCCAGCTTTGCTGCCGCTTGTGTGTTTGTACAATCAACAAGCTCCTGTTCCACTAACGACCTCTGCCTCACTGCATACCTGTCCCGATCTGTCCCAGTGGAGTGTCCGTTCCCCACAACACCGATACCTCTGTCTCTGGTGGAGGAGGACAGGTGCGCCTGGTCTGTGGTCGTCTTATCCTTGTCAGTGGGTTGTTCTCTCTTCCGAGAGGTGTACCACCACAGGCCTAGGAAAGCCAACACTCCCGACAGGGAGAGGACCAGAACGGATTGAAGCCTCAGCACCATCACCTAATCTCCTGCTGCTAACAGCAACACCTGAGAAGACATACACAAGTTAACACCATAGAAACGAATCACAACACGCCCCGTCTCTTTACTTCTAGCTGGGCTAGAAAGGTGTGAAGCACTGATGATAAAACTCCATTGAGGGGAGAGCTAAGGGGGCATGGTCACACTATTCTAGTTTAGCGAGAAAAACCCCTCTGTCTCCACCACACCACCCCTCTGAGCAGCAATCCCATTACCAGCCAGGCCATAGTGACAGCATCTGGTTGCAGCGAACAAAGCACACGTGTCACGTTACCTTCTGCAGAAGTTCACTCTGGGAAGCTGGGTCTGGGGCTAAGGGGCCGGGCCCTGATTGGTGCATTACCAATAGAAACTCACTCATTATTACCTACTGTGGGGGGAGAATCAACTATCCCTCATTATCTGTGTTATAACTAATAGGCTAAATATCAGTAATTATGTTGCCCAATAGTTTTTTGCCACAGAACAGAAGATTATACAGTGTAGCAAGCTAGAAGTATTGTTTGCAGTTTGGCCAGACCCTGACCGGCTGTCCTACATGCAGGTTGACCCAAAACCTTTTGGTAGAAAATTATAAAAAGAGGTGAGCATGAAAGGCATGCCATTCCTTCACAGATCCGGTCAGTCCAATGAAACAACGCAATGGGCTACATTGCAGTTCCACTTAAGCCTGTGACCTTCAGGTTTTGGCATACGGACAAGTTGGCTACGCCTCTCGCCAGGCATGCCAGCCCTACCGTGACATATGCAAAGTCTCAGAGGGCCGTTGTGTGACTTGACTTTGACCCTCATGGAAGAAGTGCCAGGCAGGGTGTGTTGTGGCAAATACTCTAGTACTCATCTTCAAGGAGGAAAGCTCTAATTTCCTAGAGTTCGTTTCAAGTTCCACTGAACAACGGAATAATAACCATTAATAGCATCAAACATCTGAGCCACGCAAATGTATGGTTCTGAAAACTAATGCCTATAGGCTACAGCAGTTCATTTATGAACGTGATCTTAGAGACTGGAGAAGAGGAGTAGCCTAAATGTTTGACAAACAAGCAGGATCATGTGACAGTCCTGTCTTAGTATTCCTCAGAGGATTTCCAAAGCTATGCTCAATATCCATTTCCATTTGCAGGGCATCCTCTCCACAACCAACAGGAAAGGGGAGTGATAGGCCTAACGTCCCATGCTCAGCAATATC
Organism: Salvelinus alpinus; assembly: GCF_045679555.1. Lineage (NCBI taxonomy): Eukaryota > Metazoa > Chordata > Actinopteri > Salmoniformes > Salmonidae > Salvelinus > Salvelinus alpinus. The sequence continues at coordinate 16,784,977 of NC_092098.1, read as the reverse complement.
TACCCTCAACAACTAGCCCTCTGAGTGCAGACATTGAGAGCTAGGGATTATAAAAGGTTCTATCTGCAAAAATATGGAGATAATTGGCTTTAAAGGCATACTTCAGGATTTTGGCAATGATGCCCTTTACTTCCCCAGTTAGCATGCTAGCAGATAGCGCACTGACTGGAAGTCATTGGGTAACGCACGTTAGTTAGAGGTAGTTTCGCGAGTCAATGCTAACTTCCATCATACTGGATACAGACATAAAAATGGTATCCACAAGTTCATCGGACTATGGGAAAGTAGATAAAGGGCCTCATTGCCAAAAAAGTATCCCTTTAAAGTTCAGAACCCTCATTGGTTTAATGTGTCAGCAATCTTTCATCTTGTATTCTTCTGAACATGAATCAGGGTATTTAAAGTACTATGTCAGGTAGAGAATATTGAACAGAACAAAGCTATGTCAATAACAAAAATTAAAAAAAAATACAGATAGAACCTTAGTCCTAAATGCATAATTTTCCCTCTGCTGCACAGCATGACCACAGCACAGTCAATAGTAATCCGACTGTGGTCTTTGACTAAAGTATGTTTGTTTATATTGAATTCTAGGCTAAACTTATGAATCGATAACATTGGTTGAATCCTTGTAAGGAATAGTAAATTATTAACATGCTCCTAGAAGTTATGTTGCTGTTCAATTTTGATAATGAATGTAACATTAAACTGAAGGTGGTGTCAGAAAAGACGAGACAGTACATGGCATAGGAAAATAGCAATGGTACACATCAAAACAGTTTCTATTTAATGCCTAGCTAATTACCCTAACAGGATTGAGGGACCTCTAGCTATTTGCATTAGGTCAAAAAGTCAAGTCAGCAAGCATGGACCCACTGAAATAACTAGCTTTAAAAACATTGGCTAGTCAGACCATTACTACTGATGGCTGATAGCCGTAGGCAGAGTAAAGCATAGCACAGAATTTCCGGCTATACTTCCTCATTTCCCGACTTGGAAAACAATGTAGTTGGGTCAGGTGGTCATTAAATAAAATAATTGTTTTGTTCCATGAAGTATGTCGCCATCTTGTCTACTTCAAATCTTCTCATTTGTCAAGACAGGCTAGTGTTGTTAAACGCAACGCTTGATTTCTAGATAGCGCTCATGACATACAGCACTTGTGTGGACATCCACCTGTCTCAATCAATGAGACAAACCATCTGCAACTAGCCATGGAAGTTTAGAAGACATGCATTGTCTTCCAAGTCAGGAATTGAGGAAGTATCGCCAAGTAAAGGCTGGTCGAAAATTAACTGTGCTATGCTTTACACTACCTAAGGGCCGCAGTTTCGCAAGCAGCACGGTTCGCTCCCGTGACTTCGTGAGAAGTATCAGTAGCTTTATGAGGCTTAATTCTGGCATGTATCACCCCCCATAGCGCATGGTTGACCAATGAGCAGAGTTCATCTTGTCAACCAATCAATGTTTTAATGACAACATTCAAGCTGAGCTGACAACCAGGACCGCAGGAAGGCGAATTTTCTCGCAATTCAGTTGCCATTTACTACAGCCCAGCTGTTCCTAAAGGCGCTAACAGATATCAACTGCTATTAGCCAGCTGGAACAGTATAACTTTTTTAAATTTGACCTTTATTTAACAAGGCAAGTCAGTTAAGAACAAATTGTTATTTTCAATGACGGCCTGGGTTAACTGCCTTGTTCAGGGGCATTACGACATTTTTACCTTGTCAGTTCAGGGATTCGATCATGCAACATTTACATTTAAGTCATTTAGCAGACGCTCTTATCCAGAGCGACTTACAAATTGGTGCATTCACCTTATGATATCCAGTGGAACAGCCACTTTACAATAGTGCATCTAACTCTTTTAAGGGGGAGGGGGGGGTTAGAAGGATTACTTTATCCTATCCTAGGTATTCCTTAAAGAGGTGGGGTTTCAGGTGTCTCCGGAAGGTGGTGATTGACTCCGCTGACCTGGCGTCGTGAGGGAGTTTGTTCCACCATTGGGGTGCCAGAGCAGCGAACAGTTTTGACTGGGCTGAGCGGGAACTGTACTTCCTCAGAGGTAGGGAGGCGAGCAGGCCAGAGGTGGATGAACGCAGTGCCCTTGTTTGGGTGTAGGGCCTGATCAGAGCCTGAAGGTACGGAGGTGCCGTTCCCCTCACAGCTCCGTAGGCAAGCACCATGGTCTTGTAGCGGATGCGAGCTTCAACTGGAAGCCAGTGGAGAGAGCGGAGGAGCGGGGTGACGTGAGAGAACTTGGGAAGGTTGAACACCAGACGGGCTGCGGCGTTCTGGATGAGTTGTAGGGGTTTAATAGCACAGGCAGGGAGTCCAGCCAACAGCGAGTTGAAGTAGTCCAGACGGGAGATGATAAGTGCCTGGATTAGGACCTGCGCTGCTTCCTGTGTGAGGCAGGGTCGTACTCTGCGAATGTTGTAGAGCATGAACCTACAGGAACGGGTCACCGCCTTGATGTGAGTTGAGAACGACAGGGTGTTGTCCAGGATCACGCCAAGGTTCTTAGCGCTCTGGGAGGAGGACACAATGGAGTTGTCAACCGTGATGGCGAGATCATGGAACGGGCAGTCCTTCCCCGGGAGGAAGAGCAGCTCCGTCTTGCCGAGGTTCAGCTTGAGGTGGTGATCCGTCATCCACACTGATATGTCTGCCAGACATGCAGAGACGCGATCCGCCACCTGGTTATCAGAGGGGGGAAAGGAGAAGATTAATTGTGTGTCGTCTGCATAGCAATGATAGGAGAGACCATGTGAGGATATGACAGAGCCAAGTGACTTGGTGTATAGCGAGAATAGGAGAGGGCCTAGAACAGAGCCCTGGGGGACACCAGTGGTGAGAGCACGTGGTGCGGAGACAGATTCTCGCCACGCCATCTGGTAGGAGCGACCTGTCAGGTAGGACGCAATCCAAGCGTGGGCCGCGCCGGAGATGCCCAGCTCGGAGAGGGTGGAGAGGAGGATCTGATGGTTCACAGTATCAAAGGCAGCCGATAGGTCTAGAAGGATGAGAGCAGAGGAGAGAGAGTTAGCTTTAGCAGTGCGGAGCGCCTCCGTGACACAGAGAAGAGCAGTCTCAGTTGAATGACTAGTCTTGAAACCTGACTGATTTGGATCAAGAAGGTCATTCTGAGAGAGATAGCAGGAGAGCTGGCCAAGGACGGCACGTTCAAGAGTTTTGGAGAGAAAAGAAAGAAGGGATACTGGTCTGTAGTTGTTGACATCGGAGGGATCGAGTGTAGGTTTTTTCAGAAGGGGTGCAACTCTCGCTCTCTTGAAGACGGAAGGGACGTAGCCAGCGGTCAAGGATGAGTTGATGAGCGAGGTGAGGTAAGGGAGAAGGTCTCCGGAAATGGTCTGGAGAAGAGAGGAGGGGATAGGGTCAAGCGGGCAGGTTGTTGGGCGGCCGGCCGTCACAAGACGCGAGATTTCATCTGGAGAGAGAGGGGAGAAAGAGGTCAAAGCACAGGGTAGGGCAGTGTGAGCAGAACCAGCGGTGTCGTTTGACTTAGCAAACGAGGATCGGATGTCGTCGACCTTCTTTTCAAAATGGTTGACGAAGTCATCCGCAGAGAGGGAGGAGGGGGGAGGAGGATTCAGGAGGGAGGAGAAGGTGGCAAAGAGCTTCCTAGGGTTAGAGGCAGATGCTTGGAATTTAGAGTGGTAGAAAGTGGCTTTAGCAGCAGAGACAGAAGAGGAGAATGTAGAGAGGAGGGAGTGAAAGGATGCCAGGTCCGCAGGGAGGCGAGTTTTCCTCCATTTCCGCTCGGCTGCCCGGAGCCCTGTTCTGTGAGCTCGCAGTGAGTCGTCGAGCCACGGAGCAGGAGGGGAGGACCGAGCCGGCCTGGAGGATAGGGGACATAGAGAGTCAAAGGATGCAGAGAGGGAGGAGAGGAGGGTTGAGGAGGCAGAATCAGGAGATAGGTTGGAGAAGGTTTGAGCAGAGGGAAGAGATGATAGGATGGAAGAGGAGAGAGTAGCGGGGGAGAGAGAGCGAAGGTTGGGACGGCGCGATACCATGCGAGTAGGGGCAGTGTGGGAAGTGTTGGATGAGAGCGAGAGGGAAAAGGATACAAGGTAGTGGTCGGAGACTTGGAGGGGAGTTGCAATGAGATTAGTGGAAAAACAGCATCTAGTAAAGATGAGGTCAAGCGTATTGCCTGCCTTGTGAGTAGGGGGGGAAGGTGAGAGGGTGAGGTCAAAAGAGGAGAGGAGTGGAAAGAAGGAGGCAGAGAGGAATGAGTCAAAGGTAGACGTGGGGAGGTTAAAGTCACCCAGAACTGTGAGAGGTGAGCCATCCTCAGGAAAGGAACTTATCAGGGCGTCAAGCTCATTGATGAACTCTCCAAGGGAACCTGGAGGGCGATAAATGATAAGGATGTTAAGCTTGAAAGGGCTGGTAACTGTGACAGCATGGAATTCAAAGGAGGCGATAGACAGATGGGTCAGGGGAGAAAGAGAGAATGTCCACTTGGGAGAGATGAGGATCCCAGTGCCACCACACCGCTGACCAGAAGCTCTCGGGGTGTGCGAGAACACGTGGGCAGACAAGGATTGAGCAGTAGGAGTAGCAGTGTTATCAGTGGTAATCCATGTTTCCGTCAGTGCCAAGAAGTCGAGGGACTGGAGGGACGCATAGGCTGAGATGAACTCTGCCTTGTTGGCCGCAGATCGGCAGTTCCAGAGGCTGCCGGAGACCTGGAACTCCACGTGGGTCGTGCGTGCTGGAACCACCAGGTTAGGGTAGCGGCGGCCACGCGGTGTGAAGCGTTTGTATGGTCTGTGCAGAGAGGAGAGAAGAGGGATAGACAGACACATAGTTGACAGGCAACAGAAGAGGCTACGCTAATGCAAAGGAGATTAGAATGACAAGTGGACTACACGTCTCGAATGTTCAGAAAGTTAAGCTTACGTTGCAAAAATAAAATAAAATCTTATTGACTAAAATGATATAGTACTGCTGGCGGTGAAGTAGGCTGGCTAGCAGTGGCTGCGTTGTTGACTTTGTTTGAAAGTGTAGCTGGCTAGGTAACCTCGACAATTTCTCAAAACTACACAATTATCTTGGATACAAGGACAGCAAAGACAACTATGTAGCTAGCTAACACTACGCTAATCAAGTCGTTCCGTTGTAATGTAAGTTGTAATGCAACCTTTCGGTTACAAGTCCAACGCTCTAACCTAACCACAAGGCTACCTGCCGCCCCAAATGGTCTGACTAGCCAATGTTTTAAAAGCCAAGAGAACCTGTGTTCCGAGTTTGATGGGGCTGATAAAAACTAAACATGACTGAATGGCACTCAAATTGGTGTACACAGGCAGCCCAATTCAAATATTTTTTAAAGAATATCAGAATTGGGCTGCCTGTGGTAAACGCATCCATATTGCACTAACAGCTATCCAACTATCAGCATCACTTTTTCCCCCAAAAACGACACTGACATTTCATCCTTCGTTTGCACGGCCGAAATATAACTATCACCAAATGTTAGCCTCCGCAGTTGTCATTCTGACCGGCTAATGTGTTACATGGGAATCAGATGCGTTGGACCACTCGCTAGTTAGTTAGCTAGATTGTTACTAATTAATACAGCGCTAACCTTAGCTAGCTCCCACTTTAATTACCGCAGTTAGAAGTAACTAGCTAGTTAAATACAGATAAGTTAGCCAGTTACCAGAGCAGAGATGTTTGCGGATCATCTTTACTTGCAACAATCGAACGTTTCCTCTGGTTTCTCCCCATTGACATACAATGCATTTGAAAATGGTGCAAGATCAGGTTGATAGTTAGCCAAACAAACATGTTAAGGTAGCTAGATATCTACTCACCACGTTTTTAATATCCCGCTTAGCTATATAACAGCACACCAGTAAATTGCTCTAGCTGCCTCTTGGATATGTCCACCTGTTTCTTTCAGCACACAGTCACTCTTAGAAGTCCAGCAGCTTTGCTCCAAATACAGCAGCCAATCAACCCTCGCGATAGTATTGCCCAGGGAGGGAGACTGCATGGTTTCATAGGTTGTCACTTCCACAACCAGTCAAAATTGGGTAAAACCTACCGTAAAAATGTATGGGGAAAAAAACATCATTAATTTAAGGTAAGGGTTAGGCATAAGATTAGCAGTGTGGTTAAGGATAGGTTTAAAATCACAGTTTAAGAATACAATTTGTAGAAATAGGAGGGTTTGGGTTTAGTCATAATTCTGACTTTGTGGCTGTGGTAACTAGTGACGACCGGTTTCATGCGCATGCAGATGAGCATAATGGCGGAGTGGCAGGTAGTCTACACCTTTTATTTTACCATTAATGACAATGAGGTGCAGAGGTAGAGGTTAGTAATTTTTTAAATAATGAATTAAACAACCATCAAAAGCACACAAATGCTATGATCTACAAGTATGACACCAGCAGCCAAAGTTTGGACAGAAATTCTTTATTAGGGCAACATCTGTAAATGTCAGATGAGGACAGCAACCGATCATACAGTGGAGGTTTTAGAGTACACAGTCATCTATATCCTCGATTTAAACCTTTATTTTCCTCAATATATTTAATGACACAATGCAGTGACATGGTGGACAGAGGTTATCATTACTAACACTAGAATCATTCAATTTGTATGTTTTACATGTACAGCAACTAACTGCTTTACAAAAAGCTAAATAATACAATATATCATCACATGTATTTACAGTGTAGTAAATATACCTTTATCAATTTTTACACAAAATTATTTACAGAGGTGGAGCTTACTGCATAAAAAATGAGGGAAAGAAACAGTAAAACAGTGGCCAATGGTTAAACATATTTTGCATAACCTTGAGATGTGCCAAATTAGGAGATATCACACCAGCGCAAGACACAATTGACTTCAGTTGAGAATGATGAAAACCTACAATACATTTACAGAGAGCTCAGTCTACCTTTCGGAGACCGTTTCTGCTCCCAATACTTTTGTCTGTTAATGGTGTGATAACAGGTGGTAGGGTGCTCTGCATCCAGAACTTTTCAGCTTTCATTTCTATGCTTTATCATCTTAAAAGGAAGACCGATTGGCCATTACTGTATATTAAAGCAATGTTTGAGGAGAAAAGCTATTTTGACATTGTTTTATCCTTGCATTGAACAAAGTGGTTAACTGATATCTATAATACTGTCTCTCCTGAGCTACTGCTAGTACATTTTAGAGCCTTTAAGTGACCATTTTCAATTTCACATGAACAGAAAAATGTTCAATTCACTCAAATTAGGACAATTCTTTTCAGTTCTTTAAAGTGGCACATTTCCATGAAGTAAAAGCAAGGCAAACACATTCCCTCTGGCCTACTACCCTTTATGAAGAGACACTGAGAAAAAGGGATCCATTGAATATACAAAGTGTGCTCTGTCTGGTATAAACTAAAATAAATACAAATAAAAACAGTTGGTTGGGTTTACCCTTCAAAGCATGAGCTAGAAACAGAGATCTGTAGTTCCTAAAGTCTGATGAGTCCAGAACTAAATAATTAATAATTTTACAATACACACATCATAGCACATTATGAAGAATGCTGTGGTTATAATTATCATTAACTGTACAAAAAGCACATACAAAAAGAAAACATTGTGGTTTGCATTGATTCATAGCTTGGTCCATCTCTTTCACTACTTGAATCATCTCTCACCCCCATATGAAAGCAAACTAAGTTGTGGATTAGTACATTAGACTTCTCTCAGAGGACTGTTTATCAAACACAGTAGTTTCCGAGTTTGTGTGTACTATATTGCAGTTCCTAAACTTTGGTTTCCTTTCATCTTTTAAAATGTTGTGTTTGGTAAAACTTGTTCCATTTGACTTCTAAAAATGTAATTTTTCCCCTTTCCATGATGAGGAAGTGCTTCTTCTAGACATATAGCCTCCTGATTCAAGTATATTAACGTTTGTAAACAAAATCTAGGCATTGGAATCAACTTCATTACACAAGGTTCATTACCTCTCAACAGCACCAACACACTTTGATTTTGGAAAAAACTAAGTGCGCACATTGTTCATTTTCTTGTGGTCATCATGTCCAATCTAAACCAGATTAATAGAATAAGAAAACAAATGTAAGTTTGAGCATGGTTGTTAATTGTTAAAATGTCTGGATGTAGGTGAAAAACTAAAACTGTCAGTCTTCATATCCTCATATCCTCCCTTCCCCCATCTCTATACACTGACTCCTACTCAGTTTACATAATTCACTTAATGCACACGCTGGCCTTAGACATTTTTGACTTGCTTTTGCTAATGGAATTGTGTTTGACCCCAGGATTAACATCAATGTTAACAAGCACACTTACAAAAACATTCTGAAGGAGTTGGCACAAGCTTCCAAAACAACCATGACTTCAGAGAGACTCTGTGTATGGCACTGGTTGGTTTCTTGGTACACAACCTCAAACAGCAGAAACTAGGAACCAGGCTCCACGAGGAAATGGAATGGTGTGACCAGAGAACTCCTCTGCTGCCTAACAAACTGCACCATGTTGTTAGAGAAAGGAACGTCTCTGTTTGCCACACGTCTATCTGTGCAAGGCCTACTGGACCAACTGCAAAGGCTGAGAGAAAGTCAACAATGATAAAACTACCGAACAGATTTGCTAGTCTTTGGTGCAGCATCCCAGGGCCTGCCGTACTGCATCATGGAACTGACCCCTATGCCTGCCTAGACCTTTACACATGCCACACTACAGACTAATGAGGGGAAGACAATGGCAAGAGAGCCAATAACACCCTGTACAGCTGTACTCCCAATACACACAATTCTATCTGCGAACAGACAGCCTAACTATAGTCTCAATCCCGCACAAAGTTATTTTTTGGCATCATTTCCTTATGCTGATTTTAAACATGGAGAACACTATTCAGCAGGTGTGTGTCTTGAGGTGATTAATTACAACCATAGTTTCTTTAATTAATCCATATTTCAAATCTTTCAAATTAAATCAGACTTTTTGCAATGATAAAATTCAAAGCTCACTAAAACAAATCACAACTATGTCATTGTAATTACTATATAACAAATACCTTATTGTACTATTTACATCATGAACAGGGACAGATTTACTAAAGCTTTTGAACCAGAACATAATTGACACCAATTTTCCTAAAACAAAGATAAAAACAAACATAAAAGCCATCACTGTTCTGACTTCAACATTTCATTCACTCTTGAAAAAACAGGTGCACATGCACTTACTCTGCAAATCTGGTCCCTAGTGTCATGGAATTTGTGTGTGAATACTTGTTTTGACAAGAGGTACCGAATGTTAATGTTTTACATAAATATTTAACCATACAAGGCAATTATCAGGCAGCAGATTAATAATGCCTGTATGCTTGTCATTCATAAGGTATTGTTTACAATACTTATAACTGTATATATAAATATACATTTATTCAGAGTAACCATCTACAATACCTTTAATGCTGTATGAAGCAATTTTTTCATTTCTTATTTCATTATAAACATCTGAAAACCCTAGAAAAGGCACACAATGAACAAAACAACCTCCCAAGTGTATGGTTTGTATGTGTGTTTACAGTAAATTGGGACAAGAATGAAACAATTATTACTGAGAAAGACTCCCACTATAGATATATTTCAAATCTCAAAGCTAAGGACAATTTCAAATGTCCAATCCAAATTTCCAACATTGGACAATATCTATTCCTGTTTTCCAGATTTTGCTCCTTTACTTTCCTTGACATAGTGTTATAAAACGTGAATAGGGTGCTGATTAAAAGCGAACGCTCTGAAACCTGCAGGGCTGCTGTTCTCCAACACCAGAGTGGCCCACCTGGCAGGTTAGCGTTTTTTACATCACAAATCTTGTTCTAGAGGCAGCCCCACAGTGGTCCCTAGCTGGCACAGCCACAAAATCATAAAATCTAGCACTAACCTTAAACACACTGCTAACCCTAATCTTAAATTAAGACCAAAAAGCACATTTTTGTTTTCATGAATTTTTACAATATAGCCAATTTTGACTTTACAGCTGGGCTATCTAAGGGGAAATCGCTCAGTTCTGCCTCCAGGACAAGGCTTATGACAATAAACATCAACCTGCCGCCCAGTTGGCCCTCTCTGACTCATGTGGGAATAAAAATACTGCCTAACAGAAATCCCCACAGCTTTGACAATCACTAATCAATAAAGACACATGGCTTGGCCATCATTAGATTGTCCCTGACACAGCTCAAAACAGGGCCAATTGATAGTCCAGCCCTCAATAGCACCGTAAACCACTAATGTCTATTGTTGGTCATGCTTTTCACAGATGTTGCTACTACAGGAGGGTTTAGGGCATTCAGCGATTTCCTCCACAATGGTGTGTGTGTCAGGGTACTGCTCTCCCTCTGTAGCGTCTCTCTGGTGGGTGAGAGGGATCCCTTTCCTCAACGCTGGGTCCCAAGGCACAATGCCTCTTCATGGCTATGTGTCCCAATGAGATGCATCTGCAGCTTGTCCTTTGATCTAGTTCAGCCCCATTGGCAAAGCTCTCTCAGCTTGAAGAAAAATGTCCTACTAACACCACTTAGAAAAGGCAAAAAAACAAAAACAAACGTACAAGCATGTTGAATTACAGAAAATTGTGCAAATCACAGAAATGGTCTTCTCGTAATACTTTGTCATTATGAAACAAAATTAAAACCAGAAAGAAGCAAGACAACAAAATGGCTTCAGACACTATGTTCCCTACTTTTACTGCTGTGTTGTCAATGTCAATGCTTTCTTTCAATTTATGCTGTTTTAAAAAAAAGATTCCGATGTGGTTCAGTATGTGACACAAAAATACACAAAACATAAAAACCGCCAGACTTTCTCAATGACATCTCATACACTGACTGTTTCATAAACAAAACTGCATCATATTCAAAGTTCTTGATCGTCAAGCAAATATGGCTGACTGGACAGTTTAGGGTAAAAAAAAACAACAAAAAAAACAACAGAAACTGAGGAGAATCAAGGCTGAGATAGATAGATAGAACGAGAGATAGAAAGAGAAGAGGAGAGTTGGAGTAAAAGTGCAGCATGATGACTGGCGTGGGCGACCCCAGTAAGTGGTCCTAGTGGTGGGCCTCTCTCATACGATCTTCTTGATGCTGGGCCGTTTGAAGCTGCCTGCACTGCGCTGCTTCTGCACCTGGCTGGCAGAGCCGTGGCGCGTGCGTCCGCTGTTGCAGTGACCCGTGGTTGGAGAGAGTTCCACATTCTCCTTGTCGATTCCTGCCGGAGGACACACGCCAAACACAGGCCATCAGGTATAATGTGTCACACTAATACATTAAAACTATTCTATAATTCTAAAGTAATGCAAACGCTTTTAAGTTATCTACCTGAAAAACTAAATGTAAATGTAATCTACCTTTATATGGCTATCAATACTGTAAAAAACACAGATTCTAAAGCTACAAATCCAACAGCAGGGGGAGCAGTGAACCCATGTACCAATGGCTGAAAACAAATGCACCATTTCTGACCTAAGTGCCCACGACTTCTGCAAAGGATTGCTCTGTATTTTGAACAGTGGTGAACCATGAGGGCCTTCAGGGAAGGCCTAAGGATTTATAAAAAATATATATATTCTTTGAAATATATATTTTTTATTTCTATTTAATCTTTACAATAAATGTAATGATCTTCTGATTTCATCTCTTCAGTTTGTGTTGGAAAGAGAAGTGTTAACGGTGAAGAGAAAGAAATATCCAATCAGGATTTTCTTTGGTGGTCTCTGGGTAGAAAAATCTAGCTAGCTCAGCCAGCCATTGGCTAAGTCTTAAGAAGCTGTACATAAGGCCTCTACCATTCAACGGTATCAGAGCAGAATTTTGGAGTGACAGTGGAATGAACCAATCATAATTTGGCTTGCAAATGGTGGGACCATTGGGAAAATCTTGTGGTGCAAGCAGTAGTTTCCCAAACTAATGCCTCAAACACACCTATAGTGTCATTGCACAAAATGGTATGCAGCATCATCTGGATGTGTGCCACAAAAGTTAAAAATTCAGCTTTTCTGCTACCATTTCTGTCAAGCCATCTACGCATAGAATTTGATGCATACTTGAAAAAAATCCAATGTATGCACCACACAGAACCAGTGGTGTAAAGTACTTAAGTAAAAATACTTTAAAGTATTAAAGACATTTAGGGTTCATCTGTACTACACTATTTATATTTGACAACTTTTACTTCACTACATTCCTAAAGAAAATTATGTACATTTTACACCATACATTTTCCCTGACACCCAAAAGTACTCATTACATTTTGATTGCTTAGCAGGAGAGGAAAATAATCAAATTCACACACTTATCAAGAGAAAAACCCTGGTCATTCCTACTGCCTCTGATCTGGCAGTCTCACTAAACACAAATGCTTCATTTGTAAATGATGTCTGAGTGTTGGAGTGTGCCTCTAGCTATCTGTAAATAAAATAAGATAAATAGAAAATTGTGCCATCTGGTTTGCTTAATATAAGGAATTTGAAATGATTTATACTTTTACTTTTGATACTTAAGTAAATTTGATACTTAAGTATATTTTAGCAATTACATGTACTTTTAATAAAGTATATTTAAATCCAAATACTTTGAGACTGACTCAAGTAGTATTTCACTTTCTATTAAAGTATCTTTACTTTCACTCAAATGTGACTATTGTGTACTTTTTCCACCACTGCACAGAACGCACTGCAACTGCATCTGCAACGCAATTCTGCAAGGCAGCGTTCCATGGGAAATTAATGTACTTCTGGTGTACCAAAACGCAATAACCTGTAGGTGTGATCGAGGTGTAACACTAGTAATGTTAGCTAGCTTGTGTTGTAGTAGTGTGACAATGTTAGCTAGCTTGTGTTGTGGTAGTGTGACAATGTTAGCAATCTTGTGTTGTAGTAGTGTGACAATGTTAGCTAGCTTATGTTGTGGTAGTGTGACAATGTTAGCTAGCTTGTGTTGTAGTAGTGTAACAATGTTAGCTAGCTTATGTTGTAGTAGTGTGACAATGTTAGCTAGCTTATGTTGTAGTAGTGTGACAATGTTAGCTAGCTTGTGTTGTAGTAGTGTGACAATGTTAGCTAGCTTGTGTTGTGGTAGTGTGACAACGGCGGCTGCAGCAGTTGTTATCAACTTCAAGGTGAATGTTGTTGTTAATTCGTTACTATTCCCCATTTCAAGATGAACTCTCAAACTTTGTTGCAGTGGCACCGTTTTTGGTTGCAGCTCGCTTGCTGTTCGCTATCTATTTGAAAATAATGACTGTAAAACAGTGTTGCATTTAAACTTCAGATCACCGGTTAGTGTGATGAACGTGGAAGTAATAGCTGGTTTGTTAATTACATTTTTTAAATGAAATGGTTGTGCTTTTGTATTGTTCTTATTTCACGGGGCCTACTAGAGTGAATGGGCTGCTTATTCTTTAACATTATTTGATTGTGTGTGTGACTGCAGCCTGTCTATCAGCCGTGTCTGTGTTTCACCAAAACGAGCTCTCCTTCAGCGCCATGGAGTGCACAGGTATGACGGCCGCTGTCCTTTCAGCACCACAAGCCTTTCACCTTTGATGCGACACTGTTGTCGCTATTGGTGATAGTGGTGTTAGGCTACCATAGGTTGTGTAAACAGTGTGTTTTTGGTTTTGCTGGTTACATTATTTTATGCTTTGTGTTATGTTGTGTCCACTGTCCATGCTGGTTCTGTCTCTGTGTGTGCAGGAGCCCAAAGCGCGGCCAGGCCTATTTGATTCATTCATAATATCATCAAAAAGCATTGTTCCTTCTTCACTACATCTAGAACGGTCTGACTACAAAATATATAATGTCGGGCGCATTAAGAGATGCTATGTTTTCAGTTCTTTCCTTGATTTTGATACAACGTATTGGAAGATTTTTTGTCCCTCTGAAGGCCTAGGTCCTATAGTCAAGGTTTGCCACTGGTTTTGTTCAAACAGGACATACGGTGTATGGGCATTGAAACATGATGTACATCAACTTCCATCACAAATACTCGTTGTGTTGTTGGGCTTTGTGATGGGCCTCTGCTACCCCACACACCTCTGAGAGGCTGTGTCGTGTGCCTGGGAGTGAGGAGCAGCATGGGGACGAGGGGCTGTAATACCTGGCCGGACGTGGTGTGGGGCGAAAACAGCGGACTTAGAGCAAGGCAGAGAAGCTTCACAGACACAGAGTGAGAAAGAAACAGGAGTGAGTGTCCATGGCAACCCAAAAAGAGGAATGACATCAAACAAAGAGCAACATGATTAACAAAAACAACACTTAACCCAACTTAACAAAGGAGTGACAGAGAAATAAATCATGAGAAAAGTGATATAGAAAAAGGGGGCTCATTCTTTCATCCAAATAGCAGAAATGACAAAAATGTCTTAAATTAAGAAAACAAATAATGAAACATTTCCAAAAGTATAAAATTGAATAAATGGTTAAGACATACAGTATGACATTACAATACATAAATAAGTTGTTACCACTAATGCACATATTATAGGCTGAGACCCTATTTGCCATTGCAGCTCTATAGTTTAATTGTATCCATCATTTTGGGGGGCACCACCTTGGGGGACCTCAAACGGGACAAAGTTGGAGATCGTCTATAAACTACACCGCATCCAGCACAACAAATGAGGCGAAAGAAAAGTTAACAAAAACATGAAATGGAATGTCTATGATGAACACTAAATAATAAAATATGACCTAAAAACATAATGCAAGGTTAGAGAGAGAATCAGCCTTACACATGGACCAAGTTGGTGAACCCACTATGTAACGTTACATATAAACTGGGTGGTTCGAGCCCTGAATGCTGATTAGCTGACAGCCGTGGTATATCAGACTGTATACCACGGGTATAACAAAACATTTATTTTTACTGATCTAATTATGTTGGTAACCAGTTTATAATAGCAATAAGGCACCTCAGGGGTTTGTGGTATATGGCCAATATACCACGGCTAAGGGATGTATCAAGGCACTCCGTGTTGCGTCGTGCAGAAGAACAGCCCTTAGCTGTTGTTTATTGGCCATATACCACACCCCCTCGGGCCTTATTGCTTCAATATAGTGGATGGAACTTTTCAGGTGAGGTTGAATTCAGTGGGAAATGGATTGATATTTTATATTTCTCTTTAATTCTATGTATTTGTTAGTGCATGTTGATTCTCCTGATTGGTCAAATGGAAAGACTAAACAGGCCAGAATATTATTATGATGACGAGAAAACGCAAATAGGTCAAAGGTCTATTTAGTTTGCGATGGAGGCTACTGTAAAGCATCACAGCTAGTTAATTTGAAAGAATAAAAACTGTTAAGAGACAGAAGGGCTCTCCGTGTGTGTGTGTGTGTGTGTGTGTGTGTGTGTGTGTGTGTGTGTGTGTGTGTGTGTGTGTGTGTGTGTGTGTGTGTGTGTGTGTGTGTGTACTGTATCTGTGTGCAGACCTGGGGAGTGCTGGGAGGTGGCCAGTGAGGTCATGGAGTTGGAGAGATTGAGGTTGGCTGTGATGCTGAGCTGGCTCTGGCCCGGCGGGGGGTAGGGCGACGTGGGCGTACGCAGACACTCCTCGCTCGTCTCCTCGTCGATCCCCGGCAGATACGTGTCAATCAAAGCATCCAGGAACTTCACTATCAGCTCAGCGTAGTCCGGGATCTGGGTTTGCTGTGTGCACAGCAGAATGGAAAGGAAGTTAAACAGACAATAAACCTTCCATACTCTAAAGAGGCAAACAATTTGTCTGCTCACCTTTGAGAAGGGCCCAGCGAATCGCCATAGACCATTAAACCCAAAGCCTGAGAGAGAAAGTGAAGAAACAACTATTAATAAATCGACATTATCACCACAGAACCCATAGTTCTAACTGTAATGGTGTGTGGAGAGGGGGAGGAGTGGGTGTACTCTCACTCTGTAGGTAGGAGGGCTGGTACAGGGGTGGTGACTCCTCATGGTAAACCACACTCTGCACGATGCCATGGATGGGGTTTAGGAGGTTAGGGTCCTGGCACAGTGAGAGGAGGGTGTTGATCTTCGAGTCCAGCAGGTTGTGACTGGAAAGAAGACCACAACATGATATGAAGGCTTGTGTACACACTAACAGGAATATACAGTACCAATGAAAAGTTTGGACACACCTACCCATTCAAGGGTTTTTCTTTATTTTTAATATGTTCTACATTGTAGAATAATAGTGAAGACATCACAACTATGAAGTAACACATATCATGTATTAACCAAAAGTGCTAAACAAATCAAAATATATTTTAGATTCTTCAAAGTAGCCACCATTTGCTACTGACAGCTTTGCACACTCTTGGCATTCTCTCAACCAGCTTCATGAGGTATTCACCTGGCATGCATTTTCATTAACAGGTGTGCCTTGTTAAAAGTTAATTTGTGGAATATATTTCCTTCTTAATGTGTTTGAAACAATCAGTTGTGTTGTGACAAGGTAGGGGTGGTATACAGAAGATAGCCCTATTTGGTAAAAGACCAAGTCCATATTATGTCAAGCACAGCTCAAATAAGCAAAGAGAAACAACAGTCCATCATTACTTTAAGACATGAAGGTCAGTCAATCTGGAAAATGTCAAGAACTTTGAAAGTTTCTTCAAGTGCAGTCGCAAAAACCATCAAGTGCTATGATGAAACTGGCTCTCATGAGGACTGCCTCAGGAAAGGAAGACCCACCGTTACCTCTGCTGCAGAGGATATGTTCATTAGAGTTACCAGCCTCAGATTGCAGCCCAAATAAATGCTTCACAGAGTTCAAGTAACAGACATCTCAACATCAATTGTTCAGAGGAGACTGCGTGAAACAGGCCTTCATGGTCAAATTGCTGCAAAGAAACCACTACTGAAGGACACCAATAATAAGAAGAGACTTGCTTGGGTGAAGAAACACGAGCAATGGACATTAGACCGGTGGAAATCTGTCCTTTGGTCTAATGAGTCCAAATTTGAGTTTTTTGGTTCCAACCGCTGTGTCTTTGTGAGACACAGAGTAGGTGAACGGATGATATCCACATGTGTGGTTCCCACCGTGATGTATGGAGATGGTGGTGTGATGGTGCTTTGCTGGTGGCACTCTCTGTGATTTATTTAGAATTCAAGGCACACTTAACCAGCATGGCTACCACAGCATTCTGCAGCGATATGCCATCCCATCTGGTTTGCGTGTGTTGGGACAATGAACCAACACACCTCCAGGCTGTGTAAGCGCTATTTGACCAAGAAGGAGAGTGATGGAGTGCTACATCAGATGACCTGGCCTCCACAATCACCCAACCTCAACCCAATTGAGATGGTTTGGGATGAGTTGGACTGCAGAGTGAAGGAAAAGCAGCAAACAAGTGCCCAGCATATGTGGGAACTCCTTCAAGACTGTTGGAAAAGCATTCCTCATGAAGCTGGTTGAGAGAATGCCAAGAGTGTGCAAAGCTGTCATCAAGGCAAAGGGTGGCTACTTTGAAGAATCTAAAATATATTTTGATTTGTTTAGCACTTTTGGATACTACATGATTCCATATGTGTTATTTCATAGTGCTGATGTCTTCACTATTATTCTACAATGTGATCAATAGTAAAAAATAAAGAAAAACCCTTCAATGAGTAGGTGTGCCCAAACTTTAGACTGGTACTGTATATATTTGTTCATGGCTTTAGTGTTGAAATGAAACACTTACACAACTGGAAAGACCCTAGGGAAGACAACACTAGCTTCAGCTAAAAACTCGTAGAGGATTCTCTGGTCAAAATCATCTGTTGTATTCTTCACCAACGTAGCCTGTAGCATAGAGGCAAGACAGGAAGGAACAGTGAGATACTTTATACCAGCATGTTAGAAATAGGCACAAACTAATGACGAGGAACTGTGAGAGAGGGAGTTTAAAAGAGAGAGACAGAGAAAGACAGAGGTGGTGGAGGAGAGCTGAGCGAGTGGTCTCACCAGGACCGTGAGCAGCAGAGCCTGGATCTTGGGGTCTGTGAGAACCTCTTCATCCAGCAGCACGTTGGACTCCGACACAGACACCTTCCTCAGGGTGTGGTGGGAGATTCTTTGGGTCGATTCTGTGGGATGGAGAGAGACATGAGTCAGTGTCAAACCTCTAGCATCCCTGCCACAAACATGTAAGTGTCAGGTGAACAGGAGACAGACACTGACCTGGACACTCACCTATTTCATAATCGTTCTCCGCCACCCTCCTCATCTTTGGAGGCGTAGTGATGCCAGACTCCATATCTGGCCTCTTTGGTGCTTTGTTGTCTGATATCAAGTGATCAAAACTCTTCCTAGTGCCTGGTGAGCCAGCATAGAAAAATACATGATGGCCATGTTAAACACACAGGTCAATTCACTTAAACACTAACAATACCTAAACTAACACAGACCTGGCGGATCCTCTATGGATATCTAGGTCAGCATGTCTATATAGGCTAACTCCCTCTGACCAGTTCTCTCATGTTAAAATGCTTCTGTTGGTCTCTAGCAGTGCAGAATGATTGACAGGTGTCTTACCCAGCAGTTTCTTAGTGTTTGCCTGGGAAGGCTGGCCCATGTCCAGGCTCATGGACTTGCGTGTGCGGGGGCTGATCTGCCCCACCGAGGAGTAGTGAGCCACTAGGTAGCGTTCTGACACCTTGGGGGACGTCCACGGCTGACTCTCCCGAAGAGTCCTGACACAGCAGGGGGGAAAAAAACATTAATGAAAGGTGAACACATATTGTCCGTACAATTCCTTTTTGACATTGTACAATACAGAGAGCTGAAACTAATATTCATTCAGCTGCTCTGTCAGCCCTGTAGACTCACCTGCAGCAGGGGTCGCTGTGGTGCACAGAGTACGTGTCCATGGGAACATTCCCCATGGTAACTTCCGAGAGGAGCAGGGACTTCCTGTGCTTGAGGCTACAGCGGCTGCGGACCTCTTCTGAAACAGTGAGGAGAGCTACACACACAGACAGGCGTCATTTCACTACGAGATCAGTTTGTTTTCGACGCAGAAACCATTGGCATGCAAATTAAGAATATCAATGAAAATCTGCGCCACCCGGGAGGCCGGAACGAAAATCACTTTTGTTTAAAGTCAATATGAACATGGGCATCCTGGGTTCGAGCCCAGGCTCTGTCGCAGCCGGCCGCGACCAGGAGGCCCATGGGGCGGAGCACAATTGGCCCAGCGTCGTCCGGGTTAGGCCGGCAGGGATATCCTTGTCTCATCGCGCACTAGCGACTCCTGTGGCGGGCCGAGCGCAGTGCACGCTGACCAGGTCGCTAGGTGTACAGTGTTTCCTCCGACACATTGGTGCGGCTGGCTTCCGGGTTGGATGCGCGCTGTGTCAAGAAGCAGTGCGGCTTGGTTGGGTTGTGTTTCGGAGGACGCATGGCTCTCAACCTCTTCGCCTCACGGGAGTTGCAGCGATGAGACAAGACAGTAACTACTAACAATTGGATACCACGAAATTGGGGAGGAAAAGGGGGTTAAAAATAAAAATCCAACAATCATGAATATTCCTAGTATGGCTTCATTGAGGATTCCTCCTGAACTCACCTGCCAGGTAGGCCACACTCTGGGTGTTCACCTCAAACTTGTCACAGTTGAGGTGTTTTCCCACCAGGGCTAGCAGTGTGTGGAGAATCCGGATGGTCCGCGCCACTGTGTTGGGGGAGGGGTGTCTGTACCCTGGACAGAGACGTGGTTGGTTAGAGAGCTCAACCATGCCGACCCAATGCTTAGACACCCCCGCCCACTTACCTTTCAACAGGTGACCCACTAGTGCAAAGTTGAAGTTGGAATTGAAGTTGAGGCCCACAAAGTGGTCCATCTGTTTACAGTGCCACTCCAGAGGCTTCCTGATCTCCATAAACACCTCCTCTGGACTCTACAGGGGAAAAGAGGCGCAGATAGGGTTTACATTTTTTGGAAATAATTAAATCAAAGTG
Source organism: Salvelinus alpinus (assembly GCF_045679555.1). Taxonomy (NCBI): domain Eukaryota; kingdom Metazoa; phylum Chordata; class Actinopteri; order Salmoniformes; family Salmonidae; genus Salvelinus; species Salvelinus alpinus. Next base: position 16,764,984 of record NC_092098.1, on the reverse strand, counting down.
AAACTGTGAGAAGACCTGGCCCAAAAAAAAGTATGAATGTTTGAGCTGAAGATTTGTGGAAGACCATCCTTTTGAAAAGTTGTCTGTGTGTTTAGTACCTTGTCGTTGAAGACCCTGAGGCTGTCCAGTGTGTGGAGGTTCTGCTCCAGCAGGGCGGTGCCGGCAGAGTAGAGATTGACCTCGTCCAGCTGGAGCACAGCCACGGCCACCCAGAACAGAGCCTTGTGCATGGGGGAGTCCTGGAGGAAACACAGAGGCTGTTATTTAGCCTCACCACTATTACCATCCAACACACACACGCACACAGACTCACAATCCAACACACACAGGGCCCTGTGCGTAGGCGAGTCGCCAACAGACACACTTGCAGTCAGAGCGAGTCTCACACGACCATTTACTGCCACCATCTACCATCTATCAGCAGCCTATTTACCACATACAGGCAGGCCCAAAGTAACTTCCCTCCTCTCTGCGTGTCAGAAGGATCTTTGGGTTCTACTTTTTAGAATGCGGTTCATACGCACGCACACACAAATAAGTTAGCTCACCAGAACATTTAACACATCCATCTCTTAAATTATCCTTTGAGATCGGCCATCTGTGTCTTCGTGTGTGTACCTTGTTGAGGAGAGGCTGTAGCTTGGTGAGAGCGATTACTGTGGCTTCTATCAACACCTGGCTGTTGTAGTTATCAGGTCCCTTTAGACAGCTCTCCAGACCCTATTGACAGACAAGACAACAGGTCAATTCAGTCTGCGCAGCACAGGTTATGCTACACACAGCATCTTTCAACAGACAGACCCTAATGAGACAGGATCAGACACTGCTCCAGCATTCACAACTACTTCCAAAACTTGTAGCAGAATCTATTCAAAGACTTGCAACGTTCCCACGAGAGTAGCGGTCATGTCTGTAGATTTAGAACGCCAATTGGCAGATAAAAAGTGCACGAGATGGAAGCACAGTTACTTGAAGTGATAGATTCTATTTTGACAATAGCGCTGCTTTAAAAAAAAAAAATTGCACTGACCATTGTCTTTTACAAGATACAGTACAGTCATTCAAGTGGTTTCAATGAGATGCATGTCCTGATTCTATGTATGACAGAATGTAGCGAGGAACAGGGCAGAGTGATGGGACACAGACCCGGTCTATGCTGAGCAGGGGGCTGGCCTTGCTGAGGATCCTGATGATCTGTTTGATCTGGCCGTGGGTCACCCTCTTACTGATGCAGCCAAACACCACCAGGGCTCTGGGCTGCAGGGACGGGTTGTACTGGAACGCAAACCTGACAGAGGGAGAGAAAAAGAGAGAGCACGGATGAATACACAGACTCCATTCACACGCATGCCTTATAAAAGTCAGTCAAGTTGACGGCGGAAGGTAGCCTAGCCAGTAACTGAAAGGTCGCTGGTTCGAAACCCAGAGCCGACTAGGTGAAAAATATGTCTATGTGCCCTTGAGCAAGGCACTTAACCCTAATTGCTCCTGTAAGTCGCTCTGGATAAGCGCGTATGCTAAATAACAAAAAAAAATATGATGATCTGAAGCCTCTCTACATTGCTCTGACATTAGCACCAATAGTAATATAAGCATCAGATAATTGATTTAGAGCAAACAGTGTGGTTGGTTCCGTTCATTAGAAAAGTGTAAATGTTGTTACCATACCTCTGAGCCAGCTCTGTCCACTGGTCCAGCCACTTACAGCCAGGGATATCCCTCATACAGGCCTTGTGGAAAAGAGGAAACAGTTTGAGCAAATTCAAAAAAAAAAATATATATATATTTTTGTTTGCTAGACTGGGCAAGTAGAATATTACATTTGGTTGGTGTTCACCCAGCATCTAAACCGGTACAGACAGTAGTTTCATAGAGACGATGGAATAATGAGTGACGATGTCAGTGTGGTTATCTCCTGACCTCCATGATCTCCAGCAGGGCCTCAGAGACTGTCTCCAGGGAGGACAGGGCGAAGGTCTCCCTGTCGTAGGACCCGGGGGAGAAGGAGCGGTCGCGGTAGCTGGAGCGGAAGGCGATGACCGCAGCAGACTTGACCTTACTGATACCGAACAGCAGGTAGAACTTAGGCAGGGAGAACTCTGTCAGGCTCAGCCTCAGGACCTGCTTGGTCTCCTCTGGAAGAGAGCAGCACACAGGGGAATAGTTATCAGTTAGTTTCAGCAAGGCTATACAGTACATCAATGAAAAATCTCCCAAAAGTATACATCTCTAGCTATCCATCTACTTTCAAAACACTGAATCAAGACATGACACTCATCAACCCTCTGCCTTTTAAATTGTTTCACTTCTCTCTCTGTCTCTCGGTCTGTCCTCTCTCTCTACAGCCGGGGCCAGGATGTTTTGTGTGTGGCCTCCTCACCACTGAAGTTGAGCTGGGAGCAGGTACAGAGGGAGTGGATTATGTTGATGACCAGGCCGTGTGTGGAGGCGCGGAGGGACAGGGGGCCGGTGGCCACCAGCAGAGTGACCACGTGGAACAGGTAGGGCAGGTGAGTGGCCACGTCCAGAGAGTTGTTAAAGGACAGCATGAGCATGTAACGGGCCAGGATGGCGATGTCATCCCACATCAGATGTTGCTCCAGGGTGGGCGTGGGAGACAGACACGTCTTATCGATGATCTTACACATGCGGATGATCACCTGCAGACCAGACAAGGGATAGAGTTAAGGTTACATCAAAGGTCTGGTACGTAGCACATCACATTACCACATTTGACATCCCCATCTTCTATTATCTCTCCCATCCACCGATGATAAAGAGCAGGATGATTCAGGACTCTTTCATGTCATTTAGCTAGCATCACTGTCCTGTAGTTAAAGGTTACAGGCAGAATTGGTTATGCAGCAAGTAATGTTTTATATCCCAGTCTGGTGTTCATCAATTGTGCAATAACAATTTAAACCTGTGTTCAGTGTTTTGCCTTGACATACAAGTACAGATAGAAGAGAAAAGAGACGTCACCCCACACAGACTGGCCTTTGTATTCAGTGGCCATACTGTTCCTGGTACTAGATCACATGATCAGCATTTTGTGAGGTAAGTTATGGATACTTCATTGGGCAATACACTCAATGCTCTCTTTAGTAGAAAAGTAGCTCAACAGTCAAAAGGAAATGACAAGTAAAGGAAGGACACCACATGTGACATAAATAGGGTAGGCACTTAAAATGTGTCTGCTTGTATGTTCGGTTTGTGAGATGTTTAAAACAGGCTTTCATACATACTCTAGTGGTATGGTTCAACATCTAACTGTAATCAGGGTATCTGCAGGTTCTATTAAGTTTAATTTAACACTTTTTTAATACAACTTGGAATGCAATTTAATACCAATTTTGAAGTATGCATGCAGCACACATCTGCTAATATTCTCCTCCAGAAATGAGCCCATGTTGGCAAAAAGTAGTATTTTTAGGGCTGGCTCTTTCCCCAAAGACTATAGCCTACATGGAGCATATTAAATCAGGCAGATGTGCTATTTTAACAATGAGCATTCACCTGTAGACTAACGGAGTAGTAGCATAGTGGCTAGGTTATAGATGGCTGAAGCATGGGGTTGCCCATCTGCATTTTTTAAGGCTACCTCAATGGGCTAATCAATAGCTGGATCACAAACTCTTAAGTGTTCAGAAAATTATACTCAATACCAAAACAATACCAATGTGAAAAAATGCCTTAGTCAAATTTACATCACTGTTACTGTATAAAATAGTGGTCAACTCTGGGTGTGCAGGCTTTTGATCCAGCACTGCTCAAACACACAAGGTCCTTCCCTCATTCAGTGAATCAGGTATCAAACGGATGTACTTCGAAAGCAGGGTAGCTAAGCGGGAGGGCTCTTGACTGACTTTTTCCAGTGCCAAGTAAGACATGAACAGACATTTAATCTAACAAGTTCAGGGAATGCATGATGGATATTTTTATGTGCAACATGTCAAAATAGGATCCAGAGTAATCCAATATCTTTAGAAATTAATTTGCCTGAATGTTTTTTGTGCATATTGGCCTAGGGGCTATAACGCTACATAATTTACAAATTGAGGAAGTGGGAATTTAAAACCCATTAGCTAGATTGTTAACTCTAAATATGCTATTATTGCTAGATAGCCACGCAAAAACGTTCCATTGGTAGGCCTATATAGGCCTCCTGATATATTCACCGTAAATGGCACGCTCATCTCCGTTCCGCTGGCACATCATCTCAATGACATACTCTGTAAAGTGGTGTTATTTCCTCTATATTGACATACTCACATGAAGCTCTCCTCTATTTTAACAATGGTCTTTCCTACAATTAGTGCCTTCAGAAAGTATTCACACCCCAGGACGTCTTCCACATTATGTTACGTTACAAAGTGGGATAAAAATATATGTCATTTTTTGTAAATGATCAACACAAAATATTCTGTCAAAGTAGAAGATAAATTTGAAAATTAGTCAAAAAATATATAAAAAAACATTCATATCTTGATTACAGAAGTATTCAACCCCTCGAGTCAATACATGTTAGAATAATGTTTGGCAGTGATTACAGCTATGAGTCTTTCTGGGTAAGTCTCTAAGAACATTGCACACCTGGATGATATAATATTTTGCACATTATTCTTAAAATTCTTCAATCTCTGTCCAGTTGGTTGTTGATCATTGCTGGACAGCCATTTAAGTCTTGCCATAGATTTAAGCCGATTTAAGTCAAAACTGTAACTAGGCCACTCAGGAATATTCAATGTCGTCTTGGTAAGCAACTCCAGTGTAAATTTGGCCTTGTGTTTTAGGTTATTGTCCTGCTGAAAGGTAAATTTGTCTCCCAGTGTCTGTTGGAAAGCAGACAACCAGGTTAGTTTTACACACCCATAACATGATGCAGCCACCACAATGCTTGAAAATAGGAAGAGTGGTACTCAGTAATGTGTTGTGTTGGATTTCCCGCAAAATAACACTTTGTATTCAGGACATATGAGTTAATTGCGCATGTTTTGGAATAAAAACTATTCTGTACAGGCTTCATTCTTTTCACTGTCATTTAGGTTAGTATTGTGAAATAACTACTATGTTGTGGATCCATCTTCAGTTGTCTCCCATCACAGCCATTAAACTCTGTAACTGTTTTAAAGTCACCATTGTCCTCACGGTGAAATCCCTGAGCGGTTTCCTTCCTCTCCGGGAACGCCTATATCTTTGTAGTGACTGGGTGTATCGATACACCATCCAAAGTGTAATTAATAACGTCACCATGCTCAAAGAGATATTCAATGTCTGCTTTTTTCTTTACCCATCTACCAAAAGGTGCCCTTTTTGCGAGGCAAACTCCCTCGTCTTTGTGGTTGAATCTGTGTTTGAAATTCACTACTCGACTGAGGGACCTTACAGAGAATTGTATGTGTGGGGTACAGAGATGAGGTAGTCATTCAAAAATCATGTTAAACACCATTATTGCACACAGAGTAAGTCAAAGGGGTTGAATATTTGACTCAAGACATTTCAGCTGTTTATTTTTAATTCATTTGTAAAAGATGCAATAAAACAATTAATTGCACTTTGACATTATGGGGTATTGTGTGCAGGCCAGTGACACAAAATCTAAATGTAATGCATTTTAAAGTCAGGCTCTAACACAGCAAAATGTGGAAAAAGGGGTGTGAATACTTTCTGAAGGCACTGTACATTTTGAAATGTTGCTCAGCTGTCAGAATGCTTCTCTATTTGTTCATTTGTTTTGCCACGGTGGTATTAAGCAGCGGCACAATATAATGGAAACACTGTAGTTACTCCGTCAAGACCTTTGAAAACTGAATTTAAGACATGAAGACTTAAAGCCTTTAAATCAGATAAATTAATTTCAGACTTTTTAAGGACCCGCAGACACCCTGTGTAATGTAATCTGTAACATTGGCTAATATGTTAGCTACTCCAATTAATTCAGTGACATTACACAATCACATCTTGCCATAAAGCAGTACAATAAATGTACAGAACGGATCTTTCATGGCATTTGATAGAACAAGGGACACCTGGAAAGAATGTATACATGTGTGGAGCATCTGTATTGATGTTTTTTAGCATATTTTCTTGTCTAGACTCAAGTCACAGAATCGATCTTAAGAGTGTGAAAAATATACACAAGTATGTGGAAATCCCTTAATTTATGGATTTGGCTATTTCAGCCACACCCGTTGCTGATGTTCATAAAATCGAGTGCATAGCCATGCAATCTCCATAGACAAACATTGGCAGTAAAATGGCCTTACTGAAGAGCTCAGTGGCTTTCAACGTGCCACCGTCATAGTCAATTCATCAAATGTCTGCCCTGCTAGAGCCTCCCCGGTCAACTGTAAGTGCTGCTATTGTGAAGTGGAAACATCTTAGAGCAACAACGGCTCAGCCGCAAAGTGGTAGGCCACACAAGCTCACAGAACAGGGCCGCGAAGTGCTGAAGTACGTTGCGCGTAAAAATCGTCTGTCCTCGGATGTAACACTCACTACCGAGATCCATACTTCCCCTGGAAGCAACGTCAGCACAATAACTCCTCGTCGGGAGCTTCATGAAATGGGTTTCCATGGCCAAGCAGCCGCACACAAGCCTAAGATCACCAGGTGCAATGCCAAGCTTCGGCTGGAGTGGTATACACAACTCAATCGCTGGTTGAAAACTGTTTTCTGCCCCTCCCAAAAGATAGAATTTGTAGATAATTGGCCCTCTTTCTGGGACTCACCCACAAACAGGACCAAGCCTGACCTGCTGAGGAGTGACGGACTCCATCCTAGCTGGAGGGGTGCTCTCATCTTATCTACAAACATAGATAGGGCTCTAACTCCACTAGCTCCACAATGAAATAGGGTGCAGGCCAGGCAGCAGGCTGTTAGCCAACCTGCCAGCTTAGTGGAGTCTGCCAATAGCACAGTCAGTGTAGTCAGCTCAGCCATCCCCATTGAGACTGTGTCTGTGCCTCGACCTAGGTTGGGGAAAACTAAACATGGCGGTGTTCGCCTTAGCAATCTCATTAGGATAAAGACCTCCTCCATTCCTGCCATTATTGAAAGAGATCGTGATACCTCACATCTCAAAATAGGGTTACTTAATGTTAGATCCCTCACTTCAAAGGCAGTTATAGTCAATGAACTAATCACTGATCATAATCTTGATGTGATTGGCCTGACTGAAACATGGCTTAAGCCTGATGAATTTACTGTGTTAAATGAGGCCTCACCTCCTGGTTACACTAGTGACCATATCCCCCGTGCATCCCGCAAAGGCGGAGGTGTTGCTAACATTTACGATAGCAAATTTCAATTTATAAAAAAAAAAAGACGTTTTCGTCTTTTGAGCTTCTAGTCATGAAATCTATGCAGCCTACTCAATCACTTTTTATAGCCACTGTTTATAGGCCTCCTGGGCCATATACAGCGTTCCTCTCTGAGTTCCCTGAATTCCTATCAGACCTTGTAGTCATAGCAGATCATATTCAAATTTTTGGTGATTTTAATATTCATATGGAGAAGTCCACAGACCCACTCCAAAAGTCTTTCGGAGCCATCATCGACTCAGTGGGTTTTGTCCAACATGTCTCTGGACCTACTCACTGCCACAGTCATACTCTGGATTTAGTTTTGTCCCATGGAATAAATGTTGTAGATCTTAATGTTTTTCCTCATAATCCTGGACTGTCGGACCACCATTTTATTACGTTTGCAATCGCAACAAATAATCTGCTCAGACCCCAACCAAGGAGCATCAAAAGTCGTGCTATAAATTCTCAGACAACACAAAAATTCCTTGATGCCCTTCCAGACTCCTTCTGCCTACCCAAGGACGTCAGAGGACAAAAATCAGTTAACCACCTAACTGAGGAACTCAATTTAACCTTGCGCAATACCCTAGATGCAGTTGCACCCCTAAAAACGAAAAACATTTGTCATAAGAAACTAGCTCCCTGGTATACAGAAAATACCCGAGCTTTGAAGCAAGCTTCCAGAAAATTGGAACGGAAATGGCGCCACACCAAACTGGAAGTCTTCCGACTAGCTTGGAAAGACAGTACCGTGCAGTACCGAAGAGCCCTCACTGCTGCTCGATCATCCTACTTTTCCAACTTAATTGAGGAAAATAAGAACAATCCAAAATTTATTTTTGATACTGTTGCAAAGCTAACTAAAAAGCAGCATTCCCCAAGAGAGGATGGCTTTCACTTCAGCAGTAATAAATTCATGAACTTCTTTGAGGAAAAGATCATGATCATTAGAAAGCAAATTATGGACTCCTCTTTAAATCTGCGTATTCCTCCAAAGCTCAATTGTCCTGAGTCTGCACAACTCTGCCAGGACCTAGGATCAAGGGAGACACTCAAGTGTTTTAGTACTATATCTCTTGACACAATGATGAAAATAATCATGGCCTCTAAACCTTCTAGCTGCATACTGGATCCTATTCCTACTAAACTACTGAAAGAGCTGCTTCCTGTGCTTGGCCCTCATATGTTGAACATAATAAACGGCTCTCTATCCACCGGATGTGTACCAAACTCACTAAAAGTGGCAGTAATAAAGCCTCTCTTGAAAAAGCCAAACCTTGACCCGGAAAATCTAAAAAACTATCGGCCTATATCGAATCTTCCATTCCTCTCAAAAAATTTAGAAAAAGCTGTTGCGCAGCAACTCACTGCCTTCCTGAAGACAAACAATGTATACGAACTGCTTCAGTCTGGTTTTAGACCCCATCATAGCACTGAGACTGCACTTGTGAAGGTGGTAAATGACCTTTTAATGGCGTCAGACCGAGGCTCTGCATCTGTCCTCGTGCTACTAGACCTTAGTGCTGCCTTTGACACCATCGATCACCACATTCTTTTGGAGAGACTGGAAACCCAAATTGGTCTACACGGACAAGTTCTGGCCTGGTTTAGATCTTACCTGTGGGAAAGATATCAGTTTGTCTCTGTGAATGGTTTGTCCTCTGACAAATCAACTGTACATTTCGGTGTTCCTCAAGGTTCCATTTTAGGACCACTATTGTTTTCACTATATATTTTACCTCTTGGGGATGTTATTCGAAAACATAATGTTAACTTTCACTGCTATGCGGATGACACACAGCTGTACATTTCAATGAAACATGGTGAAGCCTCAAAATTGCCCTCGCTAGAAGCCTGTGTTTCAGACATAAGGAAGTGGATGGCTGCAAACTTTCTACTTTTAAACTCTGACAAAACAGAGATGCTTGTTCTAGGTCTCAAGAAACAAAGAGATCTTCTGTTGAATCTGACAATTAATCTTGATGGTTGTAAAGTCGTCTCAAATAAAACTGTGAAGGACCTCGGCGTTACTCTTGACCCTGATCTCTCTTTTGACGAACATATCAAGACTGTTTCAAGGACAGCTTTTGTCCATCTACGTAACATTGCAAAAATCAGACATTTTCTGTCCAAAAATGATGCAGAAAAATTAATCCATGCATTTGTTACTTCTAGGTTAGACTACTGCAATGCTCTACTTTCCGGCTACCCGGATAAAGCACTAAATAAACTTCAGTTAGTGCTAAATACGGCTGCTAGAATACTGACTAGAACCAAGAAATTTGATCATATTACTCCAGTGCTAGCCTCCCTACACTGGCTTCCTGTTAAGGCAAGGGCTGATTTCAAGGTTTTACTGTTAACTTATATAGCGTTACATGGGCTTGCTCCTACCTATCTTTCCGAGTTGGTCCTGCCGTACATACCTACACGTACGCTACGGTCACAAGACGCAGGCCTCCTAATTGTCCCTAGAATTTCTAAGCAAACAGCGGGAGGCAGGGCTTTCTCCTATAGATCTCCATTTTTATGGAATAGTCTGCCTACCCATGTGAGAGACGCAGACTCGGTCTCAACCTTTAAGTCTTTACTGAAGACTTATCTCTTCAGTAGGTCATATGATTGAGTGTAGTCTGGCCCAGGAGTGTGAAGGTGAACGGAAAGGATCTGGAGCAACGAACCGCCCTTGCTGTCTCTGCCTGGCCGGTTCCCCTCTCTCTACTGGGATTCTCTGCCCCTAACCCTATTACAGGGGCTGAGTCACTGGCTTACTGGTGCTCTTTCATGCCGTCCCTAGGAAGGGTGCGTCACTTGAGTGGGTTGAGTCACTGACGTGATCTTCCTGTCTGGGTTGGCGCCCCTCCTTGGTTTGTGCTGTGGTGGAGATCTTTGTGGGCTATACTCGGCCTTGTCTCAGGATTGTAAGTTGGTGGTTGAAGATATCCCTCTAGTGGTGTGGGGGCTGTGCTTTGGCAGAGTGGGTGGGGTTATATCCTTCCTGTTTGGCCCTGTCCGGGGGTATCATCGGATGGGGCCACAGTGTCTCCTGACCCCTCCTGTCTCAGCCTCCAGTATTTATGCTGCAGTAGTTTATGTGTCGGGGGGCTAGGGTCAGTTGGTTATACCTGGAGTACTTCTCCTATCTTATCCAGTGTCCTGTGTGAATTTAAGTATGCTCTCTCTAATTCTCTCGTTCTCTCTTTCTTTCTCTCTCTCTCTCTCGGAGAACCTGAGCCCTAGGACCATACGTCACTGCAAACCGGGCATGATGACTCCTTGCTGTCCCCAGTCCACCTGGCCTTGCTGCTGTTCCAGTTTCAACTGTTCTGCCTGCGGTTATGGAACCCCTACCTGTCCCAGACCTGCTGTTTTCAATTCTTAATGATCGGCTATGAAAAGCCAACTGACATTTATTCCTGATTATTATTTGACCATGCTTGTCATTTATGAACATTTTGAAAATCTTGGCTCTCTCTAATTCTCTCCTTCTCTCTCTCTCTCTCGGAGGACCTGAGCCCTGGGACCGTGCGTCGGGGCTGCCGGGCGTGATGGCTCCTTGCTGTCCCCAGTCCACCTGGCCTTGCTGCTATTCCAGTTTCAGCTGTTCTGCCTGCGGTTATGGAACCGCCACCTGTCCCGGACCTGCTATTTTCAACTCTTGATGATCGGCTATGAAAAGCCAACTGAAAATTATTCATGATTATTATTTGACCATGCTTGTCACTTATGAACATTTTGAACATCTTGGCATAGTTCTGTTATAATCTCCACCCAGCACAGCCAGAAGAGGACTGGCCACCCCTCATAGCCTGGTTCCTCTCTAGGTTTCTTCCTAGGTTTTGGCCTTTCTAGGGAGTTTTTCCTAGCCACCGTGCTTCTACACCTGCATTGCTTGCTGTTTGGGGTTTTAGGCTGGGTGTCTGTACAGCACTTCGAGATATTAGCTGATGTACGAAGGGCTATATAAAATAAACTTGATTTGATTTGATAAAGCTCGCCGCCATTGGACTGGAGTGATGAATCATGCTTCACCATCTGGCAGTTCGATGGACGAATCTGGGTTTGGCGGATGCCAGGAAAAGGCTACCTGCCCAATTGTAGTGCCAGCTGTAATGTTCGTTGGACTAGGAACAATGGTCTGGGGCTATTTTTCATGGTTCGGGCTAGGCCCCTTATTTCCAGTGCTTCCAACTTTGGGGAAGACCCTTTCCTGTTTCAATATGACAATGCCCCCATACACAAAGCAAGGTCCATGCAGAAATGTGTGTGTTGAGAACGGTGTGAAGAACTTGACTGGCCTGCACAGAGCCCTGACATCAACACCTTTGGGATGAATTGGAACGCCGACTGCCAGCCAGGCCTAATCGTCCAACATCAGTGCCCGATCTCACTAATGCTTGTGGATGAATGGAAACAAATCCCCGCAGCAATGTTCCAACATTTAGTTGAAAGCATACCCAGAAGAGTGGAGGCTGTGATAGCAGCAAAGGGGGACCAATATTAATGCCCATGATTTTGGAACGAGTTGTTCAACAAGGTGTCCACATACTTTTGGTAATGTATCGTATGTCGCACTGGTATTTATTGTGTTTGTGTGCGCGTTTCTCACCTTGCTGGACACCAGCTTGACATTCCCGGAGGCCAGCGCCACAGCTGTGTCGGCCATGACCTCAGCCTTGATGGAACCCAGGCCTCCTGTAGCGCTGGTCTTGATGAAGCTGTCCAGCACCACGTCCAGCAGGTCCGTTATCTACAGAACAGGGACAACAGGACAAACCATAAACTCATCTCCATTAATAGCCCACAGAGGTGTGATGCAACCCAGAACCTTCACCGAAGTTCCCACAGTAGACCTATAGATACTGGGACTTGCACAACGGCCTCAGCGTATGCTTTTCTTTCTGTCTCAAGTAATTTCTCTTTCAGAATGACTTCTCAATACACAAAGCTTTCAGTGGCAAGCATGATAACTGGTGAGAGCTGAAAAGTACAGAGACGCAGAAGACAAAATCATTTGTAATGACTACATACATTACCTTCAGAAAGTATTCAGACCCCTTGACTTTTTCCACAATTTGCTGTGTTACAGCCTGAATTTAAAATAGATTAAATTTAGATTTTGGGTCACTGGCCTTTATACAATACCCCATAATGTCAAAGTGGAATTGTGTTTTTCAAAATGTTGACAAATTATTAAAAAATTAACAGCTGAAATGTATTTAGTTAATAAGTATACAACCCCCCTAAATAAGTTAAGCAGTAAAAATGTGCTTAAAGTCCCAAAATAAGTTGCATGGACTCACTGTGTGCAAAAGTGTGTTCAACAAAATCTACTTTTTTTTGTTGGACATAAGACTGTAAAAACACCTAGAAATAAGCGCCAAATGATTTTAATTTAAGAAATCTGTTCCCAAGTATTCCCACGCATAATAGAGAGACACGTGATTATATACAAATGTAAGCAAGGTTTTAAATTATTATGTTTTAGTCAAACATTATATCTGTTTGGGCATCTTGCGGTCAATTTACAGTCGACAAATTATGTTCCGGGCCCCTGACCATCCGCTCAAGAAGAAAAACAGGCCATGGCTGAATCTAGTTGATGATCACTGGCATAGGGTGTCCCTGTCCAGTGTCTATAACATCCTGAACAGTGGGTCCACTGAATCCTTCAGCCATTTCCCAGTGCATGAATCAGCAGTAGCATTAAGGCAATAACAGACACTGCACAGGCTCAGTAATATTAAATGTACCACCCGGTACTCTACCCTGCACCTAAGAGACTGCTGTCCTGTGTACATAGTCATTGAACACTGGTTACTTTAATAATGTGTACATACTGGTTTTACCCACTTCATGTGTACTGTATTCTAGTCATGGCTCATCACTACTGCTGTACACACCTTTTCTATTCATATACTGTCCATACACACTATTTTTATTGATATATCTTAATTTCTTATTTTTAAGATTTGTGTGCATGGTTTTGCTAGATATTACTGCACTGTTGGAGCTAGAAACAAAAGCATTTCGCTGTACCTGCGATTGCATCTGAAAATATGTGATTTGATTTGAAATACTGGTTGATACATGGGCTAAAACGCATACAGAGAGGAGAGAGAGACCCCCACCTGTCCTAGACTACCCCAGATCTTAGCCTGGATAGAAGGGTACATCTGCTTCTCGTTGATGGTCATGGTGATGAGCTTGTCCAGGATGGCGGTGACACGTTGGCGCTTGGCGTCGTCATTGTGCTTACAGAACCTCACCAGGTTGAGCAGCCAGGGGGTCATGTACTCCAGACACAGGTGTTTCAACTCAATACCTAAAACACACATCAGAGAGGATGTTACAGTGTGTGTGTGTGTGTGTGTGTGTGTGTGTGTGTGTGTGTGTGTGTGTGTGTGTGTGTGTGTGTGTGTGTGTGTGTGTGTGTGTGTGTGTGTGTGTGAGCGCATATGTGCGTGTGAGTTTTTTTTTGACATTGTGTGTGGAGGGCAGGAACAAGGATACTGACTAGATTTGCTGAAGCCAGAGATACACTCTTCCAGGAACTCCAGGGTGAGGTGTGGTTCGTTGGCGGCCAGTGTCTTGCTGATGGACACTATGAAGAGGGTGTTGTTTGCAGGGATACACAGGCCCGACGTCTCCAGCAGCTGGCCTTCTATCTTCAGGTTGAAGGTGCAGGTCAAGGCACAGAGCAGGTTGTAGGCCGCCGATCTGAAACCAGCACAGACAGAGAGGGAAGGAGATAATAAAAAAATAGTACGTAAGTAAGCATCATAGATGTATAATTCAATCATCCCTAAGAAGCCTAATGGTCTGCTCTCATAGTCCCATCAAAATCTATACTAATCACATGACTATTTTCCACAGCTGTGTTTCTGACCTGAGGCTGGGGTCAGAGCTGCCCAGGTTGAGGAGGGCAATGTTGAGCAGGGTCCCCGGCACGTCTTTGGGCCTGATCTTGGTGTGCTGGGGGATGGAGTCCGGCTGGGACAGCTCCCAACGCGTCCTGATGTGGATGATGGACTGGACGATGGCCTCACACTCCTGGTGCATGAAGGTGAGCGGCGTGCCCTGGTTGGCGATGGTAAGCGTGAACTGGTTCTCATCCACCAGGCAGATCTCCTCTATCTCTGAGGCGTAGTAGATGTCGTTGAGGAAGACCGACTGACCCAGGACCCGGGTACGCTCTGCTGACGTCACCTGGACTGCTGTGGAGCCCACCTGGGGACAACAGAGACAGCTCATTGAGACTGAGTCACTATGCTATACGGCCCACAAAAGAGTAACATGGTAAAAAAAACATCCATTATCAGCCGGAGTCTGGTTTAGCGGTTGACCCTTCAGACCACATCTACTTCCGGGGGACAAGCATTCAATCCGTCTCAGACATTCCTGTCATTCCTGTCTGTGCCCCTAATTACTTTCAATTACATCCCACAGCCCAAAAAGTATGTAGGAATCATATAACATTATAAATCTACTGACTCCCTCATGTCCTGACCTTGATGGAGACCTTGGTGTCCTTGTGGGCCAGTTTGAGGGCGTTGTGGAACACCTTGAGGTCCTCCTCAAGGGCTAGCGTGGCCGCAGGCAGCTTCTGCTGGTCAGGCTCAACGTGCTCAGCAAGCCGCGCTGGTGAATCAATGAACAACAGCTTCTTGCTCCCCTTCAGGCCTGTCAGCAGTCTCTCGTGGTACTTGGTGTACTCCCTCACCCACGTGTTGCAGTTGTAGATGTAGATGGCAGCCACGTTCTCGTAGGCGAAGCCCGGGAACACCACAAACCACTTGGACAGGAAGTCGGTCTTGAAGCGGTTGCTGGGTCCGGCGTGGGTCAGGTCCACAACGATCTCATAGGGCTTGGCGTAGTAGGGCTTCAAGGTCAGCAGCACGTGGTATATGAGAAGGTCACCGTTGATCTGGCCCGTCTTGAATCTGGGAGGGTAAAGAGGGAGAGGGGGACGTCACAGAAGCATTGGTGGTTTTCATTGTAATTTAAATAAGGTGCACAAGACAGGAAGTGTATGTCATGCCAACTGATTGCGTCACAGTTCAACACTTGACTCGGTTGGAAAATGACAGTGTGAACTGGATTAACAGCAGACATGGGCTCTCAAATCCTCAAAATGTTCTACAGCTGCACCATTCAGCGCATCTTGACTGGCTGCAACACTGCTTGGTATGACAACAGCACCAAGCAGTTGTCAGAGGGTGGTGCGGACAGCCAAGTACAGTCGTGGCCAAAAGTTTTGAGAATGACACAAATATTAATTTCCACAAAGTTTGCTGCTTCAGTGTCTAGATATTTTTGTCAGATGTTACTATGGAATACTGAAGTATAATTACAAGCATTTCATAAGTGTCAAAGGCTTTTATTGACAATTACATGAAGTTGATGCAAAGAGTCAATATTTGCAGTGTTGACCCTTCTTTTTCAAGACCTCTGCAATCCACCCTGGCCTGCTGTCAATTAACTTCTGGGCCACATTCTGACTGATGGCAGCCCATTCTTGCATAATCAATGCTTGGAGTTTGTCAGAATTTGTGGGTTTTTGTTTGTCCACCCGCCTCTTGAGGATTGACCACAAGTTCTCAATGGGATTAAGGTCTGGGGAGTTTCCTGGCCATGGACCCAAAATATCGATGTTTTGTTCCCCGAGCCACTTAGTTATTTTCCATAATGCTGGAAAAGGCATTGTTCGTCACCAAACTGTTCCTGGATGGTTGGGAGAAGTTGCTCTCAGAGGATGTTGTTGGTACCATTATATATTCATGGCTGTGTTCTTCGACAAAATTGTGAGTGAGCCCACTCCCTTGGCTGAGAAGCAACCCCACACATGAATGGTCTCAGGATGCTTTACTGTTGGCATGACACAAGCTTGTCTTCTCCAGACAAGCTTTTTTCCAGATGCCCCAAACAACTGGAAAGGGGATTCATCAGAGAAAATGACTTTACCCCAGTCCGCAGCAGTTCAATCCCTGTACCTTTTGCAGAATATCAGTCTGTCCCTGATGTTTTTCCTGGAGAGTAGTGGCTTCTTTGCTGCCCTTCTTGACACCAGGCCATCCTCCAAAAGTCTTCGCCTCACTGTGCGTGCAGATGCACTCATACCTGCCTGCTGCCATTCCTGAGCAAGCTCCTTACTGGTGGTGCCCCGATCCCGCAGCTGAATCAACTTTAGAAGATGGTTCTGGCGCTTGCTGGACTTTCTTGGGCGCCCTGAAGCCTTCTTCACAACAATTGAACCGCTCTCCTTGAAGTTCTTGATGATCCGATAAATGGTTGATTTAGGTGCAATCTTACTGGCAGCAATATTCTTGCCTGTGAAGCCCTTTTTGTGCAAATTAATGATGACGGCACGTGTTTCATTGCAGGTAACCATGTTTGACAGAGGAAGAACAATGATTCCATGCACCACCCTCCTTTTGAAGTGTCCAGTGTTATTCGAACTCAATCAGCATGACAGAGTGATCGCCAGCCTTGTCCTCATCAACACTCACACCCGTGTTAACTTCTTATGGCTGGGGGGCAGTATTGAGTAGCTTGGATGAATAAGGTGCCCAGAGTAAACTGCCTGCTCCTCAGTCTCAGTTGCTAATATATGCATATTATTATTAGTATTGGATAGAAAACACTATGAAGTTTCTAAAACTGTTTGAATGATGTCTGTGAGTATAACAGAACTTATATGGCAGGCAAAAACCTGACAAATTCCAACCAGGAAGTGGGAAATCTGAGGTTTGTAGGTTAAGTCTTTGCCTATCCAAGATAGTGTAAATTTGGTCCGATTGCACTTCCTAAGGCTTCCACTGATGTCAACAGTCTTTAGTACCTTGTTTCAGGCTTCTACTGTGAAGGGGGAACGAATAAGAGCTGTTTGAACCAGATGTCTATGAGTGCCATCTGATGAAGATCAAAGGTTAGTGATTCATTTTATCTCTATTTCTACTTTTTGTGACTCCTCTCTTTGGCTGGAAAAATGGCTGTGTTTTTCTGTGACTAGGTACTGACCTAACATAATCAGATAGTGTGCTTTCGTCGTAAAGCCTTTTTGAAATCAGACACTGTGGTGGGATTAACAACAAGTTTATCTTTAAAATGGTGTATAATATTTGTATGTTTGAGTTATTTTAATTATGAGAATTCTGTTGTTTGAATTTGGCGCCCTGCACGTTCACTGGCTGTTGTCAAATCGATCCCGTTAACGGGATTTCAGCCGTAAGAAGTTTTAATGAGAGAATCACTGACATGTCAGCTGGTAATTTTGTGGCAGGGCTGAAATGCAGTGGAAATATTTTGGGGGGATTCAGTTCATTTGCATGGCAAAGAGGGACTTTGCAATTAATTGCAATTCATCTGATAACTCTTCATAACATTCTGGGGTATATGCAAATTGCCATCATACTAACTGAGGCAGCAGACTTTGTGAAAATTAATATTTGTGTCATTCTCGAAACTTTTGGCCACGACTGTACATATCCCTGCCATCCAGGACATCTATATCAGGTGGTGTGAAAGGAAGGCCTGGAAATCGTTAAAGACTCCAGCCACCCAAGCCATAGACTGTTCTCTCTGCTTCCAGTCAGCAAGTGGTACCGGTGCATCAAGTCTGACACCAACATGCTCCTGAACAGCTTCTATCACCAAGCCATAAGACTGCTAAATAGCTAACAAAATGGCTACACAGACTGAGTTAACCCTTGTATTTTATTTTTGCACCATCTCTATGCACACTCATAGGACTCCACACACACATTTCCCTGCACATTGTAAACACTGTATGGTATTGGAACTGACCCTGTATTTTGCTTCTTACTTTCTTGTGTTCTTATTTCGTGTGTATTTTTGTTCTCCCTTGTGTTATTTGTAGTGCTACATTGATGTTGATTACTGCATTGTTGGGTTTGGAGCTTGAGAGAAAGGCATTTCACTGTACTTGAGCACGTGACAAACTTGGAACTTGAGTCTGCAAAGACAGAAATTAGAAACAGATAGGAGGAATGACTGATGTACAGTAAAATACAGCTTTCAATTAAATATTTGGTTAATAACAGAATTAATAAATAATTAATCTGACCATGCAAGACATTCATTTGTTGAATAACGCTAACCTACAGTAGCATTAGTATGTGATAATGGCACCGGAAGGGATGACTGCCGTTTTATGGGCTCTTAACCAACAATGATATATATTATAATTTTTCTTTAATGAGTTGGACGAGAGGGAGTTACTCCAGACACCCGAACAGGCCCTCCGCGTCATTCGCAGGATTTTTCTTTTTTTAGATATCGCGGAAGGAGATCGGTGTGCCTTGTAAGGATCCGGCGACGAGTGGCTAAACTTTTTTTCTCCCTCAATCGGTACTATTGGCCAACGTTCAATCGCTGGATAATAAAGTGGACGAACACGTATATCCTACCAACGGGACATTAAAAAACGAACATCTTATGTTTCACCAAGTCGTGGCTGAACGACTACATGAATAACATACAGCTGGTGGGTTACACACTGTATCGGACAGTCAGAACAGCAGCCTATGGTAAGACAAGGGGTGGCGGTCTATGTATATTTGTAAACAACAGCTGGTGCACGATATCTAAGGACGTCTCGAGGTTTTGATCGCATGAGGTAATCTCATGATAATCTGCAGACCACACTATCTACCAAGAGAGTTTCCATCTATATTCTTTGTAGCTCTCTATTTACCACCACAAACCGATACTGGCACCAAGACTGCACTCAATGAGTTGTATACAGCCATAAACAAACAGGAAAATGCTCATCCATAGGCGGCGCTCCAAGTGTCCGAGCACTTTAATTAAAAGGAAACTTAAATCCGTTTTACCTCATTTCTACCAGCATGTTAAATGTGCAACCAGAGGGGAAAAAACTTTAGACCACCTTTACTCCACACACAGAGCAGTACAAAGCTCTCCCTCGCCGTCCATCCTCCTCGGTCAATAAAAAAAAAAGTGGTCAGATGAAGCAGATGCTAAGCTACAGGACTGTTTTGCTAGCACAAACTGGAATAGGTTCTGGGATTCTTCCAATGCCATTGAGGAGTACACAACATCAGTCACTCGCTTTATCAATAAGTGCATCGATGACGTCGTCCCCAAAGTGACTGTACGTACATACAGTGGGGAGAACAAGTATTTGATACACTGCCGATTTTGCAGGTTTTCCTACTTACAAAGCATGTAGAGGTCTGTAATTTTTATCATAGGTACACTTCAACTATGAGAGACGGAATCTAAAACCAAAATCCAGAAAATCACATTGTATGATTTTTAAGTAATTAATTTGCATTTTATTGCATGACATAAGTATTTGATACATCAGAAAAGCAGACCTTAATATTTGGTACAGAAACCTATGTTTACAATTACAGAGATCATACGTTTCCTGTAGTTCTTGACTAGGTTTGCACACACTGCAGCAGGGATTTTGGCCCACTCCTCCCTACAGATCTTCTCCAGATCCTTCAGGTTTCGGGGCTGTCGCTGGGCAATACGGACTTTCAGCTCCCTCCAAAGACTTTCTATTGGGTTCAGGTCTGGAGACTGGCTAGGCCACTCCAGGACCTTGAGATGCTTCTTACGGAGCCACTCCTTAGTTGCCATGGCTGTGTGCTTCGTGTCGTTGTCATGCTGGAAGACCCAGCCACGACCCATCTTCAATGCTCTTACTGAGGGAAGGAGGTTGTTGGCCAAGATCTCGCGATACATGGCCCCATCCATCCTCCCCTCAATACGGTGCAGTCGTCCTGTCCCCTTTGCAGAAAAGCATCCCCAAAGAATGATGTTTCCACCTCCATGCTTCACGGTTGGGATGGTGTTCTTGGGGTTGTACTCATACTTCTTCTTCCTCCAAACACGGCGAGTGGAGTTAGACCAAAAAGCTCTATTTTTGTCTCATCAGACCACATGACCTTCTCCCATTCCTCCTCTGGATCATCCAGATGGTCATTGGCAAACTTCAGACAGGCCTGGACATGCACTGGCTTAAGCAGGGGGACCTTGCGTGCGCTGCAGGATTTTAATCCATGACGGCGTAGTGTGTTACTAATGGTTTTCTTTGAGACTGTGGTCCCAGCTCTCTTCAGGTCATTGACCAGGTCCTGCCGTGTAGTTCTGGGCTGATCCCTCACCTTCCTCATGATCATTGATGCCCCACGAGGTGAAATCTTGCATGGAGCCCCAGACCGAGGGTGATTGACCGTCATCTTGAACTTCTTCCATTTTCTAATAATTGCGCCAACAGTTGTTTCCTTCTCACCAAGCTGCTTGCCTATTGTCCTGTAGCCCATCCCAGCCTTGTGCAGGTCTACAATTTTATCCCTGATGTCCTTACACAGCTCTCTGGTGTTGGCCATTGTGGAGAGGTTGGAATCTGTTTGATTGTGTGTGGACAGGTGTCTTTTATACAGGTAACGAGTTCAAACAGGTGCAGTTAATACAGGTAATGAGTGGAGAACAGGAGGGCTTCTTAAAGAAAAACTAACAGGTCTGTGAGAGCCGGAATTCTTACTGGTTGGTAGGTGATCAAATACTTATGTCATGCAATAAAATGCAAATTAATTATTAAAAAATCATACAATGTGATTTTCTGGATTTTTGTTTTAGATTCCGTCTCTCACAGTTGAAGTGTACCTATGATAAAAATTACAGACCTCTACATGCTTTGTAAGTAGGAAAACCTGCAAAATCGGCAGTGTATCAAATACTTGTTCTCCCCACTGTACCCCAACCAGAAGCCATGGATTACAGGCAATATCCACACTGAGATATAGGGCAGAGCTGCCGCTTTCAAGGAGCGGGACTCTAACCCGGAAGCTTATAAGAAACCCCGCTATGCCCTCCGACGAACCAGCCAACAGGCAAAGCACCAATACAGGACTAAGATCGAATCGTACCACACCGGCTCCGATGCTCGTCGAGTGTGGCAGGGCTTGTAAACTATTACAGAGTACAAACAGAAGCACAGCCGCGAGCTGCCCAGTGACACGAGCCTACCAGATGAGCTCAATTACTTCTATGCTCGCTTCGAGGCAAGTAACGCTGAAACATGCATGAGAGCATCAGACTGTGTGATCACGCTCTCCGTAGCCGACGCGAGTAAGACCTTCAAATAGGTCAACATTCACAAGGCCGCAGGACCAGACGGACTACCAGGACGTGTACCCCGAGCATGCGCTGACCAACTTGCAAGTGTCTTCACTGACATTTTCAACCTCTCCCTATCTGAGTCTGTAATACCAACACCAAGGTAACCTGCCTAAAATGACTACCAAATCGTAGCACTCACGTCTGTAGCCATGAAGTGCTTTGAAAGGCTGGTCATGGCTCACATCAACACCATTATCACAGAATCCCTAGACCCACTCCAATTTGCATACCGCCCCAACGGATCATGCCATCTCTATTGCACTCCACACTGACCTTTCCCACCTGAACAAAAGGAACACCTATATGAGAACGCTATTCATTGACTACAGCTCAGCATTCAACACCATAGTGCCCTCAAAGCTCATCACTAAGCTAAGGACCCTGGTACTAAACACCTCCCTCTGTAACTGGATCCTGGATTTCCTGACAGGCCGCCCCCAGGTGGTAAGGATAGGTAACAACACATCCACCACGCTGATCCACAACACAGGGGCCACTCAGGGGTGCATGCTCAGTCCCCTCCTGTACTCCCTGTTCACCCAAGACTGCGTGGCCAGGCACGACTCCAACACCATCATTCAGTTTGCAGACGACACAACAGTGGTAGGCCTGATCACCGACAATGACGAGACAGCCTTTAGGGAGGTCAGAGACCTGACCGTGTGGAGCCAGGACAACAACCTCTCCCTCAACGTGATCAAGACAAAGGAGATGAATGTGGACTACAGGAAAAAGAGGACCAAACACACCCCCATTCACATCAACAGGGCTGTAGCAAAGCAGGTTGAGAGTTAAGTTCCTTGTTGTCCACATCACAAACAAACATCCAAGCACACCAAGACAGTCGTGAAGAGGGCACAACAAAACCTATTCCATCTCAGGAGACTGAAAATATTTGGAATGAGTCCTCATATCCTCAAAAGGTTCTACAGCTGCACCATCGAGAGCATCTTGACTGGTATGGCAACTACTCGGCCTCCAACCGTAAGGCACTACAAAGGGTAGTGCGTACCTCCCAGTACATCACAGGGGCCAAGCGTCCTGCCATCCAGCACTTCTATACCAGGCGGTGTCAGAGGAAGGCCCTAAAGATTGTCAAAGGCTCCAGCCACCCTAGTCATTAACGGTTCTGCACAGCAAGCGGCACCGGAGGGCCAAGTCTAGGTCCAAGAGGCTTCTAAAAAACAGCTTCTACCCCCAAGCCATAAGACTCCTGAACATCTAATCAAATGGCTACCCAGACTATTTGCATTGCCCCCACCTCTTTTACAGTGCTGCTACTCTGTTTATTATCTATGCATAGTCACTTTAATAACTCTACCTACATGTACAGTTGAAGTCAAAAGTTCACATACACCTTAGCCAAATACATTTAAACTCAGTTTTTCACAATTCCTGACATTTAATCCTTGTAAATGTTATCTTTCTTAGGTCAGTTAGGATCACCACTTTCTTTTAAGAATGTGAAATGTCAGAATAATAGTAGAGAGAATTATTTATTTCAGCTTTTATTTCTTTCATCACATTCCCAGTGAGTCAGAAGTTTACATACACTCAAAATGGTATTTGGTAGCATTGCCTTTCAATTGTTTAACTAGAGTCAAACGTTTCGGGTAGCCTTCCACAAGCTTCCCACAATAAATTGGGTGAATTTTGGCCAATTTCCTCCTGACAGAGCTGGTGTCACGGAGTCAGGTTTGTAGGCCTCCTTCCTCGCACTCGCATTTTCAGTTCTGCCCACAAATTGTCTATAGGATTGAGGTCAAGGCTTTGTGATGGCCACTCTAAAACCTAGACTTTGTTGTCCTTAAGCCATTTTGGCACAACTTTTGAAGTATGCTTGGGGTTATTGTCCATTTGGAAAACCCATTTGTGACCAAGCTTTAACTTCCTGAATGATGTCTTGAGATGTTGCTTCAATATATCCACTTAAATTTTCCTGCCTCTTGATGCTGATTTAGTTTGTGAAGGGCACCAGTCCCTCCTGCAGCAAAGCACCCCCACAACATGATGCTGCCACCCCCGTGCTTCACGGTTGGGATGGTGTTCTTTGGCTTGCAAGCCTCCCCCTTTTTCCTCCAAACATAACGATGGTCATTATGGCTAAACAGTTCTATTTTTATTTCATCAGACCAGAGGACATTTCTCCAAAAAGTAACATTTTTGTCCCCATGTGCAGTTGCAAACCGTAGTCTGGCTTTTTTTTTTATGGCGGTTTTGGAGCAGTGGCTTCTTCCTTGCTGAGCAGCCTTTCAGGTTATGTCGATATAGGACTCGTTTTACTGTGGATATAGATACTTTTGTACCCGTTTCCTCCAGCATCTTCACAAGGTCCTTGTGAAGTTCTGGGATTGATTTGCATTTTTCGCACCAAAGTACTTTCATCTCTAGGAGACAGAACGCGTCTCCTTCCAGAGCGGTATGACGGCTGAGTGGTCCCATGGTGTTTATACTTGCGTACTACTGTTTGAACAGATGAACGTGGTATCTTCAGGTGTTTGGAAATGGCTCCCAAGGATGAACCAGACTTGTGGATGCCTAGAATGTCTTGGCTGATTTCTTTTGATTTTCCCATGATGTCAAGCAAAGAGGCACTGAGTTTGAAGGTAGGCCTTGAAATACATCCACAGGTACACCTCCAATTGACTCAAATGATGTCAATTAGCCTATCAAAAGCTTCTGAAGCCATGACATCATTTCCTGGAATTTTCCAAGCTGTTTAAAGGCACAGTCAATTTAGTGTATGTAAACTTCTGACCCACTGGAATTGTGATACAGTGAATTATAAGTGAAATAATCTGTCTGTAAACAATTGTTGGAAAAATGACTTGTGTCATGCAAAGTAGATGTCCTAACCGACTTGCGGAGTGGTTGAAAAGCGAGTTTTAATGACTCCAACATAAGTGTATGTAAACTTCCGACTGTACATATTACCTCAATTACCTCGACTAACTGGTGCCCCCGCACATTGTACCAGTACCCCCTGTATATAGCCTTGCTATTGTTATTTTACTGCTGCTCTTTGTTACTTTTATTTATTTTCTTTTTAGGTATTTTTCTTAAAATTGCATTGTTGGTTTATGGGCTTGTAAGTAAGCATTTCACTGTAAGGTCTACACGTTGTATTTGGCGCATGTGACAAATACAATTTGATTAGTAATTATAACAAACACTTCTCGTCTCCAAGACAACACAGCATGTTTCCACTTCTCTCAACAGCCCACCTGTTGTAGGGTGTTAACCATAGTGCTTTCTCTCTGGCTTCTGTGTGACCAAGCTAATCATCACACACACACACAAACTGATATACAGGTAACTTCCAAAATAAAGGAAACACTAACATAAAGCATCTTAATAGGGCATTGGGCCAGAACAGCTTCAATGCACCTTGGTAAAGTTGGCATAGATTCTACAAGTGTCTGGAACTCTATTGGAGGGATGCGACGCCATTCTTCCACGAGAAATTCCATCATTTGGTGTTTTGTAGATGGTGGTGGAAAACACTGTCTCAGTCACGGCTCCAGAATCTCCCATAAGTGTTCAATAGGGTTGAGATCTGGTGACTGAGACAGCCATGCCATATGGTTTACATCATTTTCATGCTCATCAAACCATTCAGTGACCACTCGTGCCCTGTGGATGGGGACATAGCCATGGTAGCCAAAATAATGGGAAAGATAATGGCCTACCCAGCATTTTTATACATGACCCTAAGCATGATGGGGGTGTTAATTGCTTAATTAAATCAGGAAGCACACCTGTGTAGATTCAAGTGCTTTCAATATACTTTGTATCCTTCGTTTACTCAAGTGTTTCCGTTATTTTGGAAGTTACAGTTAGCTTCAAATAAAGCAGCAAAGGAGAAGTAAGAGCGGTACAGGAAACATATCATTACTGTGCGAGCGTGACGAAGGCTTGAATGCTTCTCACACCCCTTTTTTCCCCCCCAGACATTTCTCTTCTATAAAATTGCTCACAGATAAAGGTGTTTTAAAAAAAAATCTTGCCTGGCTTCTCCTGTGTTACGAAGTACCACAAACAAACTTGTCAACTCCGTCAAGGTAAGTGACATTAACATATTTAAGAACAGAAAAAAGTTTGGAAATAGTCTTTTTTTTTTTCTTTTTTTTTTATATATACAAAATTGTATAGTCTATTTTGAGAACCTAACTATAAGGAAATTCAATAGCGAGATTTTGTTCATCATACCCAGAATGTATAGGTTACGGTCTATATTGACCAGAATCGCTTGAGCTACATTTTCTGGGAGATAGAAATTGTATAATATCAGTAAAAAAAATAAAAATGTGCTGGCCTAAACTGGAAGTGAACATTGATCGTCAATGATCTAAAATATATTCTGAATGATAATGGTTCAGATGAATCAAGACGTGAAATCTCAGATGAGAGCATTGATCTCCGACTGCTGATTGAATCAGACAGTATGGAAACTGACTCTGAATCAGACAGTATGGAAACTGACTCACATGAAATCACAATAGGAACTGTTACAAAGAAAATAAGCACAAATTGAGATCCTATTATACTTTGAGAGTCACCAGTCAACCTCACTCTTTTTCTCACTCTTTCCCGATAGAAATATGAATGGCTCCCAGGTCTGCCTCTTGCTGTACAGTGTAGTACTAATGGGATATGGGGCTAACCCTGACACAACCATGGGACCATCTGTAACTACAGGTTTAACCACAGCAACAAATCAAACCTCAACAACACACTCCACTAGGGCAACATCTGTAACCAACATCCCAGCAACCACCAACACACCATCCAGAGCCTACACTAAGGCCCATCCCAATCCCTGTGCCGACTGTCTGTTTAAAGAGATGGATGCCACCATCCTGCTGATAGTGACGGGTTGCCTGGTGGTCCTGTGTACCATCCTGCTGGTCTCCACCGTGGTGCTGTTATACCAGGTGTTCCACCTGAAACACCAGCTATGTAGCAGAACCATCAGCAGCCGCCCCACCCGCAGCAACGTAGACCTGGTGAGTGGTTCTGGGCAGAAGACCAAGGAGAGGCCTGGCTCTGAGCCCAGTGAGACCAGCCTGATGATGCCAGAGCTCAGACAGACGCAGGAGGGGGAGAGGGGCAAGAAAGAGGAGCCAGAGAAGGAAGTCAAGGAGCAAGGGAAAGATGAGACGGCGAAAGCCACGCCCAAGAAGAAAGAGAAGGAGGCAGCCACAGCTAACGTCACGTCAGGAAGTGCTGAAAATGGAGCGTCGACCCCCAGCCAAGAGAGCCCAGTCACCAACAACCAGCCTGCAGAGCCCTCTGACCCCGCAGCCACAACAGCCTCTCCTTCCTCCCAGGCCTCCAGTGATGTGGTGGTGGGGTGAGTGGCGCACTCATGGTGACCTTCTCAGACCGCATACTGATTGGTACAGCACAGTTTTATACAACAGCTTCTATTGACATGCCCTAAAGAGACCATCTGCTTTCGCACTGACAGGTGTTTGTGTAGACAAATAGAGTGATTTTTCAATACCACAGTAGCTTTATACACCATGTTTGCATTCTCATTCAAAACCTATGAAATAATTACTGTTATGATAATGTAATACACATTCATGTACAAGAAGAAGTTGACTATAATGTGAATGTTTGATATTTGTATTAATTTGTATTTTTGAAAAACAAAAATAAATATTTGTTCAAATGTAGAGCATTCCTCAGTGTCACTGATCAGAGGACTCGTATTTTGTCTAGTGGATATATCACAGCTTGCTTGTTGTCACATTTCATCTCCCATTTCCCTCACTTCTTTTTTAGACATTCTAAATGCAATAGAAATGCTGTTAATATTACAAAAGCAGAAACAACCACCACCACCAGCACTGAACTGTAGTATCAGGTCAAGTAAAGAGACTGCATTAAGAGGATTTTAAGCAACAAAGCTCTTCCAGAAACTCTCTCACAATGTATTACTACAATTCAACATCACTTTCTTGGTCTTTTCTCTACAGTAAAGAAGAATTCACATGTTTCTACTCTAGCTCCATCTATCCTTTGTATACAACAATAAAGCATTACGACACCTTGTCAAGTGCTTCCTGAGTGCTTCTCTGCTACAGAGAGTGTGTCTGAGAGACAGCTAAATGTGTGTGAGTGTGTGTGTGTGTGAGAGAGTGTGCAAGACCATCCATTACAGAGCGTGTGAGGCTGGGTATTAGTAAGCAGAGTGAGTCCGTCTCTCTGCTGGGCAGTACCACTGGGATCTCAAAGAATGCCCTGTTTTCACTGACCAGAGAGGGAAAAAAACAACGAAGCAGCACAAAACCCCATTCTAAACTTCCACACCGCCACGGATCCCTTCTTTGTGTTCCCAGCGTCTTTCCGAGATATTTATTCAGCTACTTATGGCTGACAACATGATGAATGCGTGGATGTATTGCATGCCAAGTCTAAAATGGGTTGTCCGTGATGACATAATACTGACACTAACATCAATCCAGATGCAAAGGTTTTCCATTACAGCAATATTTGTAGGGGGGGCCTTCAAATTGGGTACATAACTATTATAGTAAATATGAAAAACATTGCTGTGCCATAACAAAATCAATTCACTTCCATGGTGCAGTGAGTCAGTGGAATTATATTGGTAGTGCTAGTTTAATACAGAGAAATGGAAAGAGGAAGGTGTGTGGAGAGAGAGAGACAGGAAGAGATTTATTTGAATGAGTGAAAGGATAGTGATTATGAAACATTGGCGTCAGCAGTCCCCAGCTCCTCAGTCATCAATAGCTATGAGCTGCTCTGCATCCCTCTACTCTACTCCCCTCCCACTTTCCCCCTCCCCAAGACACACACTCTTCCCTGCACAGAGCCGGCAGTGGCTGCTCAAGCAGTAGGAGCTTACACTGTTTAATGCTCCCTGCATCACTGAACCTAAAGGATAGAAGAAGAGACAGATCCTCCTAACAGTCCATCCTCCAGAGAAGAAAGAGGGATGAAGGACAAAACCAGGGGACAAAACAGCCTCAAAAGGTAAGAAGGGAAAAGGAAGAGAGCGTTAAAAACAGTGAATGAGCGAAAACCGGTCAAACACAGGAAAATCCCTCATCAGCATTGCAGCAGCCACTCCAGTGTTTCAGGAGACAAAGGCAGGAGATCAGCCTGGGCTGGGGACCACAGAGGAGAGGAGAGACTGGAATGCAAAGATGAGGAAAAGGTGAGTGTCGCTACTCTCACACACCGATGGAATCAAATAGAAAATCAAGAAAGTAGCAATGCACACACACACAACCTTACAAACATGACCGTGGTGCTACAGTAACAATATCTGCACTGCTCACAATACATCATCTCTGACTCTGGCTTGCTGTGGGACTGGCCGGTGTCTCAGTCCTCTCCATAGTAATTTATAATACCCATCTAGTCAGCCTGTTCTAGTAGGAACAACTCCCTGCTCAATAGCTGACACTCACTAACTGGGCTATATATTGAACAGGCTAATTAACATCAGTGAAATGGGACAGCAGGGAATTCCCACCTCAAGCGAACTACAACCATCTTCTAAAAGGTATCCCCTACAGACTAATAACCCAAGCCAATCAGAACATCCTCTTCAAAACAATCTACAAGCCATTGTAGTCAAAGCATGACACTGCCCACTAGTCTGTTGCTAGGGAGGATGGGGGAACTCCCTAAATAAATAGGTCCCGGACTGTAGGCGTTGAAGACAAACGTTTAAACCCTACTCACATACTGTGTTGCATGCATGAGCATGCTGGAGAAGGTATATCTGCAGCACTGTGACTGAGTGCATCTCTACACACACTGCCTGATTACTATACCTGCATAATTATAGAGGTCACAGTCATACATGTTCAGGTGTGGTGGTACAGTGCATGCACTGCCTCCATGTGCCAGATATTAGGGAGCCTCCATGGGAGAGAGAGAGGTGCAGAGCAAAATGGGAGAGAGAGGGGCAGAGCAGAATGGGAGAGAGAGGGGCAGAGCAGAATGGGAGAGAGAGGGGCAGAGCAGAATGGGAGAGAGAGGGGCAGAGCAGAATGGGAGAGAGAGGGGCAGAGCAGAATGGGAGAGAGAGGGGCAGAGCAGAATGGGAGAGAGAGGCAGAGCAGAATGGGAGAGAGAGGGGCAGAGCAGAATGGGAGAGAGAGGGGCAGCGCAGAATGGGAGAGAGAGGTGCAGAGCAGAATGGGAGAGAGAGGGGCAGAGCAGAATGGGAGAGAATGAGATCTGAACTGTGGTCTCTAGTCTGTTCAGCAGCCTCTACTCCACTACTGCAGTCTGCCTCATTCATTCACACTGCTAGTTCTTGGTCTACTACCTACGTGGACTATAAGGGTTTACTACTAGATGCTGCTGATATGTAGCCTAGCTAATAAAGTGGGTTTGCCATCATGTTTCTAAACCATTCCTCCTGTGTTTCAAGGCGTGTGCTACTGATGCCCCCCAGTGGCCCTCCCCACTGTGTGGCCGTGCTATGGCTGTTGATGCTGCTGTGTCTCCAGGCCCTGGCTGTCTGCCCCCCCATGTGTACCTGTAACCGCAGCCACAGAGAGGTGGACTGTTCCTGGAGGGGCCTGAGGACGCTGCCCCTGGGCCTGCAGCACAACCTGCACTCCCTCAACCTGTCTCACAACCGCATTCATGACCTGGACGGCCAGCTGAGTACCTTCGCCCACCTCCGAACCCTTGACCTGTCCCACAACAGGCTGGTCCGCCTGCCCACCGACCTGCCAAAGGCACTGTGGGAGCTCCACGCTGCAGCCAACCACATCCACCTACTGGACAAGAATGACACGGCCTACCAGTGGAACCTGCGGGTCCTAGACCTGTCCAACAATAAGCTGGAGCGGGCCGTGTTCATCAACAACACCCTGACCAGCCTACGCCTGCTCAACTTCAGCCACAACCACTTCTGGACCGTGCCCACCAACATGCCCGCCAGCTTGGAGACCGTAGACCTGTCCCACAACTCCCTGGTGCAGATCCTGCCTGGCACGCTGAACCGGATGTCCAGGCTGACCACCTTCTACCTGCACTCCAACCGCTTCTCCTCTGTGGGCCCCGAGGCCTTCAGCCAGCTGGGCAGCCTGAGCCTCCTCTCCCTGGGGGACAACCCCTGGGCCTGTGAGCACCAGACCAACATCACCCACCTGCTGGCCTGGCTCCAGCACACTTTCACCCGCGTGCTTGGCTGCCCCTGCCACACTCACCCCGTCTGTGGAGAGCCCCACCCGGCCAGGACTGGTGGGTGGCACTTTGCCTCCTACACTCAGCCTCCCCTGGCTGCTGGTACTCAGGAGGAGCTGAGCCACCCTCCTCCCCCAGAGGCCCTCACCAGGTGGCCTTGGTACCTGTCCGAGTCTGCCCTGCTCAACACCCAGCTCCACACCAGGAGAGGCCCAGGACGCCCCAGTGGACCAGAGAACAACAACCTCTTCACAGACCACTACCCGTTCACCTCAACCCCTCTGGCCATTTCCACCCTGCCCACTGACAGGTCCCACACCGACAGCAGCACGTCAAACACAGACGACACCTACATAACAGACACAACCTTTACTACTGACAGCATCTACACCACAGATACAGCCTTCACCACTAACAACCCCTCTACCATCACAAGGAGAACGGCCACCCTCCGCACCAGGAGTGTCAAGAGGGCCAACCAGGGTGGCTCCCCGGACCACAACACCAGCCCAGCCCCCAGGTCTACACTCCCACTAGTACTGAACCTGTGGCTCCTCCTGACTCTCACCCTGTACGTTCTCTGAAAGTTAAATTAAAATGTCTGGAGTTAAATGTCCTTGTCAGTCTATTGGACAACTGCACAAACATACACGAATGAGTGTCATTAAACCAACATTCTGTTTTCTTACCATTCTGAATACTGTGTCAGACACTTACTATCTCTCAAATGCACTCTTCTGCATGACTAATCAACAACATATGACATGCACAGGTAGCATCGATGTACATTTTACACTACCAGTCTACCACTGTACACATCATTATTGGGATGTTGAAAAACTATGCTTTAGTATTCACTATCTGCATAACTCTGTTTTCATCGTTAACTTTTAATAGTTCCTTAATGGCCCTTACTTCACCTCCGAGATGTGTTTGCCTGTTTCTTGACTATTAAACAGAGTTATTTCCAAACATTCTATAGGCTATGACCTTGACTCAGCAGCAGGTGGCACCATACTGTACCTTTGTTTCTATTGGCACCACAGTGTGTGTGTGTGCGTGTGTGTGTGTGTGTGTGTGTGTGTGAGAGCGTGAATGTCTATGGGCTGTAGATGAGTGGATCTCAGGTAAAGACAGCATTGTGAACTTCAATTGGTAAGGCTCAACAAAAATACTGGCCATACCCCTGAGGTTCGCTGCCAATGGTCAACTATAATGATGTCATTAGCCAGGTACAATAAAATCCCTCATCCCAAACTGTTGGCTCTTCTACAATCGTCACCACTGCAGGTGAGAGGGTTCACTTTGTTCACAAACCACTGCAGGTGAGAGGGTTCACTTTGTTCACAAACCACTGCAGGTGAGAGGGTTCACTTTGTTCACAAACCACTGCAGGTGAGAGGGTTCACTTTGTTCACAAACCACTGCAGGTGAGAGGGTTCACTTTGTTCACAAACCACTGCAGGTGAGAGGGTTCACTTTGTTCACAAACCACTGCAGGTGAGAGGGTTCACTTTGTTCACAAACCACTGCAGGTGAGAGGGTTCACTTTGTTCACAAACCACTGCAGGTGAGAGGGTTCACTTTGTTCACAAACCACTGCAGGTGAGAGGGTTCACTCTGCTCATAAACCACTGCAGGTGAGAGGGTTCACTTTGTTCACAAACCACTGCAGGTGAGAGGGTTCACTTTGTTCACAAACCACTGCAGGTGAGAGGGTTCACTTTGTTCACAAACCACTGCAGGTGAGAGGGTTCACTCTGCTCATAAACCACTGCAGGTGAGAGGGTTCACTTTGTTCACAAACCACTGCAGGTGAGAGGGTTCACTTTGTTCACAAACCACTGCAGGTGAGGGTTTACGCTGCTCATAAACCACTGCAGGTGAGAGGGTTTACGCTGCTCATAACAACAGGTAAGTGGCAGAGATCTTTGAATGGTGCTGGTGGTCCTGTTATAATTGGTGAGATGTTAATTGCAGTAAATTTACTTGCATTCAAGTCAGTTATTTAAAATGTAGTGTGACCTTAAAACTTTATAAATGTAACTATATGTAATCTACGTAATCCCTGAAAACAACTTCATCATGAGAGGGCCATAAACAATAATTAGTAAGGCTGCACACTCAAATCTAACCTTTCTGGTAAAAATAGTTATAAATTGCTGAGGTGTAGTCACTTTTGGGGACACAAGCTCAAGTACAAATATAAAAATATCATATGATGCATTTCCTATTCAACAAAACTGTATGAATAAGTCTTGAAATGACATATGCTTTTTAAATATTGTATAATCAAAGTATAAAACCAATAACTATACGATTTCACATTCCTTATAACTATGAAATACATATTTGTATATTTAGTGTTAGAGAAAATGTGCATATTTTCTAAAGATCTCTTGATCAAAATGTCTGCCCCCATCGCTGTGAACGTCACACGGAGCTCTAGCTTGGATTCCTGAACTCATATCAATATTTTCCATCTATGACAAAGAGAAAGTGTTGGTTAAAAAAATCTATGAAATAATTTAGATGAATGGCAATAAATCGATCTCTGAGTATGCAATAGTGACCACTCTCTCCTTCTGCACTACGATGTAAGGATTGCATGCATGTGCTTTGTCAGTGGCTGTGACGTAGGGTTTAGCCAGGAGTTGATGGACAGTCGGAAGACCAAATGAAATGGAGGGAGGGACATCCCAGCTTCAAGTGGTTTCAGACTTCACATCCTATGCCACACAGGTACAATTTTTTTTTGACTACATACAGTGCCTTCAGAAAGTATTCATACTCCTTGATTTATTCCACACTTTGTTGCGTTACACCCCGAATTCAAAATGGATTCAATATCCCATAATGACAAATTGAAAACATGTTTTTAGAAATAGTTACACATTTATTGAAAATGAAATACAGAAATATCTCATTTACATGAGTATTCACACCACTGAGTCAATAATTTGTAAAAGCACCTTTGGCAGCAATTATAGCTGTGAATCTTTCTGTGTAAATCTCTAAGAGCTTTCCACACCTGGATAGTGCAACATTTGCCCATTATTCTTTTCCAAAAATTCTTCAAGCTCTGTGAAATTGGTTGTTGATCATTTCTAGACAACCAATTTCAGGT
Source organism: Salvelinus alpinus (assembly GCF_045679555.1). Lineage (NCBI taxonomy): Eukaryota > Metazoa > Chordata > Actinopteri > Salmoniformes > Salmonidae > Salvelinus > Salvelinus alpinus. The sequence goes on along the minus strand of NC_092098.1, from coordinate 16,731,189 downwards.
CTTGCCACAGATTTTCAAGCAGATTTAAGTCAAAACTGTAACTCGGACACTCAGGAAGATTCACGGTCTTCTTGGTAAGCAACTCCAGTATAGAGTTGGCCTTGGGTTTTAGGTTATTGTCCTGCTGAAAGGTGAATGCATCTCCCAATGTCTGGTGGAAAGCAGACAACCAGGTTGTCCTCATGAATTTTGCCTGTGCTTAGCTCAATTCCATTTCTTTTTTTATCCTGAAAAACTCCAGTCCTTAATTACAAGCATACCCATAACATGAATCAGACACCACTATGCTTGAAAATATTAAGAGTGGTACTCAGTAATGTGTTGAATTGGATTTGCCCCAAACATAACACTTGGTATTCAGAAAAAAAAGTGAATTGCTTTGCCACATTTTTTTGCAGTATCACTTTAGTGTGTCGTTGCAAACAGGATGCATGCCTTGGAATATTTTTATTCTGTACAGGCTTGCTTCGTTTCACTCTGTCAATTAAATTAGTATTGTGGAGTAACTACAATGTTGTTGATCCATCTTCAGTTTTATCCTATCACAGCCATTAAACTATTTTTTTAACTCTGTCTTAGTCACCATTGACCTTCCACTGAGGCAACTGAGTTGGAAGAACGCCTGTATCTTTGTAGTGACTGAGTGTATTGATACACCATCCAAAGTGTGATTAATAACCTCACCATGCTCCAAGGGACTTTCACCCACATACCAATAGGTGCCCTTCTTTGCGAGGCATTGGAAAACTTCCCTGGTCTTTGTGGTTGAATCTGTTTTAAATTCACTGCTCGACTGAGGGACCTAACAGACAATGTGTGAGGTACAGAGATAAGGTAGTCATTCAAAAATCATGTTAAACACTTATTGCACACAGAGTGAGTCCATGCAACGTATTATATATGACTTAAGCAAATTTTACACCTTAAATTATTTAGGCTTGCCAAAACAAAGGGGTTGAATACTTATTGGCTCAAGACATTTCAGCGTTTAATTTGTTATTAATTTGTCAAATTTCCAAAAACATAATTCCACTTTGACATTATGGGGTATTGTGTGTAAACCAGTGACACAAAAAAAAATCCAGATTGACTGGCCTTCATGTGTTAAAGTAATGATGGAATGTAATTTCTCTCTGCTTATTTGAGCTGTTCTTGCCATAATAAGGGCTTGGTCTTTTACCATCTTCTGTATATCACCCCTATCTTGTCACAACACAACGGATTGGCTCAAACACATTAAGGAAATAAATTCCACAAATTTACTTTTAACAAGGCACACCTGTTAATTGAAATGCATTCCACCTCATGAAGCTGGTTGAGAGAATTCCAAGAGTGTGCAAAGCTGTCATCAAGCCAAAGGGTGGCTACTTTGAAGAATCTCAAATATATTTTTATTTGTTTAACACTTTTTCTGCTTATTTCATGATTCCATATTGATTAACCAGACATGCTATTGATTAACCAGACATGATCTCTTATTATTGGTATTAATTTGCCATTTACCTTGAAACATTATTTTCTTACATTGTTGTGTCTAAATAGCTCATATTTATAGCCTAGTGGCCTAAGTGCAACTGCCAATTCACTGAGAAAGACACCTGTTCTCATCTGTACAATGGATTAAGGTGAGCTAAAATAAATTAATCTATGCCTTTTTATGTTGAGTGCTCCAACTCAATGCCTCGTTTTAAAATGTTTCCAGCATCAATGTTTCTGAATAAATGCATCATGAAGTGAATAGAGCGTTTTGTGACTCTGTTGAAATGTGACAGTCTGCAGGCCTCACCTGCGTGTGATGTAGTAGAAGACAGGGTTGCCGTTCTTGGAGGTGCCAGCCTGGTAGAAGATGTTGAGGGTCTTCAGGGCTTTGAACTCCTCTTTCTCATGTACCTGGTGTCTGAGGCAGCAAATACAAGATTGGAGGTACTTTCAGAGTACTAATAAAACAACCCCTGCCTCAGATACTATCATATCCAGTTTTATGAGACTGGCTTGTGACAGTGAGATCTATGTGATTAATAGTAACTTGATGTGTGTACCTTGTCATAAATTCTTCAAACTTGGAGCTGGTGAGGTTGAGGCTGGACCAGTGGGTGTCAGCCACAGGTTTGTGCTCTGGGGGCCCCAGGTAGGCCAGGAGGGTAGCCATCTTGTCAAACGGCCGTCTCCCGACTGCCTTGTGATCCCTGAAGAAGAACAAGGAAGTAGTTAGCACGGCAGACGTGTACTCCCCCGCACAATGACTCTGTACCGATACCCCCTGTATATAACCTCGCTACTGTTATTTTACTGCTGCTCTATAATTATGTTCGTTTTTTACTTATCCATCTTTTACTAAACACGTATTTTTCTTAACTGCATTGTTGGTTTAGGGCTTGTAAGTAAGCATTTCAGTGTAACCTGTTGTATTCAGCGCATGTGACAAATAAAATGTTATTTGATCCAGTCTACTCTCTGATAAGCCTCTTCCACACGCAGCAGATACAGAGGTGTACAATAGTTTCAAACAACGCTTCCTGTGAGCTGGGCTTCTCAGATTGGTGTAAACAAATGTGGGCTTCAGTTCATCCTAAAGATCTGGGTTATGTAAAACATCTTACATAGAAACAGATATCTCTCTTAAACATCGAAGTCGTCCCAAGCAATACAACACAACTCTGTTGGACTGTTCAGCCCACTCACCTGTTGCTGGAGAGGTACTGTCCTATCTTCTCCTGGTTGTTCCACAGCAGCCGGTGCAGGGCCAGAACATTGCCATCACTGATGAAGGACAGGCTGTGGTTGACGGAGTCACTGGCAGGGCAGTCTGATGCAATGTCCAGGAAAAACCTACAACACAAAAGGACAAATGAACAAGATTCAGCTAGGCCTGATGGGTGTTTTTATTGGATACTCATTAACCTAATAGATTTCAGTGAGGGAAGAGATCCTTATTTTATCATACCTTCTAGCTGCATCAAAGTTGCTTTTGACAAAGTCATTGAAAGGCCTCATGTGCTCCTCTTTGGTGAATAAAACATGGTTGGCAATGCTCTGCAGGATCTGTAAGAGACAAATAAAAACATGTCAACAACAAGGCAAGATCCTCAAATAGAATACACCATATGTGACTGAATTCAGGAAGGTGAGCTTACCAAAATTTTATAAACATTTTATAAAAGTGTAAAAAAAAATAAACTAAGAACTTGAGACAAGTAGGAGAAAAAGCTCTTAAATAATATATTTTCTTAGTTTACACCCATTCAGCATCGTTCTCATCCTCTTAAGCTGTAGCCCGAAGCACTTTTTTTAACCTTTATTTAACTAGGCAATTCAGTTAAGAACAAATTGTTAGTTACAACGACGGCCGAGGTTCAGGGGCAGAACAACAGATTATTACCTTGTCAGCTCGGGGATTCGATCTAGCAACCTTCCGGTTACTAGTCTAGCAACCTTCCGGGTAACTTTAATGATTCACACATAAACGCATGAGTCAGGATGGCATTTCATACAGTCATATCGTTTCTGTACAATACCGGGGTATACAGTATTCCTGAATGTGCACTATTTCAACAAAAAAATAACAGTACATACAGTGCCATCGGAAAGCATTCAGACCCCTTGACTTACAACAGTATTCTGAAATTGATTAAATCGTTTTTTCCCTAATCAATCTACACACAATAACCCATAATGACAAAGCAAAAACAGGGTATTAGAAATGTTAGCTAATTTATTAAAAATAAAAAACTGAAATATCACATTTACATAAGTATTCACACCCTTTAGTGAGTACTTTGTTATAGCACACTTGGCAGCGATTACAGCATTGAGTCTTCTTGGGTGTGACGCTACAAGCTTGGCACACCTGTATTTTGGAAGTTTCTCCCATTCTTCTCCGCAGATCCATTAAACTCCGTCAGGTTGGGTGGGGAGCGTCGTTGCACAGCTATTTTGAGGTCTCTCCAGAGATGTTCGATCGGGTTCAAGTTTTGGCTCTGGTTGGGCCACTCAAGGACATTGAGACTTGTCCCGAAGCCACTCCTGCATTGTCTTGGCTGTGTGCTTAGGGTCGAGGTCCTGTTGGAAGGTGAACCTTTGCCCCAGTCTGAGGTCCTGAGTGCTCTGGAGCAGGTTTTCATCAAGGATCTCTCTGTACATCTTTCCCTCAATCCTGACTTGTCTCCCAGTCACTGCCGCTGAAAAACATCCCCTCAGCATGATGCTGCCACCACCATGCGTTACCGTAGGGATGGTGTCAGGTTTCCTCCAGACGTGACGCTTGGCATTCAGGCCAAAGAGTTCAATCTAGGATTTATCAGACCAGAGAATCTTGTTTCTTATGGTCTGAGTCCTTTAGGTGCCTTTTGACAAACTCCAAGCGGGCTGTCATGTACCTTTTACTGGGGAGTGGCTTCTGTCTGATCACTCTACCATAAAGGCCTGATTGGTGGTGCTGCAGAGATGGTTGTCCTTCTGGAAGGTTCTACCATCTCCACAGAGGAACTCTGGAGCTCTGTCAGAGTGACCAGCAGGTTCTTGGTCACCTCCCTGACCAAGGCCCTTCTCCCCCAAATGCTCAGGTTTGGCCGGGCGGCCAGCTCTAGGAAGAGTCTTGGTGGTTCCAAACGTCTTCCATTTAAGAACGATGGAGGCCACTATGTTCTTGGGGACCTTCAATGCTGCAGAAATGTTTTGGTACCCTTCCCCAGATCTGTGCCTCGACACAATTCCTTTGACCTCATGGCATGGTTTTTGCTCTGACATGCACTGTCAACTGTGGGGCATTATATAGACAGGTGTGTGCATTTCCAAATCATGTCCAATCAATTGAATTTACCACAGGTGGACTCCAATCAAGTTGTTGAAACATCTGAAGGATGATCAATGGAAACAGGATGCACCTGAGCTCAATTTCGAGTTTCATAGCAAAGGGTCTGAATACTTTCACTGCATGTAAATAGGGTCTTTATTATTACATTTGCTAAAAGTTCTAAAAACCTATTTTTGCTTTGTCATTATGGGGTATTGTGTGAAGATGGCTGAGGATTTTTTTTATTGAATGCATTTTTAGAATAAGGCTGTAACCTAACAAAATGTGGAAAAGGTAAAGGGGTCTCAATACTTTCCGAGGGCACTGTACACACCCCCCCGTCATAAGTTTTAGAACACCTACTCGTTTTTCTTTATTTTTACTATTTTCTACATTGTAGAATAATAGTGAAGACATCAAAACTATGAAATAACACATATGGAATCATGTAGTAATAATTCAAAGAATATTTTATATTTGAGAATCTTCAAATAGCCACCCTTTGCCTTGATGACAGCTTTGCACACACTTTCTCCTTTGCCAAGATAATCCATCCACCTGACAGGTGTGGCGTATCAAGAATCTGATTAAACAGCATGATCATTACACAGGTGCACCTTGAACTTGGTTTTGTCACACAACGCCACAGATGTCTCATGTTTTGAGGGAGCGGGGAATTGGCATGCTGACTGCAGGAATGTCCAACAGAGCTGTTGCCAGAGAAATGAATGTTCATTTCTCTACCTTAAACTGCATCCAACGTCGTTTTAGAGAATTTGGTAGTACGTCTAACCGGCCTCACAACCGCAGACCATGCCAGCCCAGGACCTACACATCCGGCTTCTTCACCTGCGGGATGGTCTTAGACCAGCCAACCGGACAGCTGATCAAACCATGGGATTACACAACCAAAGAATGTCTGTACAAACTGTCAGAAAAAGTCTCAGGGAAGCTCATCTGCAAGCTCATCATCCTCACCAGGGTCTTGACCCGACTGCAGTTGGGCATTGTAACCAACTTCAGTAGGCACATGCTCACCTTCACTGGAGAAGTGTACTCTTCATGGATGAATCCCGGTTTCAACTGTACAGGAAACCGAGATGGCAGTACGGCATCGTGTGGGCGAGCGGTTTGCTGATGTCAACGTTGTGCCCCATGGTGGGTGGTGGGGTTATGGTATGGGAAAGCATAAGCTACGGACAATGAACCCAATTGCATTTTATCGTTGGCAATTTGAATGCACAGAGATAATGTGACGAGCTCTTGAGGCCCATTGGCATGCCATTCATCCGCCACCATCACCTCATGTTTCAGCAGGATAATGCAAGGCCCCATGTCACAAGGATCTGTACACAATTCCTGGAAGCTGAAAATGTCCCAGTTCTTCCACGGCCTGCATACTCAGACAGGACACCCATTGAGCATGTTAAGGATGCTCTGGATCGACATGGACAATAAAGCGTTCCAGTCCCCTTTGTTTTGTACACTGCTGCTACTCGCTGTTTATTATACATGTGTAGGTCACTTCACCCCTACCTACATGTACAAATGACCTCTAACCTGCACCCCAGCACATTGACCAGGTACCACTACCCCCTGTATATAGCCTCATTACTAACCTGCACCCCAGCACATTGACCCGGTACCCCCTGTATATAGCCTCATTACTAACCTGCACCCCAGCACACTGACCCGGTACCGATACCCCCTGTATATAGCCTCATTACTAACCTGCACTCCAGCACACTGACCCGGTACCGATACCCCCTGTATATAGCCTCATTACTAACCTGCACCCCAGCACACTGACCCGGTACCGATACCCCCTGTTTATAGCCTCATTACTATCCTGTACCCCCGCACACTGACTCGGTACCGCTACCCCGTATATAGCCTCATTGTTATTTTAGTGTGTCACTTTTTTATATTTAAAATGTGGTTTATTTAGTCAATATTTTCTTAACTCTATTTCTTGAACTGCATTGTTGGTTAAACTTCTTATGGCTGCAGGGGCAGTATTGAGTAGATTGGATGAAAGGTGCACAGAGGTGCCCATAGTAAACTGCCTGCTCCTCAGTCCCAGTTGCTAATATATGCATATTATTATTCACATTGGATAGAAAACACTCTGAAGTTTCTAAAACTGGTTGAATGATGTCTGTGAGTATAACAGAACTCATATGGCAGGCAAAAACCTGAGAAAAAATCCAAACAGGAAGTGGGAATTCTGAGGTTGGTCGATTTTCAACCAAGACCATATTGAATACACAGTGGGATATGGATGAGTTTGCACTTCCTACGGCTTAGACTAGATGTCAACAGTCTGTAGAACCTTGTCTGATGCCTCTACTGTGAAGTGGGGCCGAAGGAGACAGGAATTAGTCAGGTCTATCATGACCTGACCATGCTTTGACCATGCGCATTCACATGAGAGGGAGCTCTGTTCCATCGCACATCTGAAGTCAATGTAATTCTCCGGTTGGAACGTTATTCAAGATTTATGTTAAAAACATTCTAAAGATTGATTCAATACATCGTTTGACATGTTTCTACTGACTGTTACGGAACTTTTTGACATTGTCTGTTTTTAGTGAACGCGCTTTGGATTTGTTTACCAAACACGCTAACAAAAATAGCTATTTGGACATAAATGATGGACATTACCGAAAAAAACGACAATTTCTTGTGGAAGTGGGAGTCCTGGGAGTGCATTCCGACAAAGATCAGCAAAGGTAAGTGAAGATTTATAATGCTTTTTATGAGTTTTGTTGACTGCACAATTTGGCGGGTAACTGATTATTGAATATTGTGCTTTTGCCGTAAAGCTTTTGAAATCTGACACAGCGGTTGCATTAAGAACAAGTGTATCTTTAATTCTTTAATTCTATGTAAAACATATATCTTTCATCAAAGTTTAGTTGAATTTTTTTTCTGCAATTTTGGAGGCATTTCTGAACATGGCGCCAATGTAAACTGAGGTTTTTGGATATAAATATGAACTTAATCGAACAAGACATATGTATTGTGTAACATGAAGTCCTATGAGTGTCATCTGATGAAGATCATCAAAGGTTAGTGATTCATTTTATCTCTATTTCTGATTTTTGTGACTCCTGTCTTTGGCTGGGAAAATGACTGTTTGTCTGTGATTTTGCGGTGACCTAACATAATCGTTTGTGGTGCTTTCGCTGTAAAGCCTATTTGAAATCGGACACTTTGGTGGGATTAACAACAAGATTACCTTTAAAATGTTTGAGGAATTTTAATTATGAGATTTCTGTTTGAATTTGGCGCCCTGCACTTTCACTGGCTGTTGTCATATCATCCCGTTAACGGGAATGCAGCCATAAGAAGTTAAGGGCTTGTAAGTAAGCATTACACTGTAAGGTCTACATCTGTTGTATTCAGCGCATGTGACAAATAACATCTGATTTGATATCCAGCAACTTCGCACAGCCATTGAAGATGAGTGGGACAACATTCCACAAGACACAATCAACTCCATACGAAGGAGATGTCGCACCGCATGATGGTCACACCAGATACTGACTGGTTTTCGCCCTTACCTTTTTTTAAGGTATCTGTGACCAACAGATGCATATCTGTATTCAAATTCATGTGAAATCCATAGATTAGGGAATAATGAATATTTAAATCGACTGATTTCCTCATATGAACTGTAACTCAGTAAAATCTTTGAAGTTATTGCATGTTGCGTTTATATTTTTGTTTCGTGTATTTATACACATTTTGGGGACGCACAAAACTATTTAGGCAACAGGGATCTTGATCCAAAACGGGATTGAATGTCACTGCTGTAACCAAGAAGCTTAATCTTGACATCTCGCCACTTAGCTAGCAAGTCAGCAAACCGAAAGCGTAGCTGGAGCCCTGAGCTGGATATCATTTTCTTGATACATCTTAGATTCCTCATAGCTAAACTTAACTTATGCAGTGGTGTAGCACGCACCCCTGCAGCCTCCGCAAATAAACTAAAGTAAGTAACACAATAAAATAACAATAGTGAGGCTATATACAGGGGGGGTACTGGTATACAGGGGGGTACCGATACCAAGTCAATGCACGGCTGTACAGGTTAGTTGAGGTAATTTGTACATGTAGGTATGGTGAAGTGACTATGCATAGATAATAAACAGTGAGTAGCACCAGTGTAAAAACAAATGGGGTGGGTGGGGTGGGGGGGGGGGGGGGGGGGGGGGTCAAGGTAAATAGTCTGGTGGTCATTTGATTAATTGTTCATCTATCTTATGGCTTGGGGGTACAATCTGTTACGGTGCCTTTTAGTCCTAGACTTGGCGCTCCAGTACTGCTTGCCGTGCGGTAGCAGAGAAAACAGTTTATGACTTGGGTGACTGGAGTCTGACAATTTGTCTGACACCACCTAATATAGTCTGACACCACCTAATATATAGGTCCTGGATGTCAGAAAGCTTGGCCCCGGTGATGCACTGGGCCGTACACACTACCCTCTGTAGCGCCTTACGGTCAGATGCCGAGCAGTTGCACGGTGCAGCTGTAGAACTTTGAGGATCTGGGGACCCATGCCAAATCTTTTCAGTCTCCTGAGGGGAAAAAGGTGTTGTCGTGCCCTCTTCACGATTGTCTTGGTGTGTTTGGACTATAAGTTAGTTGGTGATGTGGACACCAAGGAACTTGAAACTCTCGACCCGCTCCACTACAGCCCCGTCGATGTTAATGGGGGCCTGTTTGGCCCGCCTTTTCCTGTAGTCCACAATCAGCTCCAAGTTTGTAATTAAGGCATATTAATGCTTATTTAATTTTTTAACAGCCCTACTGTGAACTAGGAAATAGCGTCAAATGCCTACGATCCTGAATCCAGTCACATAGTGTTAAGCCATATTGTATATGAGGCATGGGTGTCCTGTCCTCTTACCTTGGACATGAGCTTCAATCCCCTCTCTATCCTGGGAGGAGGTTTCTTATCCAGGATGCCCGCCTCATAGGGTGACACTATGGCAGGGTTGATGAAACGTAGGAACATGGCACTACCCACCGCCCCTATGCTGTTCTGGGGGAAACGCTGGCTGACCACCTGAAAGTGAGGGTGTTGGAGGAGGGATAGTAAGAACAGGGGATGATTCATTGTTCGAGAGAGGGAGAGGAGGAGAGGGCATGGGTTGGAGCAGATCGAGTGTAGGAGGAGACAAAGTATTCCACAGGCTAGAGGACACAAGATGGCCACGTCACCACCAAACCACATTCACACCACTAGGCCCGCTTCAAAACTGAGTTATAGATAAAAAAGGAAAGCAAGGCGCCTGGAAATCTAGATAAAGGGGAGAGGAGAATCGTAGACCAGTCCTAACTACTAGTGTAGACTTGATACTGTACGCTACTGAGAAAGCACTGGGCAATGTTCAGGTAAATCCATCTCCTGAACTGAACAAACGTTCTACATGTCTGCATACTAAAATGTCCTCAGCTGTAACACAAGTGTGTTTTAATAGGGAGATCGCAGCAATAGAATTACTAGGCTGTAAAATGAAAATAATTGTTTCATTGCTGCTGCAACACCACAAGCTGTTATTAACAGCCTGCAGTATTAGATTGCTTTGAGAAGGTCAGCCAATTACCAGGCCTCTACAGCTTACTCCTCAGTCTCATCAACACAGGATATTGACCGCTAGCAATATTAACCATGATGCCAATATGACATCTCAACCGATGAAGGAGGCACAACTACTCATTATAACAAGCTGCTAGCTCACTTCATTGTTCATTTCAGATACGGTAAATGCAGTAGAGGGGGCCTCCCGAGTGGCGCAGCAGTCTATGGCACTGCATCGCTACAGATCCTGGTTCGATCCCAGGCTGTGCCGCAGGAGACCCATAATGTGGCACACAATTGGCCCAGCGTCATCCGGGTTAGGGGAGGTTTTGGCCGGCCGAGTTGTCCTTGTCCCATCGTGCTCTAGCCACTCCTGTGGCGGGCCGGGCGCATTGCACGCTGTATACGGTGTTTCCTGCGACACATTGGTGCGGCTGGCTTCCAGGTTAAGCAGGCGTTGTGTCAAGAAGCAGTGCGGCTTGGCGGGGTCGTGTTTCAGAGGACGCACGGCTCTCGACCTTCGCCTCTCCCAAGTCCGTTCGATGGGACAATTGGATATCACAAAATTGGAGAGAAAAAAGGGGTCAAATTAAATAAAATATTATTAAATAAAAATACCAAATAATGATTCAAAAAAATTAGAGGTCGACCGATTAATCAGAATGGCCGATTAATTAGGGCCGATTTTCGGTTTTCATAACAATCGGAAATCGGTATTTTGAGACAACGATGTGGCTTTCTTTTTTTTTTACACCTTTATTCAACTATGCAAGTCGGTTAAGAACACATTCTTATTTTCAATGACGGCCTAGGAACGGTGGGTTAACTGCCTTGTTCAGGAGCAGAACGACAGATTTTTACCGTGTCAGCTCGGGGATTCAATCTTGCAACCTTACGATTAACTAGTCCAACGCTCTAACCACCTGCCTCACAAGGAGCCTGCCTGTTACGCGAATGCAGTAAGAAGCCAAGGTAAGTTGCTAGCTTGCATTAAACTTATCTTATAAAAAACAATCAATCAATCATAATCACTAGTTATAACTACACATGGTTGATGATATTACTAGTTTATCTAGCATGTCCTGCGTTGCATATAATCGATGCAGTGCGCATTCGCGAAACAGGACTGTTGTTGCTCCAACATGTACCTAACCATAAACATCAATGCCTTTTAAAAATCAATACACAAGTATATATTTTTAAACATGCATATTTAGTTAATATTGCCTGCTGACATGAATTTCTTTTAACTAGGGAATTGTGTCACTTCGCTTGAAACAGAGTCAGGGTATATGCAGCAGTTTGGGCCGCCTGGCTCATTGCGAACTGTGTGAAGTCCATTTATTCCTAACAAAGACAGCCAACTTCGCCAAACGGGGGATGATTTAACAAAAGCTCATTCGCGAAAAAAGCACAATCGTTGCACGACTGTACCTAACCATAAACATCAATGCCTTTCTTAAAATCAATACACAGAAGTATGTATTTTTAAACCTGCATATTTAGCTAGAGGAAATCCAGGTTAGCAGGCAATATTAACCAGGTGAAATTGTGTCACTTCTCTTGCGTTCATTGCACGCAGAGTCAGGGTATATGCAACAGTTTGGGCCGCCTGGCTCGTTGCGAAATAATTTGCCAGAATTTTACGTAATTATGACATAACATTGAAGGTTGTGCAATGTAACAGGAATATTTAGACTGATGGATGCCACCCGTTAGATAAAATACGGAACGATTCCGTATTTCACTGAAAGAATAAACGTTTTGTTTGAGATGATAGTTTCCGGATTCGACCATATTAATGACCTGTTATAATTAAGTCTATGATTTGATAGAGCAGTCTGACTGAGCGGTGGTAGGCAGCAGCAGGCTCGTAAGCATTCATTCAAACAGCATTTTCGTGCGTTTTACCAGCAGCTCTTCGCAATGCTTTATGACTTCAAGCCTATCAACTCCCGAGATTAGGCTGGTGTAACCGATGTGAAATGGCTAGCTAGTTAGCGGGTTGCGCACTAATAGCGTTTCAAACGTCACTCGCTCTGAGACTTGGAGTAGTTGTTCCTCTTGCTCTGCATGGGTGACGCTGCTTCGAGGGTGGCTTTTGTCGATGTGTTCCTGGTTTGAGCCCAGGTAGGAGTGAGGAGAGGGACGGAAGCTATACTGTTACACTGGCAATACTAAAGTGCCTATAAGAACATCCAATAGTCAAAGGTATATGAAATACAAATCGTAGAGAGAGAAATAGTCCTATAATTCCTATAATAACTACAACCTTAAACTTCTTAACTGTGAATATTGAAGACGCATGTTAAAAGGAACCACCAGCTTTCATATGTTCTCATGTTCTGAGCAAGGAACTTAAACGTTAGCTTTCTTACATGGCACATATTGCACTTTTACTTTCTTCTCCAACACTTTGTTTTTGCATTATTTAAACCAAATTGAACATCTTTCATTATTTATTTGAGGCTAAATTTATTTTATTGATGTATTACATAAATTAAAATAAGTGTTCATTCAGTACTGTTGTAATTGTCATTACTACAAATAAAATCGGCCGATTATTCGGTATCGGCTTTTTTTGGTCCTCTAATAAATCGGTATAGCGTTGAAAAATCATAAACGGCCGACCTCAAAAAAAAATACATCTATAAAAATGCAGTAGAGGGAACTGAGGGTGTGGTCATCAGATCATCCCTGGGGTGGACGTCTTTCTGCACTGCGAAACATAGCTAGTACTGAACGGCACAGAAACCTTAAGTCTTCACAAGAGTTCCAAATTCCAGGAAAGCTTTTCAAAAAGCAGAGTGGATCCCAGGACACAGAGTAGCACCACATAACTATCTGCCAAAGTGCTACGTGACCTGCAATACAAGCCCCTTATCATAGACCCCCAAACTCCTTTTAACACCAACCCCAAAAACCTCACACCAGTAAGTTACCAGAGGAGCAGTGGATAGGAACATTGTAGCTACAACAGTCCCACCAGTTTGTGGTGAGCATACATTGAAATTGAGAGAAACTTGTTTGGAAGTAAAAGTATTAGTAGTGGGATTTCAGGTGGTGATTGTAAGGAGGGCGGGAGTATAAAGTAGTTTAAGGTGATAGAACAGCAAGAGGGTGAATGACCTTCCCTTTCTTTCAACAGAGTGGCCAGGGAGAACGTTCTCTGAACTTACTGCTTTTTTGCTTTCCTTTTTCTCTTTAACTGTGGCTTTATTCAGTAGAGAGTGGCAAGTTGCCTACAGAACAGAGATGGGCACAAAAAAAGTCACCACAAACACACACCACAAACACACACACCACAAACTACTACATTCGTATACAGAACCTGCACAAATACTACTGCATGGGTTAGAGTTGGGAGTTGAGGGGTCGAATACGTACCTGGAACAGGCAGTGACAGACACTGCGCAGCTGTGGGGGGAACTCTGTGGAGGAGTTGATGATGGCCAGGAAGAAGCGGTTGGTGATCTGCAGCAGGTTCCTCTGGTTCTCCTCCAGGATCTCACTCTGCTCCAGCCTGCAGCCGGAGGCACGGAACCAGTCAGTCATAACCAGAGACACAGAACCAGTCAGTCATAACCAGAGACAGCAAGAGAGCATGGGACAACGCAACACTTCTTCCATGTTGCCGAGAATATTAGAATTTTACGAAGGTCCTAACTGAAATCAAAACAAGCAGATGATCAGTTAATTGACTAGCACTGCTGTCTTGGTTTAAAAAGCACAGCTGGAAAACAAAGCGGGTGAATGAGTTGAATAGTGTCTGTGGGGTAAGTTACCTGGTGGGATCCACCTCGAAGCTGATGAGCTGCCACTCTGGGGCGGTGATGACCCCTCTGAGGAGAGGCTCCAGCAGCTTCTGCAGGTACGTGGCACCGTACACCTGAAACAGCAGAGGGAGGGAGGGGTGGACATACAGGCATAAACACACTGACAACCTAAACTAGAACTCATTTTAGAAAGCAGGCGCCACGTTTCTTTGAAAGCCTAAGACCATATTGTGTCATGACCCTTGTCAGAGAGCAGATATTTTGCATAGCCGTAAAAGAGCTCAACCACACTTTCGTGCCTGGGTTGATCAGGACAGGACTGGGCACCTAGCCAATCATGCTGTGTACCTTAAAGCAGAAGGTCATGATCTTGCTGGCCAGACTGTTTCCTCTGAACAGAGTCTGCATGGAGTCCGCCAGCTCCACCTCCTTAGAGAACATGTTCCACAGCAGCTGGTACAAGAGGTGGCGCGAGTCAAACAGAGTCACCAGCACCCGCGCCAGCTCATCCTGACAGGGGACAGGAGGGGAGAAAATCACTTACAGAGATCACACCGTTAGTGACACAGCTCACACTGACACCCACAGTCTATACATCAATAACACAACACTGATATTCATATTCACACCTATGAACAGTAGGAAACCATGCGTTAAATGTTGCGTTAAATGTTATTCCATTTACACCGCCAGATCTAACACCAGGGTCAAGATGTCAGGTCACACATAAAGGACAGTGGGTGGTGAGTAGACTACATACCCATTGGGAGCAGGGCACTACGTTGGCCAGAGCCATGGCGATAGGCAGCTCTCCCTGGTCTCCCATCATGGTGACCAGCTCTACCAGCCTCTCGAAGCGGTCTGCCAGCACCGTCTCTGCCAGTGTGTCAAACTCTGTTCCCTGCTGCAGGATCTTAGTCAGCACCTCCATGAAGGTGGCCCGTGTCTGCAGGTCCTTATGGTAGCCCAGACCTACACACACACACACCGAGAGAACGCAAGAGAGAGCGCAATAGGTAAGATAATGCATTTCTCTCTACGTGGGATAAGAGGGAATATCATTGACCATGGGCAAGTATCGTTTTAACGACCCTACACTAAATGCGGAATTAGATGTAATTCACAGAGATCCCATTAAAGCCACTTCCACTGTTAATCTTCTTTCACATGTGCAGTGAAGCACTTTAAAAAACAGGGACACATGAAGCAGCCAACCAAAGAGCGAGCCCAAGCTTCATTCCTGATAAGTTCCGATGTTAGGTTTCCAGACTGACCGATGGAGTGCATGAGGCCGCTGTCCACGTTGGCATTGAGGAGGTTGGACATGGCCAGGACGGTGCAGTGTCTGAGGGAGGCCAGACGTCGGGACATGCCCCTCTTCCTCCCTGCCACCTGCTGCCCATCATCCTCCACCTCACTGCAGTCATTCAGCAGGTTCATGAACAGGGTGAAGTACCTGGGAGGAGGACACACACAAGCACTACAAAGCTAGTGGGAGTAATGATGCCAGACTTTGCTTTCTGTAGAATTGTGATGTACAGAAGTAATAAAATTCAATAGTAGTAGAGATTGGCTGGCGTACTTGAGGAAGAGCTGGGACTTGGCCTCCATCAGTTCCACTCCATCTCCCTCCTCAGGCTGGAGGGGCAGGCCAGCTAGCAGAGACACCACCGCCTCCATACTGGCCTGGTCCAGGTCCCTGTATATCACACAGCACAGGGTATAGATCAGGGGTTAGAGGTCACAGAGGTCATGTTCACATCAGCTGTGTGAGGGGGGTACAATCCAAGCAGGGGGTAGTAGAACAGTACCTGGTAAGACACTTGACGTCATCGTCAGCCGCTTGGTTTGAGGTGCCCATCACCCAGTCTGTCAGGTACTCCACCATCTTGTTCCTGCCAGGGATGAATGGACATTGCTTTACAGTATGTCAACTAAATGACACGGTTTTTGTATTACTCCGTATCAATATGTTGCAGTAAACCTGGACAGTACAGTTTGACAGACTGTTCTCCTGGAGTTTTGACTTTCTCACCTGAACTTCATCTCCTGGCAGAAGGACAGGTCGTCTCGTCTCTCCATCATCACCTCCACCAGCTGGCACAGCTTGGTCTTGATCTGGATGGCATGCACTATGTTGCCTAGGATACGCACGTACCTGCCAACACAACACAGGGCATGTGGAGGATGAGAGTGGGCAGTGGGCTCACAGCAGCTCACCAACATTCTCATGGTCCAGGGTCGGCATAGAGGAGAGGACAGGAGGTGTGGCATTTACCTGACCAGGTTGAGCATCATGGTCTCTATGCTGGCCTGTCCCAGGTGCTCTGAGCTGCCCTCAGTGTGGTTGTCCAGTAGGTTCTTCATGATGGCGATGGTCTGCTCCACAAACTGGGTGTTCGTGTCATTGATGGGGACCTAAACAGAAACAAAGAAAAATATATTTTACCACAAAAGCTAACAAAGACGTTCTTACCTTCTATATTCCATCAGTGACTTTGGATATAAATGTATAACCCTTTTCAGAAGCAAGAGTGATCACACCAATGTGATTATACTATGACAAACAGATAATCGATGACGTTTTCTAAGCGTGCGTGTGTTTGTGTGTTCTCTCACCGGCCCCTGTGCGTCGAAGAAGCGGCTGATGCTGTTCTTGAGTTTGTTGAAGAGCATGGGGTAGAGAGCCGGGCTGAGCTCCAGGCCAACTAGGTCCTTAACATTAGTCCGGATCTGAACACCCTTCTCATGGCTGCACACCATGAGAGACAGCAGGCGATCCAGGAAGCGGCCCAGGGGCGTCTCCGTGTTCCCCTCACAGGAGCCCATGGAGATCATGGAGCCCTTTCTCTCACTGAGAGGCCCCATGGGGGGGCTGTAGGTGGCCAGGCCTGGGGCGCTGCGCTGCTGCAGACACACACCTCCCAGAGCACACAGGAAGCCCGTCATGTTGATCCACTCCTGAACACAGAAGCAGAGCGAGAGGACCAATGAGAGAACAGAGAGACAACATCAATCCACAACCAAATAATATATGAAGTGTATTTTTTATTTGCATAACGGGAATGCATAAGAACAAGGTACTGGGTGTGTGCTTGCCTGGCCATCCTCTAGCTTAGTTTTGGGATGGGTGAGGATTAATTTGGTTGCCTGCTCCCATTTTGCATGCGTGTCTTCCCATGCCTGTGGGGAAGATCATAAAACAAATGCTGAGTTGATATCAATATCGTGCTTCACAAACATCCTTCCATTATTGAAGCATCAGGGTATGAACAGGAACACAGCAGGCCACTCTTTCACCTCTTTGTTTCCTGCAGTAGGATGTTCGATCCTCCTCAACAGAGCCATCACTCTCTTCTGCAGGGCTGAGCGGCCTGAAAACACACAAACACACTATGACAGGAGCCTTCACCTCTCTGACAGCCCCAGCACACACACACTCAACACATACGCTGCTGCTACTGTCTATTATCTATCCTGTTGCCTAGTCACTTTACCCCTACCTATATGTACATAGCTATTTGAATTACCTCGTACCGCTGCACATCGACTCGGTACTGGTACCTTGTGTATATAGCCATGTTATTTTTACCTGTTATTCACTGTGTATTTATTATTTTATCTTTACATCTGAATTGTTGGAAAATAAACCGTAAGTAAGCATTTCACTGTTAGTTATCATTTGATTTGAGCATCATGACCTTCTGAGTTCTCATGGTGGGACTGTCCTCTATAGCAGTGGAGGCTCCTCAGAAGAGGAAGGGGAGGCCCATCCTCCTCAGTGAATTTCAGACAATTTAAAACATTACAAAGGTTATCCTTTTTAGATAAAACTATACTAAATATATTCACGTCACAAATCATTGATTAAAACACACTATGTTGCAATGAAGGTCTACAGTAGCCTCGGCAGCACTCTGTAGGGTAGCACCATGGTATAGCCGGAGGACAGCTAGCTTCAGTCCTCCTCTGGGTACATTGACTTCAATACAAAACCTAGGAGGCTCATGGTTCTCACCCCCTTCCATAGACTTGCACATTAAGTCGTCCTCCAACCTATCAGAGCTCTTGCAGAACGAACTGACATGTTGTCCACCCAATCAAAGGATCAGAGAATTAATCTAGTACTGAAAGCATAAGCTACAGCTAGTTAGTACTGCAGTGCATAAAATGTGGTGAGTAGATGACTCAAAGAGAAAGACAACAGTTGAAGAAATGTCTTCTAAAATAAAGGAGACGTAAGAGAGCGAGCTAGCTATATTTTGTAATATTTCTTTCACTTACTTAGCTAGTGATTGCAGCTAGCTAGTTTAGCCTACTCAAACAGGGAGGGATGCTACAGTATGTTAGCAATGATGTAGGCTGTGGTTAGCGTTTATGATATGGATGTTCGGCTTGGAAAAAGCTAATGTGTTGTGCATTCTAGTCCATAAGTGAAGGGAAAAGGTGGAGGAGAGCGCGTAGGAATTACACAATGAGCAGATCATGCTGTTTGTATGTGGCAGCTATGAAAGTGAACTGTGTTTGCGTGTATTCGTTCCACCGATTCTGTTGAAAAACATTTCTTAAACGGAAGCAAAGGGAACAAAACAGGGATAAACATACCTGAATTTGTCCAACAGAAACTCTCGTTTGCAACTGTTGGACTAATGATTACACCCTAGAGCAGCTAGATGCAGGCAAGAATGTGCAAGACGGTATTGAACGTGTCACGGTCTTGATTACTTACATATTTCTCTGCACCTACGCACCTACGTTGTAAACTTTCATTCATAGTGTAGGTTGTAGCAACCTCATGACGGGTATAGGGAAAATTCGAGTATCATTTAGCTGCCTAAACCTATCAATGTTACAATGAGCTGGATGAATGGAATATGAATGACAGTCATCCAATATGCTGTAATAGAAAAAAGGCCATGCTCATAAAAATTCAATAATCGTCCTCCCTCATCTTAAACGGCACCGACCGCCACTGCTCTAGAGGTGGTACTCTATAAACTGTACGGTACAGCGCCATAATTTCTCCAAGGTCCCTCAGGATTATTGAACTGACCCAGACGACGAAATCTTAGGAGGTCATTAGCGCGTGCGTTCATGACTAACCTGTGGACATCATGTTGCTGACGGAGGCAAACTCGATGAAGGTGTTGTAGTTGGGCAGGATGGTCTGTACCGGGACCTCGTCCACGCCACAGCGGACCTCAGCCTCCTCACACAGGTGTCTGAAGCAGGACATGGCCACAAGAACGGCCTCCATGTCAGGGCTCCACAGGAACATGTAGAGACACACCTCCAGCTTGGTCTGGGCCTGTCTACAGATGGGGATGCCACTGCCCACCGTGGCCCGCTCCTGGGGGAGGAAGACAGGACAGACGGTTAGAACAACGGAGATCTAAACGAGGTCACGTTCAGGAGGGTGTTCAGAATGTATATAGAAATGTCATACAGAGCTGCCATTTTTCCCTACTCTGCATGACAGAAGTATATATCTGTTACACAAAGAATATTCCTGAACATTATACAATGTTGTGCCTTCCTGGATGAGACACAGAGGTATAAGGAATACATAACACACAAGGCAGTAACCTACCTTGTTCCTGAGGAGGAACTTGTTCCTGCAGATGAGGATCTCCCTCAGCCACTTAAGGATCTCTGTGCTGTTGATCATCTGGTGGCCAACCAGCTTCTTACAGATGAAGAAGAGGACCTGGGAACTGTAGGGTACAAAAGTCAATCAGAGTCAACTTGGGTGACCATCTCTGCTAACCAATCAGCATCAATCAACACTCAATTTCACCTTGCATCTAATGTAGAGGACCACACATAAGCAAAGGTGGTTAAACAATTGGGGCATTTAGGCTACCTGATCTCCCAGAAGGTCTCAATGGGAACATCTGGGTTCCACAGCTCTATGGTCTCAGGTTGATGCAGGACCAAGAGGGCCTACAAAAGGAAGAGAACGGGAGGAGTATCTATTAGCCACTGTGGCAAATGTAACCATAATGGAGAAAAAGGGGAGAGAGAGAGAAAGAGAGATGGGGCTCACCTCCATGGCCTCCTGTGAACACTCTCCCATGTTGGCCAGAGGCACCAGCTGCACCAGGCCAGTGATCAGCTCTGCTGTACTGCTCTGGATCTCCTGACCCTGCTTACCCGGGTTCTGACACACACAAAGCAAACTTACAGTACACGACTACACAGCCATGTACAAACATGCCAAGAGTGGCTTTTCTGGACCAGTCTGCCTATAAGTCTTTGATTTAGAAAGTCTTAAGCTGGTTTGGGATTTACAGTCTCTAACCAAACACTTGGCTTATTTGTCTAAATCTAACCCTGCAAGTGGAATTAACCACGATAATCCCTTAACCCAACACAACAAATGTAGAATTAAAGGATAAGTAAAACTGTGTTACACAGACCATCCTCAAACAGCAAAACACACATTACTTTAGGTCTCCTGGACAGAAATAAACAGAGTAAATACTAACATGCAGCATGAGTTTAGGGTCAGAGTGGATGAGCTTGACCAGGGCCAGCAGGAGGCTCCGCGTGTCCAGATCTGTGGTCTTCTCCTTGAACTTCAGACTGGTCATCTTCTCCTTGAAGGTCAGACTCTGAAGGGAACAAGCAGTAGAGACTGGCCGTGAGCAGGAGCACTCTTTCAAGATGAGGGGAGTGATAAAAAAAAGAGGGAGGGTAAGGAAAACGTGGAAAAGGGAACTAGAAGAGACGGAAACAGATGCAGAGTCTCTCTACTGTAATCAGACAAACAAGTTCCCTCCGAGCAGAGACCCACAGCACAGGGATCAGGAGAGCCACCAGGAGAGAAGGGATCAGGGGTCAAAGATAGAGGGACTGTTTCATGAGGGCCCTTCATGGGTGGGCCATGAAACAGGAGGTGGGCAACCAGACAGGAGCATGGGGCCATGCCTAAACCATGACGGGCTGCCCACCATGAGGGAGTCAGGCCCACACACAAACACACAACATCAGGACACGGCAAACCCAGATTATGGATGAGGAAATAATAACCAACTCTAGTAGAGGTTGAAGGAAATATTCAACTATGCACCAACACAATCTACATGCCTCCCATTTCTTCACAGGTGATGAGATCCCAACCAAGTATCCATCCATATAACCTAGTATGAAGGCATGTCAAAGCTTAAAATAAAGGAGATGAACCATCCAAAGACTGAGTGTGCGAGTGGAGGGCCCTGCCTCAACAGGCTGAGAAGCATGCTCCAGCAGCTAGCCTAGCATACAGATGAGATGGAGTGGAGGACCCAGCCTCAACAGGCTGAGAAGCATGCTCCAGCAGCTAGCCTAGCATACAGAGGAGATGGAGTGGAGGACCCAGCCTCAACAGGCTGAGAAGCATGCTCCAGCAGCTAGCCTAGCATACAGAGGAGATGGAGTGGAGGACCCAGCCTCAACAGGCTGAGAAGCATGCTCCAGCAGCTAGCCTAGCATACAGAGGAGATGGAGTGGAGGACCCAGCCTCAACAGGCTGAGAAGCATGCTCCAGCAGCTAGCCTAGCATACAGATGAGATGGAGTGGAGGACCCAGCCTCAACAGGCTGAGAAGCATGCTCCAGCAGCTAGCCTAGCATACAGAGGAGATGGAGTGGAGGGAGGAGCCAGAGGCAGGCTCACTTCAACCAGAGCACAGAGGAGGTGGACGACGACAGGGGCTCTCTCTTATCTGTGGTAGCCTGGGGGTGGGGTTAGGGGTTAGAGGTCAGAGGGTCAGCTGCAGAAGGTTCAGGAGGCGGCGGCTTGGGGAGTGGAAGGGGTGGCAGTTATACTTACAGCAACAGATGCCCACTGCCATGCAAAACAGTGACAAGTTGGCATCTGAGTGAGTGAGCAGCAGCCAGTTCAAAATGAAGGAGGAGGAGAAGGAAAGAACGAGGAAAGAGAAAAAAAGCACCACCACGTCAGTGATGTCAGAGAGCTCCCTCTGCAGTCCTCCACCTCCATGAGATGACTGAACCAAACACACCGATGACAGCGAGGTGACACAGGCCCATACACATACTCACGCATTCACACAAAAGGACAGGGGTGTGAGGAGTTATCAGAGATGTTCAAATATTCTCCTGCATGACTCTCCAGTAGTGTCTGGGCTGTGTCAAGTGGACAGGAGGATTTGTCTCCCGTTGCTGTGGATCTCCTGGTCTCTACAGTTCAACCATACACAGTCACTGCTGTCTGACATTCGTTAACATCTCGGCCCATTACGGAAAAAACAATCATGCACACTCACACACCAATAATATTTGGGGTTTGTTGAGCATGTTTTTGTTTCCAAGAGTGTGTAGAGCTGTGTGTGTGTGGTCAGTCTGCCCACAGACGGCGAGGGTGTTTTGCTGTGTGAACGTCTTACCGTAGTCAAGCGTAGGGGAGCGTGTGTACTGCAGCCCCTCATCACGTGGCCCAGTGTCTCAGAAAACATGACCCTCAGCTCTCCTGAGTAGCAGTACACAGCGTCAATCTTAGGCCACCAGTCCAACGGAGACTGCAACAGAGGAATGGACCGAGGGTTAAACTCAATCCTGTAGGTTGATTAAGGTGGGTGTTTACGGTCTTATCCCAATCAAAACTTTCGCAGATAACATGGGGCCTTCAGCCCAGGAGGATTTGTTAGGGTGGAGAAATTGACTTCTTCAGTTAGCCTGGAGGGGAGAAAGAGGGCATCTAATGGTACCCACCCAGACATACACACAAGAATACAATCAGGAAGTGCTTTGGGTAAGGGGGGCGGGAGAGAGACCAGTAACACTCCCACTCCATCGCTCTTACACAGTCTCTCAGGCACATGGAGAGCTAATAAAAAGGGCTCTGTATGAAACCTGCCCTCAGGCACATCCCATTGAAACACACACACATACCACATAAGTGTCTGCAGCACTTCCTCTCCCTGCATGGCTCAGCCAGAGTGAGATGGTAGTCCATCTAATGCTGTGTAATTAAGCCCAGTGTGTACAGAATGTGAGCCATTCCTACAGTAGTGACATCATCTATACCGAGTCACCACAGATAAGGTCACCACTGGTCATTGTAGATGGGCACTGTGTGGTCACTTTTATATACTTTGGATGGTGCCACTGGATATTAGTATTGGCTGTGTTGATTGATCCCTTAACTCGGAGTTGGGCCACGACACCACACACTTACATTAGTGATGATTCTGTGTAGGGAGTTGACCAGGACAAAGTGAAAGGTGGGAGGGGAGGATGATGCCAGGCAGACCTATAATGGGAGAAATAAATAAATAGAGGGAGACGTTGAACAGAGATCAAACACAGTCCTTACTTCAACACACCAGTATGTGCACAACATCAGTTAATAATAAATGGTTATCAACATTTATATGGAATACTACAGTCAAGAGGTCAACAGGAGTCCCAGACCTTAAAGTGCTGGTTGTTGTGGGGATTGATGCGGAAACAGGAGACGAAGCAGTCGATCATGAGGTCCACGTCTGCGTTCTGGCTTCCCGCCCCTCTGGAGAAAGGCTTGGCTGGGTTGAAGAGCAGGGCCTGACAGGAGAAGGGAGAGACAAGGTAGATAACCAGTCACAGCTGATGCTATCGCTGGTGACAACCTGTATACTACGATTATAATACTGTCCCATAACAGTGATCATCAGAGGACCATCTGTGGCTGGTGCACACCTTGAGGTCCACCACGATGGACTGCACCAGGAGGAAGATGACAGAGTGGTCTTCCCAGTTGATGTAGGTGGAGGCCTTGCAGAGTTTGACACAGGCGATGGCAGCACTCTCAGTCAGCTGTTTACTGCCCCCGTGGCCGGCCAGGGCCTTCCTCAGGTTCTCCAGGAACAGTTTCTGTGAGGCAGACAGAAGAGTACTGTACGAGAGGAGAGTAAGACATGGCTAATTAAAACACTGGTGTGTGTGTTTTGTGTCGGACCTTGTTGACCTTGGTGTCCTCCACGGTCTCTCTGGAGAGGTCCTGTGTGATGTCGGGACAGAGGATGAGGAGGATGATCTGCAGTGGCCACACAGCTGCCTTCCTCTTGGCACTCTCAGCAAAACTGTCCACCAGGTCAAACAGCTTCTCTGCACAGTCTGGGAGAGACCCGGCCAAGCAACAACACATTCAATATCACACAGTCTGGGAGAGACCCGGCCAAGCAACAACACATTCAATATCACAAAGTCTGGGAGAGACCCGGCCAAGCAACAACACAGTCTGGGAGAGACCCGGCCAAGCAACAACACATTCAATATCACACAGTCTGGGAGAGACCCGGCCAAGCAACAACACATTCAATATCACACAGTCTGGGAGAGACCCGGCCAAGCAACAACACAGTCTGGGAGAGACCCGGCCAAGCAACAACACAGTCTGGGAGAGACCCGGCCAAGCAACAACACAGTCTGGGAGAGACCCGGCCAAGCAACAACACAGTCTGGGAGAGACCCGGCCAAGCAACAACACATTCAATATCACACAGTCTGGGAGAGACCCGGCCAAGAAACAACACAGTCAATGACACACACAGTCTGGGAGAGACCCGGCCAAGCAACAACACAGTCTGGGAGAGACCCGGCCAAGCAACACAGTCAATGAAACACACAGTCTGGGAGAGATCCGGCCAAGAAACAACACAGTCAATGACACACACAGTCTGGGAGAGACCGGGCCAAGCAACAACACAGTCTGGGAGAGACCTGGACAAGAAACAACACAGTCAATGACACACACAGTCTGGGAGAGACCCGGCCAAGCAACAACACAGTCTGGGAGAGAACCGGCCAAGCAACAACACAGTCAATGACACACACAGTCTGGGAGAGACCCGGCCAAGCAACAACACAGTCAATGACACACACAGTCTGGGAGAGACCCGGCCAAGCAACAACACAGTCAATGAAACACACAGTCTGGGAGAGACCCGGCCAAGAAACAACACAGTCAATGACACACACAGTCTGGGAGAGACCCGGCCAAGCAACAACACAGTCAATGAAACACACAGTCTGGGAGAGACCCGGCCAAGAAACAACACAGTCAATGAAACACACAGTCTGGGAGAGACCCGGCCAAGCAACAACACACAGTCTGGGAGAGACCCGGCCAAGCAACAACACAGTCAATGAAACACACAGTCTGGGAGAGACCCGGCCAAGAAACAACACAGTCAATGACACACACAGTCTGGGAGAGACCCGGCCAAGCAACAACACACAGTCTGGGAGAGACCCGACCAAGCAACAACACACAGTCTGGGAGAGACCCGGCCAAGAAACAACACAGTCAATGACACACACAGTCTGGGAGAGATCCGGCCAAGCAACAACACACAGTCTGGGAGAGACCCGGCCAAGCAACAACACACAGTCTGGGAGAGATCCGGCCAAGCAACAACACACAGTCTGGGAGAGATCCGGCCAAGCAACAACACACAGTCTGGGAGAGATCCGGCCAAGCAACAACACACAGTCTGGGAGAGACCCGGCCAAGCAACAACACACAGTCTGGGAGAGACCCGGCCAAGCAACAACACACAGTCTGGGAGAGATCCGGCCAAGCAACAACACACAGTCTGGGAGAGATCCGGCCAAGCAACAACACACAGTCTGGGAGAGACCCGGCCAAGAAACAACAATCTATAACACAGGATTCATCTCTGATCGTAACATTAGAAGTGTAACAGCATCCTCACCGGCCATATCTGTCTGTGGCCTCTGGTACAGCATGGTGAACTCATCAGGGTAGTTCTCCACCCAGTTCCAGAAGGCCTGAGGGGGGAGAGAAGAGGGTTACATCAACTGCCTGGGAAGCACTGTCCCTATCCTCAACTCACAGGAAAACTATCAACACACCAACTTGCAAGGATGTTTCCCTATCCTCAGCCAACTAAACTATTCAGATACTAATGTCACGCTCTGATGACGAGAGATAAAAACTGTTAAAATGTAAAACTCCATAAAACAGTTAATGTGTTTACAGGTCCTCTCAGTGGAGCCACACTCCAGCTTCATGACTGGGGTTTCTGGCGAGCCAGAGACAGTTTGTGTAAACACTAGCATCCTGACTGCACCGAGTTGTGTATCGAGATGGAAACTCAAACACTAGAGCAGGAGGAACACGGCTACAGGAGGAGAGACACCACTAGGAGGAGACAGTGAGTCTATAGACAGACACTGCAGAGGGCGACACAGAGGGCCATTCACCTTCTCTAAACTGTTGATGACACTTAGCTGGGCAGGCTTCTTGAGGGCTTTGAATTTAAACACCGTCTCTGCAGAAGATAGGGAGTCAACACCGAACATCAATAACAGAGAACAACTCCAAAGAAACAGAACGTCTGTAGCTCAATCAAAATGTGACATCTGTTGTCCTAAATAAAGCAATGTGACTGATTAGAATAGGCCTATACCTTGGATCAGTTTCTTTAGCTTGACACAGTCCACATTAATGTACTGGATGAGCTCAATGTCATGGACATCCACTGTGTCCTCCGAACACACGGTGAGCTCCTGCAACCTGAGGGGAAACACAGCAGAGATGGATATTTAATAAAGACCATCCTTTTCATCTCATCAAATATTCACGTTCAATAGAATCACATAAGTAGCATTAGATCAACATACATACACTAGCGTATGGTGAAAACCAAACCCAATGGGAAATGTAATAATTAAATGAGGCGGGTCGGTGAGTAAGACTACTAGAGCCTCCAAGAACAAGGTTAAGTAGCAAATTAAGGGTCATATAGTGCTTTGCCTTCACGTAGTACTAACTGACATCAAATAGTTTGGATGACTGGGCAATGCTTTCAAGGTAAAAGCTCTGAAGAGCAAAAGGTGAGTGACACTGGGGAGTGGTTGAGGTCAACACACTCTCCCTGTGCTAACATCACATATCAAAACCTCATGTTTTAATAACCAGCTATTTCATCAGTCTGGGGCCTGCGAGTCATGGACCAATCAGACCACAGCACAGCTTGGTTAACAAGTGCAGACTGCGACTCACAGACATGATAAATACACGAGTGGAGCAGCACTCCTCTCTTCTGCCTCAGAACCAAATAGTACACCAGTGCAACGAGAAGGGAACAAAAAGCTGTGCTTTCTAAGCTTCTATAAATAATTCATAAACCCTAGTGGTTAATGGTTACACCAGATGTTATCTCCCCACACGCCTTGTTCAGGCCCAGGTCCTTATGGAGCACGGTGCTCACAGTGGAACATTGCTCCATCAGACCCGGACAAAGACCCTCTTTATGAAGGCTGCTGACAGAGACTACCTTTATTCATCCTCCCTTCCTTTCTCTCCATTTACTCCATCTTAGGTGGGTGATAGAGCTATCTTCTCTCTTCCCCCTCACTCTCATTGAAGCTTAAAGGCCTGAACTGGTGTACAGTGCATTTGGAAAGTTTTCAGACCCCTTGACTTTTAACACATTTTGTTACGTTACAGCCTTATTCAAACATTTATAAAATTAAACATTTTCCTCAATAATACCCCATAATGACAAAGCAAAAACTGTGTTTTTAGAAATTAACAAATGTATTAAAAATTAAAAATACCTTATTTACATAAGTATTAAGACCCTGCTATGAGACTCAAAATTGAGCTCATGTGCATCGTTTCCATTGATCATCCTTGATGTTTCTACAACTTGATTGGAGTCCACCTGTGGTAAATTTAATTGATTGGACAAGATTTGGAAAGGCACACACCTGTCTATATAAAGGTCCCACAGTTGACAGTGCATGTCAGAGCAAAACCCAAGGTCCGCAAGAACATAGTGGCCTCCATCATTGTTAAAATGGAAGAAGTTTGGAACCACCAAGACTTTTCCTAGAGCTGGCCGCCTGGCCAAACTGAGCAATCGGCACGGAGAAGGGTCTTTGCCAGGGAGGTGACCAAGAACTCTGAGAACTCCAGAGTTCCGCTGTGGAGATGGGAGAACTTTCCAGAAGGACAAGCATCTCTGCAGTCCTCCACCAAACCAGACGGAAACCTCAGTAAAAGGCACGACAGCCTGTTTGGAGTTTTACAAAAGGCATCTAAAGGACTCTCAGACCCTGAGAAACAAGATTCTCTGGTCTGATGAAACCAATATTAAACTCTTCGGCCTGAATGCCAAGCGTCACATCTGGAGGAAACCTGGCACCATCCCTACAATGAAACATGGTGGCAGCATCATGCTGTGGGGATGTTTCTTAGCGGCAGGGACTGAGAAACTAGTCAGGATCGAGGGAAAGAAGAACGGACCAAAGTACAGAGAGATCCTTGATGAAAACCTGCTCCAGAGCACTCAGGACCTCAGACTGGGATGAAGGTTCACCTTCCAACAGGACAACGACACTAAGCACAGAGCCAAGACAATGCAGGAGTGGCTTCGGAACAAGTCTCTGAATATCCTTGAGTGGCCCAGCCAAAGCCCAGACTTGAACCTGATCGAACATCTCTGGAGAGGCCTGAAAATAGCTGTGCAGCAACGCTCTTCATCCTACCTGGCAGAGCTTGAGAGGATCTGCAGAGAAGAATGAGAGAAACTCCCCAAATACAGGTGTGCCAAGCTTGTAGCGTAATATCCAAGACTTGAGGCTCTAATCACTGCCAAAGGTTCTTCAACAAAGTACTAAGTAAAGGGTCTGAATACTTATGTTAATGTGATACTTGTATATATTTTTTATAAATGTGCCAAAATGTCTAAAAACCTGTCTTTGCTTTGTCATGATGGGGTATTGTGTGTAGATTGATAAGGGGGGGGGAAACTATTTAATCAATTTTAGAATAAGGCTGTAACGTAACAAAATGTGGAAAAAGTCAACGGGTCTGAATACTTTCCGAATGAAATGTACATACATTTAGTAACCCATCCTCTATGTGCAGCCTGATGCCTTCCATCTTGGCCTGTTCCTGCTTAGAGCAGGTTGGGTTGAGGGGAGAGTTGTGAGGTTAATGTCACCTGGTGGAGATGCGGCTGAACACAGCGTTGAAGTTGTTGCAGCTGAGGGAGAATAGGACCCCAGAGGCGGAGTTACGGAGCTCGGCGGCGTGCTGGTGGCCCTCGCGGTAGGTGTGGATGAAGTGACAGATTTCTGGCAGCAGCTGCTTCACCAGCATGGTCTCGTCCAGACGCATGCAGTCCTTCGGTTGCTGAGTGATGGAGGGAAGGGAGAAGAGGAGGAAAGGAAAGGTTAGTGGTCAAAAAGAAGAAAACCTTTAAATCTATGTCTGCACTGCCCTCTTAACCCAGAGGAGAGAAACCACTGAGGATGAGGATCAAAGCCATCCCACACAGAGAATGGTCAGTCAGGCTCCAGTGACAAGGCTGGCATCCCTGAACAACTACACCATGGACAGAGCCGAGCACCACAAAAGCAGAGAGAGCTCTGCATAAAAATTAAGTCACACATTCAGTGTTCTCTAAGCGCCTACTTTTTCCCCTTCATAAATTAACTAGGATTATTTTCATTTAAAAGGTTCAATTCCCTCGTCAGAAAAGTCTGTATAGCCTTCTCCCGCCAGAATGAACGATATACAGTGCATCTTCTAGTAATCTATTGATAGAACAGGCACCTGTCAGTCACAAAGTGAGCGATGACAGTGAAACTGCTGGTTTGTCAGTCTGCTGTCTGTCCTGCCTCTCGGTATCCGTGTTATTTATGTGTGCTGTGGTTGGCTGCAGTCAAAATGTATTTTCACGGAGCAGGGAGAGCATGACGCTTCATCATCCCCTGTGAGTGAATTTACAAGTCCCATGTCATGTAAGTGGAAAAAATGTGTTGAAATCCACTTAATTATTGTTTTGTGGCAAATTCATTTAATTTATTTAGCGTGTTTCATATAGCCAGCCAAGGAGTCAGGGCGCAAAGGCCATTTACTGTGCTTGGATTGACGACCGAATAGCAAGTTTTAACAGCAGACTAGTTTATAAAAAGGTGTCGAACTGACTGAATAAAGTTAATATCCTATATCCCTTTGCTATTCATACAACATACAGTGAGGGAAAAAATTATTTGATCCCCTGCTGATTTTGTACGTTTGCCCACTGACAAAGAAATTATCAGTCTATAATTTTAATGGTAGGTTTATTTGAACAGTGAGAGACAGAATAACAACAAAAATATCCAGAAAAATGCATGTCAAAAATGTTATAAATTGATTTGCATTTTAATGAGGGAAATAAGTATTTGACCCCTTCTCAATCAAAAAGATTTCTGGCTCCCAGGTGTCTTTCATACAGGTAACGAACGGAGATTAGGAGCACACTCTTTAAGGGAGTGCTCCTAATCTCAGTTTCTTACCTGTATAAAAGATACCTGTCCACAGAAGCAATCAATCAATCAGATTCCAAACTCTCCACCATGGCCAAGACCAAAGAGCTCTCCAAGGATGTCAGGGACAAGATTGTAGACCTACACAAGGCTGGAATGGGCTACAAGACCATCGCCAAGCAGCTTGGTGAGAAGGTGACAACAGTTTCTGTGATTATTCGCAAATGGAAGAAACACAAAAGAACTGTCAATCTCCCTCAGCCTGGGGCTCCATGCAAGATCTCACCTCGTGGAGTTGCAATGATCATGAGAACGGTGAGGAATCAGCCCAGAACTACACAGGAGGATCTTGTCAATGATCTCAAGGCAGCTGGGACCATAGTCATCAAGAAAACAATTGGTAACACACTATGCCGTGAAGGACTGAAATCCTGCAGCGCCCGCAAGGTCCCCCTGCTCAAGAAAGCACATATACATGCCCGTCTGAAGTTTGCCAATGAACATCTGAATGATTCAGAGGACAACTGGGTGAACGTGTTGTGGTCAGATGAGACCAAAATGGAGTTCTTTGGCATCAACCCAACTTGCCGTGTTTGGAGGAGGAGGAATGCTGCCTATGACCCCAAGAAACCATCCCCACCGTCAAACATGGAGGTGGAAACATTATGCTTTGGGGGTGTTTTTCTGCTAAAGGGACAGGACAACTTCACCGCATCAAAGGGACGATGGACGGGGCCATGTACCGTCAAATCTTGGGTGAAAACCTCCTTCCCTCAGCCAGGGTATTGAAAATGGGTCGTGGATGGGTATTCCAGCATGACAATGACCCAAAACACACGGCCAAGGCAACAAAGGAGTGGCTCAAGAAGAAGCACATTAAGGTCCTGGAGTGGCCTAGCCAGTCTCCAGACCTTAATCCCATAGAAAATCTGTGGAGGGAGCTGAAGGTTCGAGTTGCCAAACGTCAGCCTCGAAACCTTAATGACTTGAAGAAGATCTGCAAAGAGGAGTGGGACAAAATCCCTCCTGAGATGTGTGCAAACGTGGTGGCCAACTACAAGAAACGTCTGACCTCTGTGATTGCCAACAAGGGTTTTGCCACCAAGTACTAAGTCATGTTTTGCAGAGGGGTCAAATACTTATTTCCCTCATTAAAATGCAAATCAATTCATAACATTTTTGACATGCGTTTTTCTGGATTTTTTTGTTGATATTCTGTCTCTCACTGTTCAAATAAACCTACCATTAAAATTATAGACTGATCATTTCTTTGTCAGTGGGCAAACGTACAAAATCAGCAGGGGATCAAATACTTTTTTCCCTCACTGTAGTTAAATGTCCATGGTATCGCATCGGGACAAGTAAACCAAATCTTGTTTTTATTTTCCTAAGATTTGAAGTCCATGTCGAGACTTGCCAGTGACCGCTAAAGTGACTTGTCAGTGTAGCCTAGTGATGGGTTGTTCGCAAACAGACAGCTATTTTTGAACGGATCTTTTAGGTGAATGTTGGAACTGAGTCGGAGAGAGAGCTGTTCATTTGGCTCCCTAATTTACATAGTGGTAGGCTACTACTGCTTTTTGGCATTTATCTGCAGATAAATTATGAAAACATTTAATTAAGATGTTGAATCCTCACTGCAGGAACAATAAGTAGCAGAGAGAGAGAGACTCATTCTGGTCCAAAATACTGCTGATGCTTTCTGTGTAGCAAAGCACATGTTTAACCTGCTTCATTCTTCAAGCATACCTGTAGGTCTATAGTGGGCCCCTGACTTCGTATAAAATGGGGGTGCACAATCTGTGGGTCATCCCCCTGAAAATGTTTGCCCTTTGAAAAATGTTCCTGCAATTCTATATTGTTTCTCAACAAGGAATCCATGTTTACTTTACAGAACACAAACTTTTGTCTTAAGTTTTTGCCACAATAAATTCAAAGAGTAGACTACACTAGTTTTTCTGACTAATCTACTGCCTTACCTCAAAGTCCACCCACAGTGATTGATTGACAGGTCTGACCCCCTACCAACTCTGTGACTTACAAGCAACCTGCTCCCTCCCCTGACAATCCCACCCACAGTGATTGATTGACAGGCCAAACTGTTAAAAGGGATAGTTCACCCAAATTAGGGTCCACCAGTCAGAGCCAATAAAATACATAATTTGAAGAACAAACATTGTGGCAATTCATATCTTGCAGTAAAACTAGCAGAAAAGGTTTTTTTATTTTTTTAAAAAGATTATCTTACTTAGAAAACAGTCCTAAACATATTAGGGCCGGGACGATACCAGTAACACAATACTTGCATGGCAAGGTAACAAAACAAGAAGCGGATTTAACTTCTTTAGGAGAACAGCCCCAATGTTGGAAACAAAATCATTATGTTGTCATCCAGAGTCACATTTATTTATTTTCCAAGCTTTAGCACAATATTTTGCATACAGCAGGTTTTAAAGGACCAGAGAGTTGCCTGCTTGTTCTCATTTTTGCCATGGAAACAATAGTGATATTGGTATCGTCACAGCCCTAGAACATATATGCCTAGACCATATCCAAAACAACTTACAACACACTGAATTCTTAAATTTTCTGCTATTTTAAATGTAAAGTCAGGTATTTCTACTCAATACCACAACTAATTTCCCGAACATTGGAGGTAGTCGTTAAAGTATTCAATAATTTAGCTGTGTATTTCAGACGGAATCAAGGCATTAGAATGTACCAGAGGGCACCAAAATAGAGTTTGTTCTGCATTTTTCAACCTGGGATCTGCCATTACCCCAGCACACCGTGGGAGGACTGGGACAAAGAGGGTTCTACTTGGGGACAGTAATGCTGGATCATTAAGTTAAATATTTCATAGAAAAGATAAGGATTTTCTAATTAAGTAAGGGTTTAATGTCATGATTTTAAATTGACTGGCAGTGACATGGGAAACTGAAAGAGGAAAGCTGTATATTTAAGCCGTATATGTAACTGACGATTATGAATAAATACCATGGTAATTTTTTAAATATAATATACAAACAGCTGACTGAAGACGGGGCGGCCGGGCATTTTTGCAGTTGAGTCCGTTTCTGCAGACTCTTTACGTAATAAAATTTGGTTGCTCCTTGCTGAAACAAGCAAGGTGTTGTATAAAATAAGTATTTGTTTGCCTAGGCAGCACCCTTCTCCCTGCACAGCAGCACATGCAGTCAGGAGTGGAGGAGTGTACAAAATGTGCTTTAAAATACAAATAAATGTTTTGCTATTCAAACAATTAGAATGATGACCGCCGTCATTTGGCTGACCAATAACAGTCATCCAAACTTCTATGACCGTCACAGCCCTATGTGTAAATACACTATTTACAAAGGTAAAATAGTCAGCAAAAAGCATTCCCATTTCAAGAACAAGGAGGACTTGAAGAACCCACTAACAGCTGTCCTCCATCCGCCAGCTCCCAGTGATTAAAAAAAAAGACGGCCGGAAACTTGGAGGCTGCGAATGTGAAGTCAAGATGAGGAAGCACCTGGAAAAGCAATCTTCAGAAGTGGGCAGTGAGCACATCTTTACTGAGGAGAGGAGGGAGAGGAACCAGGGGAATACTGGCTACTAACAGAGTTCACTGAGCCTGAGAGAGAGACAGTACTCAAACACACAATTCATTTGTGTGGGGAGAGGAAAGGGCCCAGATCCAGGGCAAAGGCCACTGTCCCAACTGAAACAAAACATCTCAACCACAGACAGCCCACCACATCCTATTGTGTTATGCTGATATCCAATGGAAATCTACTGATAAAAAAAGTGTCTTAGGCCAGCATGAGAAAATGAAACAAATCAGGAAGGAGACATAGGGAGGAAAGAAGGATGAAGGGAGAGTCTGAGAAATAAAAGCGACATGTATCCATAATTTAAAAATATATATATTAAGGGGAAAGTTTAAGAGAAAAAATAAAGGGTATAAAATGTAGACTGCCTTAAGAAATGTTCCTCACCCCAGCAAGGCACTTCTCCAGTGTGTCCAGGATGATGAGCTGAGAGAGATACAGGTTCTTCTCCGCAGCCTCCCCAAATATTCGCTAGGGGAGAGGGAGACATGGTTGAGACATATGCAACACTGTACATGTCTCTATAGGCTACAACTGGCGTTGCTTGCACACACACACTTACCATGTTGTTCACATTCTTCAGTATGTTTGTGAGGCCACTGATCACCAGTGAGAACTTATACTTGGAGATGTTGATCAGACATTCCTTGTTGTGCTCCGTGCTGACTTTGGTGTGAGTGTTCTGTTGGCCCACTTTAACTGGAAGCTGCAGAGGGGACGGGGTGGGGGAGTTAGGCTTATACAGTGTGAAAACCCTTGATGTTGGTGCATTCATCGAAGTTGGTAACTTCACTTTGTGTCCAATATACATAACCCTAACCATAATGTCAAGAGCATGGAGTACAGGAATAGCCAAGTGTTGTGTATACCATTTCCTGTCAATAAGTTCATCAGAGAGCGTGGTTACATGCACACAACAATACGATTATTGCAGATAGTCTGATTAATATAATAGTTCATTTAAAACATTTACATGCCTTGCAAAAATAACAATTTTTCCTAATAATCCTGTTTACTTGGACATCTGAAACCAAGCTACCTGATGGGACTTAAATAATGCCAAAAATCGTCAATCAAAATAAACATTCTACAACAGCGACCATGTTATTTTTGCAAAGCCGATTTGATTCTGAGTTTGGACATATTAAGTTTGTATGTGAAAACTATTTCTAAGATGCATACTTTCAGTTTTTCCGAACTCACCTCACCCGCACATACGCCTCGATCACACCAACAGCGTCATTGTATACACCAGAAGCACATTCATTTTCAATGCAGCATTGCATTGCAGAGGCAGTTGCAGTGTGTTCTATGTGGTGCATATGTTGGATTTATGAAACAGTTTAATATCGAATGAATCAGTGTACATGTAAACGTACTCAATATGTTTTCAAGGAGGCCTGTTCCAGGTCTGGGGGGGTGAACTGTACAGTAGGCCTAACTAGTGCATCGCTAGAACGAGCTAACAGGGGAAAAACGGTCTAGGTAGCCAAACTGATTCTTCTTCTTATGTACTACAAAAGTGAAAAAGCATTGGATTGGTGTAAACATAAGCGATAGTTTCCTTCCATCATATTTTTTTGCACCAGCATCTGCGCAATTCCTTTTAAATCTAAGTCGCTTGAGATTGACGTTATAATTGTAACTAAACCTATGACCTGACCCATCACCTAAGGTAGCCTTTTAGTGCCCCCGACTTCCACATCCTGCTTCTTTACATGCGGGATCGTCTGAGCCTAGCCACCCGGACAGCTGATGAAACGGAGGAGTATTTCTGTCTGTAATAAGCCCTTTTGCAGGGAAAAACTCATTCTGAGTGGGTAGGCCTGGCTCCCAAGTGGGTGGGCCTATGCCCTCCCAGGCCAACCCATGGCTGTGCCCCTGCCCAGTCATGTGAAATCCATAGATTAGGGCCTAATGAATTCATTTCAATTGACTGATTTGCTTAAAGGAACTGTAACTCCGTAAAATCATTGAAATTGTTGCATTTATATTTTTGTTCGGTATAGTAAAACAATAACTGTTCTTATGCAATGGATAGACTGTGTCATAAGGTTGT
Organism: Salvelinus alpinus; assembly: GCF_045679555.1. NCBI lineage: Eukaryota > Metazoa > Chordata > Actinopteri > Salmoniformes > Salmonidae > Salvelinus > Salvelinus alpinus. The sequence goes on along the minus strand of NC_092098.1, from coordinate 16,695,108 downwards.
CATAAGAAATACTATGTATATTACGTAACACTAGATACAGAACTTCCGACTTTATCATTGGCTATTAAGGAACTCCCCTTTTCCCACGCATTCAGCCCCCCACTCCTCACTCCACAGACACAATCACAAATAGCAGCCAGTAGGCTACTCTATTCATACTGTAGGAACGAAAGGCTCATCTGTAGGTGAATGAGGGAAATATATTTTCTAAAGAACAATCTGCTAAGAGATCATTCATAGGTTGAAAGGCAAGCCCATTATCCTTTCTTAAATATTAACAATGAAATATTTCCTGGGAGAAAAGAGGCAGGGAGGGACATAAGGGGAAAAAAGGTTACACAAGAGCGTAGAATACCAGCACATATGGCCACAAGAAGAGACATCACAAATACACAAAAAACTAAGCTCCTAGCCCCCAATGCATGCCTTCTGTCCCCAACACTAAAACTACACCTACATAATATAAAAACGAAATAAAAATATATATTTGTACACAACTAAAAGTATATTAAACTTAACATTAATTTTAAATTAAATTAAAAAATATATATATAAAAACACAAAGCTATAATAACCTTGAGTAGAAGAGGCTAAAGGGATAGGGAGGAGTGTAGAGTACTGGGGAAGCCTGGAAGGTGGCTGGGTGGCCCCTCCCTGAGTATATAGTACCACACACAGACACACACAGGGGGTGGATGGGTTGAGCTCACAGACACCCACTACGGGCCATGCTCCATGCGCCATGCTCCGCTCCGTAGGAACAAAGAGGCCTTTGGCGCTGCGCCGCTCCCATTTGGGCCACAGCTGCACACCTGCGGCAGTCTGCTGCTCGCCCACATACAAACGTGTGCGCGCGCACACACACACAATTCACAAGTAGGACTACTAATGAAAACAAACTTACTTAGTCTGCAAAGTGCAAAGAAAGTCCAACTTGACCCAGTTTTATACTATGACTTCTTATAAGTATGCTAAACATATAAAGGTATGGAGATTGAGGTGGACACACCAATCCCAACCATCCGACAGGTCCAGAGGAGATTCCTCACCTATAGCAGGACCTAATACCATGTCATCCAGCAAAGGCCAGAGGTCACCACAACAGACCAGAGAGGGGCTGCTCGTCTCCTGGCTCAGAGACATGAGCATGAAATGAGAGTCCCGAGACTTAAGCATCTTCCCTGCGAACATGCACACAGAGTATGGCTTGTTGACATCTATATTCAGGCCAACAGACACAGGGCCACTTTGTTTCACAGGCACAGTCTGAAATTCCTCTAAGGTCAATCCCTTTCCTAATGAGTGCTTTGGCACCAGCCAACAGGGCACTGAACACAAAGAGGGGACGAGAGGAAGAGTACACTTCCCTTGTCGACATAACGCCAGAAGATACACAAACGCGGTTTAAGACATTTTTCCTGAGTGCTGCCAACATAGAAACACTATTTAGGCGAGCACAGAAACACCATTAGGAGATATTTATGAGCTTCCATCTGAGATGCCATCTAAAAAAAGACATGGCTCTTCACTTGGCTGAGCTTCTCTTTCCAGGTCAGTGCTTGTAAACCAGCATCAGGGATCAACATCAGATTTTCAATGAAAAGGTCAGAAAGACTCCATCCTCTTTCCTTAGGAGCTTTGGTGTTACAAGCTCAAGCACAATACATGCAAGCACTAGTATAAGAAAGTATTATTAGATAATACATTATAGGGCATAATGTTGGAGCTAGCAACACAAGCATTTCGCTACACCTGCAATAACATCTGCTGAATATGTGTATGCGATTAATAACATTTTACAAATATGTTGTTTACACAACAGGGGAAAATAATCTGCTTGACTGGAATCCCCTTCACACATTTACACACTACATTATTCTTGAATTTTGCATGAGGAAAGTAGCCTACCTTGGATTTAGAAAAGTGAGGGTTGGATTATTTATACGGTAATAACATCATTTTTTTTTATATGTACCTTTATTTAACTAGGCAAGTCAGTTAAGAACAAATTCTTGTTTTCAATGACGGCCTTGGAACAGTGGGTTAACTGCCTTGTTCGGGGGCAGAACGACAGATTTTTACCTTGTCAGCTCGGGGATAATCTTTCGGTTACTAGTCCAAAACTCTAACCACTAGGCTACCTGCCGCCCCAATGCTCTGGCCTCAACGGGTCAAGCTCAAAAGGAAAGGTGATACAGCCTAACCTATAACGTCACAGTCGAGGGTTGAGCTGCTAATCTCAAAGCTGATTCTGACAGAAAGCAGTCTCAATCCAACCAGAAGCCAACATACAAAACCCTCTTTAATGATTACAAAGTGGTATCAATAGGCTTAACAGCAAATTAGGCCTAATCTCCATTAAACCTTCATCAAAGTGCAATGAGCCACACCCAGCCACTTGGCCTTCCAAGCCAGAACAGTGAGCTAATGGATAGGGGGGGCACAACTTCAACAGGATATCTGCTACAAGGGACAGGTAGGCCTATCGGCTTGATCTTAGGTGGAACAGTCCTCAGACTATCCCAACCCTGGAAGACGGAGATTACTGGGGACATTGGACTAGTTAGGACTATGCTACCGGAAACCCTGTCAAAACTATGAATAGCGGATCTCAGAAACCAAGTGTTGTGATACTGTCTCAATAACCTAGACATCCGGCCTGTTGCATACTGTCTAACCTCCTCATGTCATACACTGTAGGAATGTCACTGATGTGTATACCAACAGCTTAGATAGAACGGTTAAAATTAACCATTCATCCGATTAGCCTGCCCTGCATGGAGGTTTGAAGTAACCACATACCCAAAACAAACCAACTTGGACACAGTAGCCTAAACATCTACAATTACTAATCTCTCATATCCACTGGAGTTTTTATACTAAAGAAATAGTTGATAGTAATTGAATGTGTAAACAAATTAGAAGTGTGTGCCAATATGGTCACACAAGTCACTTTCCTCTTGCAACAATGAACAAGCACAAAAACTAATGCTCCCAGGACTGAGATTTCCGGTTCGCTAATCCACTAACTTGTCATTTGATAAGGTTCATTAGCCTATATTTACTTTTACATATGAAATATATGGAATTTACCATCCCATAGGTTCATCATGTAGGCATAACATATACACTGAGTTAACAAAACATTAGGAACACTTTCCTAATATTGAGTGCATCCTTTTTGCCATCAGAACAGCCTCAACTTGTAGGGGCATAGACTCTACAAGGTGTCAAAAGCATTCCATAGGGATGCTGGCCCATGTTGACTCCAATGCTTCTCAAACAATTGAGTGTGAAACCCAGCAGCATTGCAGTTCTTGTCGCACTCAAACTGGTGCGCCTGGCACCTACTACCATACCCCGTTCAAAGGCACTTAAATATTTTGTATTGCCCATTTACCCTCTGAATAGCCGCACACACACAATCCACGTCTCAAGGCATAACAATCCTTCTTTAACCTGTCTCCTACCCAACTACACTGATTGAAGGTGACATCATTAAGGGATCACAGCTTTCACCTGGTCAGTCTGTCATGGAAAGAGAAGGTGTTCCTAATGTTTTGTACACTCCGTGTATACTGCAATATACTACAAACGTCACTGATCAGAATTACACAGACTAACTAGGCCTATACATTACAATGTAAACGTCAACATGGGAAAGCAACACATGTAAGGATGATACAATGAAATCACTGCTTTGCATACAAGCCTAGTACTGTACAACCATAGCCCATACTGATACTGCATCATATAGGATAGCTATGATGAACGAGAAGGAAAATTAAGACATTGGTGAGATTTTGCGAGGGGAGTAAAGTAGATCAATAAATTCATTCAGAAACAAGTTTCGATACCCATCATCACCAATGTTTCCCAATGCAATGGATGAGACCTGATTGTCAGTCTGCATAGAAAAGTCCACACACACACTGTAGGCTAAACAAACTGGACGCAGCTAAAATAACACAGGATATGACTAGCTAGCTGCTACTGTAATAGCTAACAGGCTATAAACAAACAATTTATAGTATAGACAAACAATTTGATTTGTAGTCCACGATGAGTTACTAGGTAGGTAAATGGAAATTGCATTTGCACATTAATTACTGGACACTAGCTTCAGGTTGACAAATTGGCTAGCAACAAAGCTCGCAGTGGCTAGCTAGCTAACTATAGTTAGCACAGTGTTACTGCCAGAAGCTGAATGCATTGCTAACCAAGCTAACAACTCGCTGCTTAAGTCTACATCTAGCTAGTTCTTCCTTTTAAACAGCAAAAGGCGTACTCTGTCGACTCCTTTGTTTATATAGAGAGTACATCCTCGTGGTATTATCCTTATGGATTTTAAATGGTATCTCAAATGTTTGGGATAAATTTGCCCATGTGCTATTTCGCCCTCTCTGTCGCTGTCACTTGCTCCCGAGTCCTGTGTGTGATGATGCGGCTCTGCAGGAGCGGTGTGTTGAGCTAGCTAGCTAGAGCGGCACAAAACACACCAGTCATGACATTGCAGCTTTCTTCAAATGATCCCGTCGCTAAAGCCACGACCTCCATGATGTTACAGGGACAAGGCAGAGGCACAATGTCTGATACGATGTGTTATTCTTACCTGCTCGTCGAATCTACTAATTACGGCCTGAACCCATTCCACGGGTTTATGCGCCGCCATGGCCGGCCGGGTGCGAGCCGCGATGGGCCACCTGAATTATCCGTATAAATAATGATTCCTCTGCAATTTGCAACCAGTTAATGCTCAAAATCCGATGTTGATGGGGTTATTTTTCTTTATTTTAGCAGACACACCACTATGTCGCCATGACAGTACCGGAAGTTTGAATCCTCCTTCTCAATGAAATGAAGCAGGCACTGATGCTGCTTTGAGAAACAGCTAACATTACTGCGCGTGCGTTGCAAGAATCTTTGCGGCGACTAGTATGAATGTAAAAACGGGGGATTGGACCAATGCCGTGTGTTTTCATCAATGACAGGCTTTAGATAACAAACCGGTGATGTCACACTGCCTTGTGATTTTAGATCAGAAGAAACAGAACCATAAACATTTTGCAGTTACATTATAAGAAAAATGCATGGTAACAGTAGACCAGATAGCCATTCGATCTGTGTACATCATCAATATGTACAATATAATACTCCAGTCCGTAATATGTGCTGGTATTCTACGCTGTTGTGTAACCTTTTTTTCCTGTTATGTCCCTCCCTGCCTCTTTTCTCCTAGGAAATATTTAATTGTTAATATTTAAAAAAGGATAATGGGCTTGCCTTTCAACCTATGAATGATCTCTTAGCAGATTGTTCTTTAGAAAATATATTTCCCTCATTCACCTACAGATGAGCCTTTCGTTCCTACAGTATGAATAGAGTAGCCTACTGGCTGCTATTTGTGAATGTGTCTGTGGAGTGAGGAGTGGGGGGGCTGAATGCGCGAGAAAAGGGGAGGGAGTTCCTTAATAGCTAATGATATATATTTTTTTAATGTTGTACCTATATTTATCTAGGCAAGTCAGTTAACGTCCACGGGACGGTTGAGCTAACGTAGGCTAATGCGATTAGCATGAGGTTGCAAGTCCCGTCGCTAAACAAGTAACAATAACATTTCCCAGGACATAGACATATCTGATATTAGGAGAAAGCTTAAATTCTTGTTAATCTAACTGCACTGTCCAATTTACAGTAGCTATTACAGCTATTGTTTGAGGAGAGTGAACAATTTTGAACATGAAAAGTTATTAATAAACAAATTAGGCACATTTGGGCAGTCTTGATACAATTTTTTTAACAGAAATTAAATGGTTAATTGGATCAGTCTAAAACGTTGCACGTACACTGCTAAATTGCACCTGGCTGGAATAATACATTATGGCCTTTCTGTTGCATTTTAAAGATGATGGTACAAAAAAATACAAAAGAACGGTTGGTTATTTCTTTATAGTATCTTTTACCAGATCTATTGTGTTATATTCTCCTACCATTCTTTAATATTTCCACAAACTTCAAAGTGTTTCCTTTCAAATGGTACCAAGAATTGGCATATCCTTGCTTCAGGGCCTGAGCTACAGGCAGTTAGATTTGGGTATGTAATTTTAGGCAAAAATTGGGGGGAAAAGGGCGAATCCTTAAGAGGCTAGCCACTTGACTACCTGCCGCCCCAATTGGTAAAGTCGGAAGGTCTGTATCTAGTGTTACATAATATACATAGTGTTTCTTATGACAACATTATGATACAGTCTATCCATTACATAAGAACAATTATTGTTTACCTATACAGAACAAAAATATAAATGCAACATGCAACAATTTCAATGATTTTACTGAGTTACAGTTCCTATAAGGAAATCAGTCAATTGAAATTAATTAATTTGGCCCAAATCTATGGATTTCACATGACTGGGCAAGGAGCGCAGCTATGGGTGGGCCTGGGAGGGCATAGGCCCACCTACTTGGGAGCCAGGCCTACCCACTCAGAATGCGTTTTTCCCCACAAAAGGGCTTTATTACAGACAGAAATACTCCTCCGTTTCATCAGCTGTCCGGATGGCTGGTCTCAGACGATCCCGCATGTAAAGAAGTTGGATGTGGAAGTCCTGGGCTGGTGTGGTTACATGTGCTTGTGATTGTCTACAGCACAAAGTGCAGCTGTGTAATGATCATGCTGTTTAATCATCTTCTTGATACGCCACACCTGTCAGGTGGATGGATTATCTTGACAAAGGAGAAATGCTCACTAAAATGTGTGCACAAAATTTAAGAGAAATAAGCTTTTTGTACATGGAAAATGTATGGGATATTTTATTTCAGCTCATAAAACATGGGACCAACACTTTACATGTTGCATTTATCAAAGCCAAAGCTAGATTTGCGTTGTAGTAAGTAGTTAGCTAAAATGCTAAAGTTGTCCGTGGTGAAATTCAAACACGTAACTTTTGGGTTGCTAGTAGGTTCTATCAATCTTATGTAACCACACCGAACATTACATACCCATTTGAGTGTCCCGGATTTACGTTTACTATGTTACTAGTCTATAAAATCAGAAGTGTGTTCAGTTCGCTTGCTCGTTTGCTACGTTGGAGAACGGTTTGAACTGAACAACACATTTCCCCAAAACGTTCTTGTACGTTCTTGAATAGACGTTGAAGTGCATTTGCTCCCGTTTGGTGGGTGTGGCTTGAAACAATAAGTGATGCATTTAAGGGGAAGTGACCATGCTGACAACGTTCCCCAACCTCTCTGGTTTTCAACTGGTAGTTCAGTACAGCACCGTTTCCGTTCAATTGAACATTCCAGAACATTAAAAACGTACTGAAAGCAGCCCACTCGAACACACCGACATTGCGCAAAATAGTACGCAGCATCATCTGGATATGTATGCCACAAAAGTTCAACATTCACCTTCTGCTACCATTTCTGTCAAGACGTCTACGCATACAGTTTGACGCATACGTCAACGTACGCACCACACCGAACGCACTGCAACTGCTTCTGCAACGCAATGCTGCAAGGAAAACGCAGCGTTTCATTGGAAATGAATGTAATACTGGTGTACCAAAATGCAATGAGCTGTCGGTGTGTTCGAAGCACTCAAAACCACAAGAGGGGACGCAGTCAACAGCGTCAATTCCCATACACTGCAGCGTATGCCAATTTAAATTGTCATGAGAATCCATATAAACAGTTGTATTTGTTATGTTCGCTATGCAGCCCTTGTATATTTGACTATTTGAGCAACGTCAGCGTATTTCCAGGCACTATAGTTTAATTTCGACTAAACAGTATCCTCAATCCAGAATGACTGTGTTTATCACCACTTTAGGGCATCACTATGGTGCCACCGATAGAGGGCAGGTTGAGAACATTCATAATAACCACATGATGCGACCGAGTGACAGAGGTGCAACCTATAGACCTTTTTCCAGTACACGACACACTGACATCACGCAGAGATATGCGTGACTCTTGGCGGCAGTAACGCTTCGAACACACCGACTGTGTTATTGCATCACTGCTGCATAACATTTTGCGCAGCTAGGCAACTATACTGATGCAGGTACCTTTTGCAAATGGTCGCATGCGGTTGGACACATGGAGGAGAGAATAATTTTCGCAGTATCTTCAAAACCGTGTCTTTTTGACACAACTGCTGACAGCTACAGGGACATAAACACAAAAAATGCTGCTTGGAGACAAGTGTCCACGATAGTAGGATTGCCAGGTCAGTTTAGTAGTGAGCTTGTGCTAGATGTGGCTAGTTAGCGTTAGCTAGCAGACCCACACAGACCTGCGCTTTCGGCGGGGCTGATCCCGGCCCAACAGCGCGATCAAGACCACCTTCCTCAACGTTGGTCTCATTGTTGAAAGAGCCTACTCTGCCTATCTTTACTATTTATTATTGCATTTCGCTCCAAAACTGCATTTGAGGGAAATTATATTATAGGCTCTCACAATTAATTTGAGGATGTCATCGAATAAATAATATACTTGGCAAATAAATTTATAAAAAATGTAAAGAAATTATGCAATCAAACTGTTTTTATGTAATCACAAATTTTTACTGAATGTGTATGCAAAAAAAAAACGACATTCATATTTTGCTACTTTCTGTCAAGTCCACTCATACAATTTGATGCATACGTTCGATTTATCGAACGTATGCACCACACAGAACGCACCACACAGAACGCACTGCAACTGCCTCTGCAACGCAATGCTGCAAGGTAAATGCAGCGTTCCATTGGAAATGAATGTACTTCTGGTGTATCGAAACGCAACCACGCAGTCGGTGTGTTCGACTGTTCGATGCGTTTGCCTTGCAGCATTGCGTTGCAGAGGCAGTTGCAGTGCGTTCTGTGTGATGCATACGTTCGATTTATCGAACGTATGCATCAAATTGTATGCGTAGATTTACTTGACAGAAAGTAGCATAATGTGAATGTTCAAGTTTTGTTGCACACATATGCAGTAAAAAAAATGTGTGATAACATAATAAAAACAGTTTGAGTGGAGAATTTATTTAAATGTTTTATTAATTTATTTGCCAAGTATATTATTTATTTGATGACATCCACAAATTAATTGTGAGAGCCTATAATATAATTTCCCTCAAATGCAGTTTTGGAGCAAAATGCAATAATAAATAGTCAAGATAGCAGCTTAGGCTCTTTCAACAATGAGACCAACGTTGAGGAAGGTGGTCTTGATCGCGCTGTTGGGCCGGGACCAGCCCCGCCGAAAGCGCAGGTCTGTGTGGTTCCAGAGATGGTTTATTTATTATTTATTTGACTATTTCTTTCACACACACCTCATTGGCTAGGTTAGCTAGCTAGCTAACGCTAACTAGCCACATCTAGCACAAGCTCACTACTAAACTGACCTGGCAATCCTACTATCGTGGACACTTGTCTCCAAGCAGCATTTTTTTGTGTTTATGTCCCTGTAGCTGTCAGCAGTTGTGTCAAAAAGACACGGTTTTGAGGATACTGCGAAAATTATTCTCTCTTCCATGTGTCCAACCGCATGCGACCATTTCCAAAAGGTACCTGCATCAGTATAGTTGCCTAGCTGCGCAAAATGTTATGCAGCAGTGATGCAACGACGCAGCCGGTGTGTTCGAAGCATTAGAAAGCCATCGCAATCTACGCCCATTCAACATAGCCTAGATTTACGTTTTTATTACATCTAAACAAAATATGTTTTTGGGGTTCTCGTACGCTTACAATTATGTTTTGATTCTTGCTTGAACAGTCTCTAACGCTCCGATCACACCGACAGCGTTATTGCATTTTGGTACACCAGAATTGCATTAATTTCCAATGAAATGGCTGCGTTTGCCTCGCAGCATTGCGTTGCACAGGCAGTTGCAGTGCGTTCGGTGTGGTGTATAATGTATGCATCAAACTGTATGCGTAGACGTCTTGACAGAAATGGTAGCAGAAGGTGAATGTTGAACTTTTGTTGCATACATATCCAGATGATGCTGCTTACTATTTTGCACAAAAACACTGTTGGTGTGATTGAAGCATAACATTATATTTGGTTGTGATCTTTGCAAATAAACTATTTGGGATGCAGCAGTTGTTAGCTAGAATGCTAACGCTCATTGAAATTGGCTATTGCAAAAGCTAGCCAAAGAGCCATTTATTAAAAGTATAAATCAATTGATTTGGGATGATGAGACAAACATTATATTAAGCAGGACATTCATACGAGCCTTAAAATCCAATTATAATCCAAAAGAAGTGTGAAATGCACTCATAAGCAACATGAAAATAGAAGCTCTTTTTGCTGCCGTTCTATAATGATGAGTGAGAACGTTACAGACGCACAAATATCCTACCGATCCAGAAATGCTACACCTTCACTGTTATTGTAGTGGTGAGAGGTTAGCATGTCTTGGGGGTATGATATTTGTGCATCTGTAACTTTCTCACTCAACATTATTCACGATTCATTCAGGACTATCCGTAACCATGGTAGCATCCACATGAATGTAAAGTGTTTAGAAACATATTCTATTCTTATTTACAATAAAAGGGACTCCAAAATGACACAATACATTATTAATCATTCATTTCTATTGGAACAAAATATTCTGAAACACAAGCAAAACAAACAGCAAATGCAACCAAACAAGTTTGTAGAGTCACAAGCTTGATGTAATCATTGCGTGCTAGGAATATGGGACCAAACACTGAATTTTTTACTACTTTAATACACATATAAGTGAATTTGTCCCAATACTTTTAGTCCCCTGAAATGGGGGACAATGTACAAAAAGTGCTGTAATTTCGAAACAGTTCACCCGCTATAGAGGAAAATACCCTCAAATTAAAGTTGACAGACTGCACTTTGACCTCATAGTTATTGTATAATTTAAAATCCAAAGTGCTGGAGTACTGAGCCAAAACAACAAAAAAATAGCCACTGTCCCAATACTTTTGGAGCTCACTGTATCTACTGCTGTACATACCATTCTTTGTATTTTGTAAATTAAATTCTGTTACAGTGCTATTTGGGTTGTTAATTAGATTCGTTTTAAATTTCTTTAATTATTTATATTATTTGTGTACTTGATTGACATTTTACTGCATCGTTAGTAGCCAGTAACATAAGCATTTCGCATAAATCCACCCTAACATCTACTAAACTGTGTATGCGACCAATAAACTTTGATTTGACATACTTTGTCATCCAAATTTGTTGACATGTAATGTTACCATGCTTTGACCCTGTGTGAAGGGGCTCTTTGTGAATAAGATGCCATTTTGGTCTCCTCAGAAAGCATATCAAATCACATGCTGCAAAATGAACTCATTTCACTAATCTAAAGAATGTTGCATAGGCATCTGTTTTAGTGAAAGAAAGGCCAACTTGTGCAGCACTGGTCTAAATCATTTTGGTACAACCAGGCAGTCATGGGCAGCTCCAGGGAGGGGCAAGACAGTGCTGAAGCCCTGTAAAGAATAGGCCTAGCACCCCCAATAAATAATGTATTTATACATGCACGAATGCACACCATAGATTGAAAGCACCCCTACGCAACCACCAAGCGACCTCTTAAATAGCGGAGTGAAAAATGACTGGTGGCAGTTGAGTTGAGTTGATTTTATTTTTACAGGGACAGTGCACATTAATCAACGTTTCAGTAAAAGTGCCGGTTTTAGCCAGCCGGCTAATTTTCAACCGCAGTTCCTGGGCAGGTTATTAAAAACAATTACAATATAGACAATCATTGAGCAGTGAGCACACGCAGAGCAACATAGGACAAGCAAGACGTAGCATACAGACAGAGCAACATAGAACAAAAAGCAGCAAGACAAAATTCATAAAAGCAGCAAAGTGTTTCCACACCTCACAAGCTACAGACAACAGACAACGTGGATAGTGGCAATACACAGCTAGGGATTATGTTCACAAATCTGATTGACCATTAGCCATGTCTTCATGCATTTTGTGAAAGTGTGATATGTGGTGCAGTTATGTGTGTCTGATGGCAGTGTATTCCAGACATGGGAAGCTCTCACAGAGAAAGTGGATTTACTAAAGGTGCTTTTCCTTAAGGGAACTATACAGTCACCTCTCATGGCAGACCTTGTGGATCTGCTGCCATATGTTTGGGTTTTCTGTTTAACAAAAATACTGAGTGGAGGGGGAGCCAGGCCATTTAGGATCTTGAATACAAAACATGCATCGGTGTATTGCACAAGATTTTCACAACTCAGGAGCTCATGCTTTCTGAAGATGTAACAGTGATGATGGCTATTGGGCTTCCTATCAAGCACTTTGAGAGCCTGTTTGTAGACAGACTGAATAGGTTTTAATGTTGTACAGCAAGCTTGGGCCCAACTAGTCAAGCAGTATGTTAAGTGGGGGAGTATCATAGATTTGAAGTACAGTTTTGCTACCTCTGTAGCAAACAATAGTCAAACAATTTTGTATAAATTGGAAATTAGCTAGGTTGAATTTGGTTATTTTTATTACCTTTTTCACATGCTTTTTAAAAGAGAGGTTGAACACCTACTCATTCCAGGATTTGCAAATTGATCAAATTGATTCTAAATTGATCTGGGAGAATCTAAAAAAGTTAACAGGGAAAGACCATATTAACACTGCAAAAATACTAGAAATCATGTTGAATAACAATCTAACACAGGATGCAGTCGAAATAGCAATAGCCTTCAATTCCTACTTTATTGACTCTGTCAGGGTACTGACACAGAACCCCTCCACTGGTTTCTTGGGCTCAGTGCTAGTGAATGACGCTCAACCTGTCTTCATCATAAGGGAGGCTTCTGAGTCAAAGGTGAACAAGGTGATTAGCTCACTGAAGAACTCTAAAGCCAAAGATGTGTTTGGGCTGGACTCTACCTTTCTTAAAAACTACAGAGAGTCACTCATTGGTCCCATTACTAAGGTCACCAACACATCTATTGGTCTCGGGGTGTTTCCAAGGGTATGGAAGTCGGCCATAATAACGGCCATCTTTAAATCATGCGACCCTGCTGACGTGAGTAACTACAGGCACCTATGGTGTCAAAGGTTGTTGAAGAGTGTGTAGCAGAACAACTGATTGCCCACCTCAACAGCCCCTTCACATTACACTCCATGCAGTTTGGCTTCAGAGCGAAAACACTCCACAGAAACGGCCAACTGCTTTCTTCTGGAAAATGTGAAGTCCAAGATGGACAATGGGGCGTTGTTGGGGCTGTGTTTCTGGACCTAGGGAAGGCTTTTGATACTGTTAACCATGAGATTCTCATCACAAAATTGTCCAAGTTAAACTTTTCCCCCGATGCCTTGAGATGGATGAAATCATACCTTGAAGGCAGAACTCAGTGTGTCAGAGTGAGCAATGAGCTGTCGCCCACTCTTAGCTATGATGTGGGTGTTCCCCAAGGGTCAATACTGGGGCCCCTCCTGTTCAGCCTGTACATTAATGATCTGCCTTCTGTCTGTACTGGGTCTGAAGTTCAAATGTATGCAGATGATACAGTGATATATGTGCATGCAAAGAGCAAACAACAAGCTGCACAAGAACTCACTACTGTAATGGTCCAGGGTACAAAGTGGCTCAGTGACTCGTGTTTGCATCTCAATGTGAAAAAAAACTGTTTGCATGTTCTTCACAAAGCTCTGCTGCAGAGGATATGTTCATTAGAGTTACCAGCTTCAGAAATTGCAGCCCAAATAAAAGCTCCCCAGAGTTCAAATAAGACACATTTCAACATCAACTCTTCAGAGGAGACTGTGAATCAGGCCTTCATGGTCGAATTGCTGCAAAGAAACCACTACTAAAGGACACCAATAAGAAAAGACTTGCGCCAAGAAACACGAGCAATGGACATTAGACCGGTGGAAATTTGTCCTTTAGTCTGGAGACCAAATTGGAGATTTTTGGTTGCAACAGCCGTGTCTTTGTAGTGTATATCACCAATTGGCCTCTGCTGGTGGCTTCAGATTTGTCAACTTGCTTGTAGCAGCAAGTGAGGGGAATCTGTAGACGATGGATTAGACCAGACATCCCAGCCAGAACAATCTGTCGACCGGCCTACTAGCCTATTTCTAACCACCTGGAACTCCCAGTCATTTGAATACACTTCATGTAATTATAATGATTCACAGCACCATTAATGTCATCAGTATTTACCTTGTCAAAATCTTCAGAATTGAGCTTTTAATAAAAAATCTGAACCCTCCCACTACAATCTAAAACAGGACAAAGTTAGTAATTTTATCAGAACCTCTGCCCCCTGGGGGTGATGTAGAATTATGACAACATCTTAGTTCCAATATTAAAGTTTATTTGCTATGGAAACATTGTCGGTACAGAGAGAACAGACACAGTAAGTATGTGGAATTTGATAAATAGAAGACAATATTTTACATAGTCTACTCTAAATTAAATAGTTTATGAAAGAGATACAAATATTGATGAAAACATCTTGCCCAACATGATATCAACATTCGCCATCAGCAACATAGCAAAACGCCACAGTTTTTCAACACAGAAAATGTCCACACAGAAGACATGACTTCACTCATCGGTTTTTATAATGTTCTGATCAGATCCTACCCCTGTTGACCTTTGACCCCAGTGTATGTAACTCAAACCATAACAGGACAGAGTCATTACTTAGACCAGCACAGAGGACAGGCTCACGTCCCCTTCCACCTCCAGGATATCTATCTCCTGGAGCAGGAAGTGGCGGTGGTTGTAGCTGAACATCTGGACTCCATTCACCATCACCCTGTAGCACTTGGTGTCACACATAATGGTCACCTGAAACAGAGAGCCTGACATGAGTGCTGAGTTCATCCAAGGAAAAGCACACGGTACCATTGCAGCTAAAACACATTCAGTACTCATTTCAGCTCAAATTGTTGTCAATGCACAAAAAAAAAACATTAAAATATAGTTAGCTTCCATAATACAGTCTACAATCAGGTATATATTTTTTTATTTTACCATTATTTACCCAGGTAGGCAAGTTGAGAACAAGTTCTCATTTACAATTGCGACCTGGCCAAGATAAAGCAAAGCAGTTCGATAATGGAGTTTATACCGTAAAAGGCTGGCCTCTGTAGAAGGGCATGCCCCCGTTCCTCTCCTCTGGACCCCACTGTCCCTTCAGGAGACTATTACGCACGACAATGTTCTCATTAAACCTGGGGTTGAAGTGGAGCGCCACCCCCGAGTTGAAACGCAGGTTAACGCAGAACCTGGAACCATAAAGACCATGATCATGGTTATAAGGCTTGGCCAGGAATATGTTAGGTGACCAAATAAATGAACGCTCTGTGGTAGATACAGGAAAGGGTGTGCAAAGGTAAGCCTACAAAGAGTATCACCCTTACCTATGTCGGCCATTGATATGCTGAAGGAATGACATAGTACTGTATAGCTCTGTAATGTACTGTTTCTAGAGAGGGAGAACTTTTCTGGCAGGTGAGTGTTACACAATCGTGAAAGAAAGAATTATGCAAATCATTTGGAGGGTGACAGACTAATCTAAAAAGGACCTTTTTCCTTACCATCTATCTGTATTGTCTGTAATGTACAGGTACACGATTCATAGTACCAACTCCGACCCATAGCAGGTGACAAGCAAATTAATAATGCAAGATGTGTTTAAAATGAGAAAGCGTTACTTACTTATCAGCGTTGTGGTTGACCACACCCTGGACGATGATGTTTCTGCCTGGGTAAAGTCCACCTACCATTATATTTTTATATGGCACAACCTGAGAACACAGGATCCATAAAATCACCTTAACAATTGGTTTCGATACCAAATAAATTAATGTAATTGTTCAGTCTACACTTAGTCTGTAGGTTAAAGAAGGGGTACTTACGAAGGATGGCTGGGGGGTGTATGGAGGGGGTGTCTATAAAATAAACCTTGTACATTACCATCTGAAGAATAGCACCTTTCAGTACAGTCTCTAAACTACTTTAAATCTTGTCAGAGTTTCATTTTCATTTCAGCTTTATATAGATCAATGATACGACTCCAATCAAATTCCTGATGTTGGCCGCTACTCTACAAATTTTGAACTCTAAAAAGTTGATTCATTTGAATGCAATGCACCTGAAAAGATCCTGGGGCGCAAAACGCAGCCGAGAAAGCCTACAAATCAAACAAACAGATCAAACAAACAGTTGTCAAACCAGTATCAAATTAAACAAGGAAACCATGAAAACAAGGAAAGCATGATCAACCCTCAAAGCTAAACTTGACTGAATGGAATGAAATGAAGTCATCTTATGAAAACACCCACCACAAGGAAAAAAGCTACAGTGAGGGAAAAAAGTATTTGATCCCCTGCTGATTTTGTACGTTTGCCCACTGACAAAGAAATTATCAGTCTATAATTTTAATGGTAGGTTTATTTGAACAGTGAGAGACAGAATAACAACAAAAATATCCAGAAAAATGCATGTCAAAAATTTTATAAATTGATTTGCATTTTAATGAGGGAAATAAGTATTTGACCCCTTCTCAATCAAAAAAGATTTCTGGCTCCCAGGTGTCTTTCATACAGGTAACGAACGGAGATTAGGAGCACACTCTTAAAGGGAGTGCTCCTAATCTCAGTTTCTTACCTGTATAAAAGATACCTGTCCACAGAAGCAATCAATCAATCAGATTCCAAACTCTCCACCATGGCCAAGACCAAAGAGCTCTCCAAGGATGTCAGGGACAAGATTGTAGACCTACACAAGGCTGGAATTGGCTACAAGACCATCGCCAAGCAGCTTGGTGAGAAGGTGACAACAGTTTCTATGATTATTCGCAAATGGAAGAAACACAAAAGAACTGTCAATCTCCCTCAGCCTGGGGCTCCATGCAAGATCTCACCTCGTGGAGTTGCAATGATCATGAGAACGGTGAGGAATCAGCCCAGAACTACACAGGAGGATCTTGTCAATGATCTCAAGGCAGCTGGGACCATAGTCATCAAGAAAACAATTGGTAACACACTATGCCGTGAAGGACTGAAATCCTGCAGCGCCCGCAAGGTCCCCCTGCTCAAGAAAGCACATATACATGCCCGTCTGAAGTTTGCCAATGAACATCTGAATGATTCAGAGGACAACTGGGTGAACGTGTTGTGGTCAGATGAGACCAAAATTGAGTTCTTTGGCATCAACCCAACTTGCCGTGTTTGGAGGAGGAGGAATGCTGCCTATGACCCCAAGAAACCATCCCCACCGTCAAACATGGAGGTGGAAACATTATGCTTTGGGGGTGTTTTTCTGCTAAAGGGACAGGACAACTTCACCGCATCAAAGGGACGATGGACGGAGCCATGTACCGTCAAATCTTGGGTGAAAACCTCCTTCCCTCAGCCAGGGTATTGAAAATGGGTCGTGGATAGGTATTCCAGCATGACAATGACCCAAAACACACGGCCAAGGCAACAAAGGAGTGGCTCAAGAAGAAGCACATTAAGGTCCTGGAGTGGCCTAGCCAGTCTCCAGACCATAATCCCATAGAAAATCTGTGGAGGGAGCTGAAGGTTCGAGTTGCCAAACGTCAGCCTCGAAACCTTAATGACTTGAAGAAGATCTGCAAAGAGGAGTGGGACAAAATCCCTCCTGAGATGTGTGCAAACCTGGTGGCCAACTACAAGAAACGTCTGACCTCTGTGATTGCCAACAAGGGTTTTGCCACCAAGTACTAAGTCATGTTTTGCAGAGGGGTCAAATACTTATTTCCCTCATTAAAATGCAAATCAATTCATAACATTTTTGACATGCGTTTTTCTGGATTTTTTTGTTGATATTCTGTCTCTCACTGTTCAAATAAACCTACCATTAAAATTATAGACTGATCATTTCTTTGTCAGTGGGCAAACGTACAAAATCAGCAGGGGATCAAATACTTTTTTCCCTCACTGTATATACACCAAATGAGCCTCCAACCCAGCATGCTATAATCTACCTGTGTGGCATTACACCATTGAGGAGTTTTGGGACCTGATTTAATTTGATGAGACATGGCTTGGTTCCATTGACCCTGCAAACAAAATGTCTCTCTTGGGTTATGGGTTATGCTACTGATTTGTGAGGACAAATATGTAGTAATGTGCTTAGTAGTAATGTGCTTATTACTAAGTACAAGTGTGTCCATACAACTACAGGCCTTATGTAAATCCAAATACTAAAACTCGTAACACTTGTATAACTAAGAATCCTGTTGATCAGTCTGTCTGGAGAATACTCACACTGTGTGGATGGACAAGATATCCTGGTTGGGGAGGAGGTGACTGGAGAAAAGAAAATACATTTCATTTCTCTGTGTAGGATATGGACAGAATCTTGGTCAGCACATGTAAGTCTGATTACTATTTATTTAAATGTTTAAAGTAGGAACTTTGATTAAAGTAGCGACTTTGATTAAAGTAGGAACTGAGGGAAATACTTTTTTTGGACACTAAAAAGATGCCCAAAACATCATTACAATCATTATACATGCCGACCATGACCATTGCAAGTTGCAACTTGTTTTGCCAACTGGGTAGCATTCCAAACAACTGACCAAGATCAGCCAAGCTGATCCTTTGGAACGCAAAGATGTACAGTATTCTCCCAAACGGAGGACCTGTCAGATACTCACTGTCACTGCAGGGTTAGCGAAGGCAATGGATTGGATCTCCACTCCACCATCCACGTTGATGGTGTCCACTCTGGAGAACGACAGCCGGTGCAGGTACTCCATGAAGTGGGAACCATTCACAATCAGCTGGGGTAAGACAGGATTTAGGAGAGACAAAAAAATAAATGGCACATGGAGGAAAAATAATGAATAAGGGTTTGAATCTTTTTGCTCTAGAACAGAGATACAATGCAATTCAATGAGTCCACAGTAAAAAAAAAAAAATGTGTAGCCTAATCATCAGTGATAAAAGTCTCCTGACCGAATATGAATCTCTGTTGACCAGGAACATGAGGGTAAAGTTGGCCCCCCGGGCCATGGGTGCAGAGTAGTCACGCTCCTCTGGGCCCCACTCAGAGTGCTGCATTGTGTTGCAGATCACAACGTCTTTGGAGCCATCATATCGGGGGTTGAAGTGGAGGGCGATGTCGGGATTTCCTCTTGAGCCACATTGCAAATTCACATAAAACCTACAGACAGAAAAAAGGGGGCCATATTTGAAAGTGATTAGGTTTAACAAGATCCCTTCTGTGCTGATAGTGAGTGACAAGACTGATCTAAAGACGACATGGCTGTCATACAGTCAAAAAGAGACTCTACTAGAGTTCTACTAGGTAGGTCTACCTCTGGGATCCTGGCAGGACTCTCCCTGTCAGAGTGATGGTCTTCCCCTCATGCAGAGCTCCCTGGATACGGCCAGTGAATGGCACTCTCTAGGACATGAAGCAAAAAACAACACTTGACCAGGCTGGGTAGCTAATGTCGTTCACCAGCTTGTAGCTAGGTAGTCTGCCTGATAGGGCGAGGGACTTTGCAATAGACTTAGTTGAAAACTTTAAACGTTAACAATGGCCACATCAAGCATTGTGTAGCCAACAACAATCTAAACGGTTATAGTTTCCTTTCTCCTTACCTTAGTTTTTAGGTGTCAAAGGTGGATATGAAAATGACAGGAAATATAGCCAGACCTATTCAATGTTTTTCAGTCCTGTTCTAGTCCACTAAACTCATCACTAACAGACCCATTACAACTTATTTTAGTTGCACCGGATGTGCTAGTGGGTGCTGGGCTAGAAGAAAAATGTGCAATCTGTGGGTCCAGAATATAAAAATATGGTGGAACATTACACCAAAAAGAATCCCCAAAATGACTCCTGAAACTCACATATAATGGGGGCTAAAAAAATACATGTAAATACTGTCAAAGTAGAATTCTTACCGGATTGAAGAAGGGTTGCTGACAAGCCATGCTCGAGTGTGGATCTGATATGTCTGTGCGACTGTTTGGTGAATCTAGAGAGTGCAGCACAGAGGTCCGGCGGTTCTCTTCTGCCACGTTCAAAACAACTGGAAACTCGGAAAAATACGAGGGGAAATCATGACGTCAGTGATCTTCAGGTCGGAAAGTCGGAGCTCTAGAAAGAGGCACAAGTTCCCCAGTTGGAATTCCGATTTGGATGACAGTTCAAATCGATTTTCCCAGGTCGGAGCTAGTAATTTTTCCGAGTTCCGAGTTGTTTTGAACAAAATTATGCCGGAGATTTCCGAGTTCCCAGTTGTGTGAACGAGGCATTCGTAAATTATTTAGTTTTTTGTTTCCTCTTCCATTAGTTTCGTTTCTCTGAAAATGACTCATGCGGTCATCGTTGTTTTACAGTAATTGAAAGGCGGTCAAGCCATCCGCCATTCGCTCTTTAGTTTCCTGCTGAATTCAACACTTCGCGTATTTTCTGGTAGGGAGACTGAGTCGGATGCACTCTCATGCACAGATAGAGACGATAGCAATAAATAATTCCAAGCAAACAGTTTGAACCGCACTTATTCAATCTTCCATAATCAAAATTATACCAAATCGTAAATTATATTTTCGGGCCTTATCAAAAATGACTTTGATATCACAGGTGAGGTCGCAGAGGCTGCAGTAGCCTAACGGGTATCCCGTTTAGCGAATGTTAAATTGTTAAAGTAAGATGTGTTCACAGTCATGACTTACAAACACAGCACACACACAAATTGAGGTGACTAAACTGCTTGGAGTAATCCTGGATTATAAACTGTTATGGTCAAAACATATTGATACAACAGTAGCTACGATGGGGAAGTCTGTCCATAATAAAGCGCTGGTCTGCTTTCTTAACAGCACTCTCAACAAGGCATGACCTACAGGCTCTTGTTTTGTCGCACCTGGACTACTGTTCAGTCATGTGGTCAGATGCCACAAAGAGGGACTAAGGAAACTTGCTATTAGCTCAGAACAGGGCAGCACGGATGGCCCTTGGATGTACACAGAGAGCAAACATTAATAATATGCATGTTAATCTCTCCTGGCTCAAAGTAGAGGAGAGATTGACTTCATCATTACTAGTATTTGTGAGAGGTATTGTCATGTTGAAAGCACCAAGCTGTCGGTTTAAACGACTAGCACACAGCTCAGACACCCATGCATACCCCAAAAGACATGCCACCAGAGTAGAGGTAGACCGATTATGATTATTGGAGGACCAAAAAAAGCCGATACCGATTAATCGGCCGATTTGTATATATATATATATATATATTTGTAATAATGACAATTACAACAATACTGAATGAACAATGAACACTCTTCTTTTAACTTTATATAATACATAAATAAAATCAATTTAGTCTCAAATAAATAATGAAACATGTTCAATTGAGTTTAAATAATGCAAAAAACAGTGTTGGAGAAGAAAGTAAAAGTGCAATATGTGCCATGTAAAAAAGCTAACGTTTAAGTTCCTTGCTCAGAACATGAGAACATATGAAAGCTGGTGGTTCCTTTTAACATGCGTCTTCAATATTCCCAGTTAAGAAGTTTAAGGTTGTAGTTATTATAGGAATTATAGGACTATTTCTCTCTATACCATTTGTATTTCATATACCTTTGACTATTGGATGTTCTAATAGGTACTTTAGTACTGCCAGCCTAATCTCGGGAGTCGATAGACTTGAAGTCATAAACAGGGCTGTTTATGAGCATTGCTAAGAGCCAGCATTGCTAAGAGCTGCTGGCAAACGCAGGAAAGTGCTGTTTGAATGAATGCTTACGAGCCTGCTGCTGCCTACCACCGCTCAGACTGCTCTATCAAATATCAAATCATAGACTTAATGATAATATAATAAACACACAGAAATACGAGCCTTAGGTCATTAATATGGTGAAATCCGGAAACTATAATTTCGAAAACAAAACGTTTATTCTTTCAGTGAAATACGGAACCGTTCCGTATTTTATCGAACGGGTGGCAACCCTAAGTCTAAATATTGCTGTTACATTGTACAACCTTCAATGTTATGTCATAATTATGTACAATTCTGGCAAATTAATTACGGTCTCTGTTAGGAAGAAATGGTCTTCACACAGTTCGCAACGAGCCAAGAGGCCCAAACTGCTGCATATACCCTGACTCTATATTGCCTGCTAACATGATTTTTGAAAAACGAAATATGCAGGTTTAAAAATATATACTTGTGTATTGATTTTAAGAAAGGCATTGATGTTTATGGTTAGGTACATTGGTGCAACGATTGTGCTTTTTTCACGAATGCGCTTTTGTTAAATCATCACCCGTTTGGCAAAGTTGAAGTAGGCTGTGATTCGATGATAAATTAAGAGGCACCGCATTGATTATATGCAACGCAGGACAAGCTAGTTAACCTAGTAATATCATCAACCATGTCTAGTTAACTAGTGATTATGTGAAGGTTGATTGTTTTTTATAAGATAAGTTTAATGCTAGCTAGCAACTTACCTTGGCTCCTTGCAGCCATAAGGTCATTTTGATGCTGCACTCGCATAACAGGTGGTGAGCCTGCCACGCAGTCTTCTCGTGGATTGCAATGTAATCGGCCATAATCGGCGTCCAAAAATGCAGATTACCAATTGTTATGAAATCTTGAAATCATTCCTAATTAATCGGCCATGCCGATCAATCGGTCGACCTCTACACCAGAGGTCTCTTCACAATTCCCAAGTCTAGAACAGACTATGGGAGGCGCACAGTACTAGATAGAGCCATGACTACATGGAACTATATTCCACATTAGGTAACTGATGCAAGCAGTAGAATCAGATTTAAGAAACAGATAAAAATACACCTTATGGAACAGCGGGGACTGTGAAGCAACACAAACATAGGCACAGACACATGCATACACACACATGGATTTTGGGTTGTAGATATGTTGTAGTGGTGGAGTAGGGGCCTGAGGGCACACAGTGTGTTGTGAATTCTGTAATGAATCAATTGTAATGTTTTTAAAATTGTATAACAGCCTTAATTTTGCCGGACCCCAGGAAGAGTAGCTGCTGACTTGGCAGCAATTGGAGATGCATAATAAATACAAATACAAATACACTTACTGGACTCTACACTCTCACGGACATTCCAACACACACAACACATGCACACACATTTATACTCAATACACACACGCACAGTCGCACAAAAACTCACTTACAATCATAATTTACACTGTTGCTACTCTGTTTATCATTTATCTTGATGCCTAGTCACCTTACCCCTATATCTACCTCGATCACTCCAGTAACCCTCCACATATGGAATTGGAACTGACCCTGTACAGAGCATTCGGAAAGTATTCAGACCTCTTGACTTTTCCACATTTTATTACGTTACAGCCTTATTATAAAATGCATTTAATCGTTTTTTCCCCTCATCAATCTACACACAATACCCCATCACGACAAAGCAAAAACAGGTGTCGACATTTTAGATAATTTATCAACTGAAATATTACATTTACATAATTATTCAGACCCTTTACTCAGTACTTTTTTGAAGCACCTTTGGCAGTGATTACAGCCTCGAGTCTTCTTGGGTATGACGCTACAAGCTTGGCACACCTGTATTTGGGGATTTTCTTTCATTCTTCTCTGCAGATCCTCTCAAGCTCTATCATGTTGAATGGGGAGCGTCGCTGCACAGCTATTTTCAGGTCTCTCCAGAGATGTTCGGTCTGGTTCAAGTCCGGGCTCTGACCCGACCACTCAAGGACATTCAGAGACTTGTCCCGCAGCCACTCCTGTGTTGTCTTGACTGTGTGCTTAGGGTTGTTGTCCTGTTGGAAGGTGAACATTCGCCCCAGTCTGAGGTCCTGAGTGCTCTGGTGCAGGTTTTCATCAAAGATCTTTCTGTACTTTACTCCGTTCATCTTTCCCTCGATGCTAACTAGTCTCCCAGTCCCAGTCGCTGAAAAATATCCCCACAGCATGATGCTGCCATCACCATGCTTCACCGTAGGGATGGTGCCAGGTTTCCTCCAGACGTGACGCTTGGCATTCAGGCCAAAATATTCAATCTTGGTTTCATCAGACTAGAGAATCTTGTATCTCATGGTCTGAGAGTCCTTTAGATTTCTTTTGGCAAACTCCAAGCGGACTGTCATGTGTCTTTTACTGAGGAGTGGCTTCCGTCTGGCCACTCTACCATAAAGGCCTGATTCGTGTAGTGCTGCAGAGATGGATGTCCTTCTGGAAGGTTCTCCCATCTCCACAAAGGAACTCTGGAGCTCTGTCAGAGTGCCCATGTCCCTTAATGTTGATGTGGTTGTTACTGACAAGAAGCACATAGCTGAGCTCTTTTAATCACCACTTCATTAAGTCAGGATTCCTATTTGACTCAGCCATGCCTCCTTGCCAATCCAACATTTCCTCATCTCCTACCCCTTCTAATGCGACTAGCCCCGAAGCTCCTCCCTCTTTTTCCCTTGCCCCGCTACAAAGTTTCTCCCTGCAGGCGTCACTGAGTCCGAGGTGCTAAAGGAGCTCCTGAAACTTGACCCCAAAAACTTCCGGGTCAGATGGTTTCGACAATTTCTTCTTTAAGGTTGCTGCCCCTATCATCTCCAAGCATATCTCTGACATTTCTTTTTACCTGTCTCCACTCTCAGGGGAGGTTCCCATTGCTTGGAAGGCAGCCACGGTTCATCCTTTATTTGAAGGGGGAGATCAAGCTGATCCAAACTGTTATAGGCCTTTTTCTATTTTGTCATGTTTATCAAAAGTGTTGGAAAAACTTGTCAATAATCAACTGACTGGCTTTCTTGATGTCTATAGTATTCTCTCTGGTGTGCAATCTGGTTTCCGCTCAGGTTATGGATGTGTCACTGCAACCTTAAAGGTCCTCAATGATGTCACCATTGCCCTTGATTCTAAGCAATGTTGTGCTGCATTTTTATTGACTTGGACAAAGCTTTTGATACAGTAGACCATTACATTCTTGTGTATTGGAGTATTGGTGTCTCTGAAGGGTCTTTGGCCTGGTTTGCTAACTACCTCTCTCAAAGAGTGCAGTGTATAAAGTCAGAACAACTGCTGTCTCAGCCACTGCCTGTCACCATGGTACACTGTCCTTCTCAGCACATATCAAAGCTGCAGGCTAAAGTTAAATCTAGACTTGGTTTCCTCCATTGTAATCGTTCCTCTTTCACCCCAGCTGCCAAACTAACCCTGATTCAGATGACCATCCTACCCATGCTAGATTACGGAGACATAGATCGTCAGTTAAGGGTGCTCTCGAGCGGCTAGATGTTCTTTACCATTCGGCCATCAGATTTTCCACCAATGCTCCTTATAGGACAGGGCTGCCCAACCCTCTTCCTGGAGATCTACCGTCCTGTGGGTTTCCAGTCCAACCATAATTTAACACACCTGATTCTACTAATTAGCTGCTCTACAAGAATTTAACTAGCTGAATCAGAACTGTTAAATTAGGGTTGGAAAGAAAACCTACAGGACAGTAGATTTCCAGGAAAAGGGTTGGGCAGCCCTGTTATAGGACATACAGTGGCTTGCGAAAGTATTCACCCCCCTTGGCAATTTTCCTATTTTGTTGCCTTATCATTTGATTTACACAACAAGATGCACTTTTTTTTTTTTTATTGTGAAACAAATATGAAATAAGAAGAAAAAAAACTTGAGCGTGCATAACTATTCACCCCCCCAAAGTCAATACTTTGTAGAGCCACCTTTTGCAGCAATTACAGCTGCACGTCTCTTGGGGTATGTCTCTATAAGCTTGGCACATCTAGCCACTGGGATTTTTGGCCATTCTTCAAGGCAAAACTGCTCCAGCTCCTTCAAGTTGAATGGGTTCCGCTGGTGTACAGCAATCTCATAACATAGATTCTCAATTGGATTGAGGTCTGGGCTTTGACTAGGCCATTCCAAGACATATAAATGTTTCCCCTTTAACCACTTGAGTGTTGCTTTAGCAGTATGTTTAGAGTCATTGTCCTGCTCGAAGGTGAACCTCCTTCCCAGTCTCAAATCTCTGGAAAACTGAAACAGGTTTCCCTCAAGAATTTCCTTGTATTTAGCGCCATCCATCATTCCTTCAATTCTGACCAGTTTCCCAGTCCCTGTCGATGGAAAAACAACCCCACAGTATGATGCTGCCACCACCATGGGGATGGTGTTCTCGGGGTGATGAGAGGTGTTGGGTTTGCGCCAGACATGGCGTTTTCCTTGATGGCAAAAAGCTCAATTTTAGTCTCATCTGACCAGAGTACCTTATTCCATATGTTTGAGAAGTCTCACAGGCCTTTTGGCGAACACCAAACCTGTTTTCTTATTTTTTTCTGGACACTCTTCTGTAAAGCCCAGCTCTGTGGAGTGTACGGCTTAAAGTGGTCATATGGACAGATACTCCAATCTCCGCTGTGGAGTTTTGCAGCTCCTTCAGGGTTATCTTTGGTCTCTTTGTTTCCTCTCTGATTAATGCCCTCCTTGCCTGGTCCGAGAGTTTTGGTAGGATGCCCTCTCTTGGCAGGTTTGCTGTTGTGCCATATTCTTTCAATTTAATGGTGCTCCGTGGGATGTTCAAAGTTACGGATATGTTTTTATAATCCAACCCTGATCTGTACTTCTTCACAACTTTGTCCCTGACCTGTTTGGAGAGTTCCTTGGTCTTCATGGTGCTGCTTGCTTGGTGCTGCCCCTTGCTTAGTGGTGTTGCAGACTCTGGGGCCTTTCAGAACAGGTGTATACACAGTTGAAGTCGGAAGTTAGCCAAATACATTCAAACTCAGTTTTTCACAATTCCTAACATTTAATCCTAGTACAAATTCCCTGTCTAAGGCCAGTTAGGATAACCACTTCATTTTTAGAATGTGAAATGTCAGAATAATAGTAGATAGAATGATTTACTTCAGCTTTTATTTCTTTCATCACATTCCCAGTGGGTCAGAAGTTTACATACACTCAATTAGTATTTGGTAGCATTGCCTTTAAATTGTTTAACTTGGGTCAAACTTTTCGGCTAGCCTTCCACAAGTTTCCCACAATAAGTTGGGTGAATTTTGGCCCAGCCTTCCACAAGTTTCCCACAATAAGTTGGGTGAATTTTGGCCCATTCCTCCTGACAGAGCTGGTGTAACGGAGTTTGTAGGCCTCCTTGCTGGTACACTTTTTTTCAGTTCTGCCCACAAATCTTCTATAGGATTGAGGTCAGGGCTTTGTGATGGCCACTCCAATACCTTGACTTTGTTGTCCTTCAGCCATTTTGCCACAACTTTGGAAGTATGCTTGGGGTCATTGTCCATTTGGAAGACCCATTTGCGACCAAGCTTTAACTTCCTGACTGATGTCTTGAGATGTTGCTTCAATATATCCACATAATTGTCCTGCCTCATGATGCCATCTATTTTGTGAAGTGCACCAATCCCTCCTGCAGCAAAGCACCCCCACAACATGATGTTGCCACCCCCGTGCTTCACGGTTGGGATGGTGTTTTTTTATTGTTTTACTTTTATTTAACTAGGCAAGTCAGTTAAGAACAAATTCTTATTTTCAATGACGGCCTACCGGGGAACAATGTCCCTTGTTCAGGGACAGAACGACAGATTTTGTACCTTGTCAGCTCGGGGATTCGATCTTGCAACCTTTCGGTTACTAAGCCAACGCTCTAACCACTAGGCTACGCTGTTGCCCCATAAGGCTACGCTGCTGCCCCGTGTTCTTCGGCTTGCAAGCCTCCCCCTTTTTCCTCCAAACATAACGATGGTCATTATGGCCAAACAGTTCTATTTTTGTTTCATCAGGCCAGAGGACATTTCTCCAAAAAGTACGATCTTTGTCCCCATGTGCAGTTGCAAACTGTAGTCTGGCTTTTTTATGGCGGTTTTGGAGCAGTGGCTTCTTCCTTGCTGAGCAGCCTTTCAGGTTATGTCGATATAGGACTCGTTTTACTGTGGATATAGATACTTTTGTACCTGTTTCCTCCAGCATCTTCACAATATCCTTTTCTGTTGTTCTGGGATTGATTTGCACTTTTCGCACCAAAGTAAGTTCATCTCTAGGAGACAGAACGCGTCTCCTTCCAGAGCGGTATGACGGCCGCGTGGTCCCATAGTGTTTATACTTGCGTACTGTTGTTTGTACAGATGAACGTGGTACCTTCAGGTGTTTAGAAATTGCTCCCAAGGATGAACCAGACTTGTGGAGGTCAACAATTATTTTTCTGAGGTCTTGGGTGATTTCTTTTGATTTTCC
This sequence comes from Salvelinus alpinus, assembly GCF_045679555.1. Classification (NCBI taxonomy): domain Eukaryota; kingdom Metazoa; phylum Chordata; class Actinopteri; order Salmoniformes; family Salmonidae; genus Salvelinus; species Salvelinus alpinus. The sequence continues at coordinate 16,666,899 of NC_092098.1, read as the reverse complement.
AATGATGTCAAGCAAAGAGGCACTGAGTTTGAAGGTATGCCTTGAAATACATCCACAGGTACACCTTCAATTGACTCAAATGATGTCAATTAGCCTATCAGAAGCTTCTGAAGCCATGACATAATTTTCTGGAATTTTCCAAGCTGTTTAAATGCACAGTCAACTTAGTGTGTGTAAACCTCTGACCCACTGGAATTGTGATACAGTGAATTATAAGTGAAATAGTCTGTCTGTAAACAATTGTTGGAAAAATTACTTGTGTCATGCACAAAGTAGATGCCCTAACCGACTTGCCAAAACTAGTTTGTTAACAAGAAATTTGTGGAGTGGTTGAAAAACGATCATGTGACAGATCATTTCACTTCACTCATTTGGACTATTTTGTGTATGTCCATTACATGAAGTCCAAATAAAAATCTATTTAAATTACAGGTTGAAATGCAACAAAATAGGAAAAACGCCAAGGGGGATGAATACTCGCAAGGCACTGGATGATCTCTGTATACCCATCGCAAGGGTTGATGCTTATTTATAAAAACCCTCTTAGGCCTCACTTCCCCCTATCTGTGATATCTACTGCAGCCCTCATCCTCCACATACAACACCCGTCTAACATTCTGTTAATGGTCCCCAAAGCACACACATCCCTGGGTCGCTCATCTTTTCAGTTTGCTGCAGCTAGCGACCGGAACGAGCTGCAACAAACACTGAAACTGGACAGTTTTATCTCAATCTCTTCATTCAAAGACTCAATCATGGACACTCTTACTGACAGTTGTGGCCACTTTGCGTGATGTATTGTTGTCTCTACCTTCTTGCCCTTATTGCTGTTCCCTGTGCCCAATAATGTTTGTACCATGTTTTGTGCTGCTGCCATGTTGTGTTGCTACCATACTGTGTTGTCATGTGTTTCTGACTTGCTATGTTGTTGTCTTAGGTCTCTCTTTATGTTGTGTTGTCTCTCGTTGTGTTTTGTCATATTTTTAATCCCAGCCCCCTTCCCCGCAGGAGGCCTTTTGCCTTTTGGTAGGCCGTCATTGTAAATAAGAATTTGTTCTTTACTGACTTGCCTAGTTAAATAAAGGTTAAATAAAATAAATAAAGACCATCGGGTTCTTGGTCACATCCCTGACCAAGGCCCTTCTCACCCGATTGCTCAGTTTGGCCGGGCAGCCAGTTCTAGGAATAGTCATGGTAGTTCCAAACTTCTTCCATTTAAGAATAATGGAGGCCACTGGGTTCTTGGGGACCTTCAATGCTGCAGACATCTTTTGGTAACCTTCCCCAGATCTGTGCCTCGACACAATCCTGTCTCGGAGCTCTACGGACAATTCCTTCGACCTCATGGCTTGGTTTTTGGTCTGACATGCACTATCAACTGTGGGACCTTATATAGACAGGTGTGTGCCTTTCAAAGTCATGTCCAATCAATTGAATTTACCACAGGTGGACTCCAATCAATTTGTAGAAACGTCTCTAGGAGGATCAATGTAAACAGGATGCACTTGAGCTCAATTTCGAGTGTCATAGCAAAGGGTCTGAATACTTATGTAAATAAGGTATTTGTTTTTTTAGCCAAAATTAAAAACATCTTGCTTTAACAATTTAACAGTCTCTAAACATCACCCCGTTAGGCTAGTGCTGCCTCACTATATCCGTGATAAAGTATTTTTTGATAAAGCACGAAAATGAAATAAACGATTTGTTATAATTATGGAAGATTGAGTAAGTGTAATTCAAGCTGTTTGCTTGGAATGATTTGTAGCTATGGTCTATATCTGTGCGTGAGTGCATCCGACTCAGTTTCCAGAAAACACGCAATACCATAAAGTGTTGTGATTTCGCGCATACAAATTCAGGAGGAAACTGAAGAGCGGATGGCTTGACCCAGTTTTGCAAGTGTCGGCTAACTTGAACGTAGTAATTGAAACGGTGATGCTCATAAGATAGCAACTGACACATTTTATGCCAATTACACCTGCATTGCGCAGCGGCCTTTGCCGATTTGTGATTGCAATTCACTTCCCATTGAAATGGTTTTGTTCCATTGTAACCGTTCCTTCGTAAGTTACTCTAGGACCAGAGGACCAGAGTTATTTAAGGAATTTAAATTGGAAAGGGATTGCATCTAGTCTGAAGGCCACCACATGGGCATACCTGGCTTCACAACTGCCCATTTACACCTAACATTTTCTGGACAGCCCTGGGCCTCTTTGTCTATCGAGCCCACCCTAGAACCTGCATGGCCTCTTTGGTCCATGGCAGCCTCAGCACCTCATCCTAGGTGTTACCTCGTCATATTACCTACCAGGGATGTCACTAGAGATTCATGGATAGGGGGGCTAACTGTGCATGTACACTAGATAGCGGTAGATTGCCGCGTAGGCCGCCCATTGTGACTCGCTTGTGGGCGTGCAGGTAGCATATGGCAGCACGTTCCATTGTGCGTCAAGAAATCAGCATAGCAAGTTTGTATGAAGGTCTAGTTATTAAATGGGTACATAGTTCAATAGTAATATCCTCTAAAACGCTCTGGTGACAAACAAACTTTGCTGCCCTGTTTCCAATTGTCCACATGGCTGGGAGAACCTATTCAAGTAAGTAAATACATTTCAAAAATGTAAAAAAACCATTGTATTATTAGCTAACTAGCTACAGGTGAAGACTAACTCAAATGAGCTGCTAAATGAGCTAGCTAGTTGGCTACTTGGATGGTTGTGAAAAGTTGCTCTCAGAGGATGTGTTGGTACCATTCTTTATTCATGGCTGTGTTCTTAGACAAAATTGTGAGTGAGCCCACTCCCTTGGCTGAGAAGCAACCCCACACATGAATGGTCTCAGGATGCTTTACTGTTGGCATGACACAGGACTGATGGTAGCGCTCACCATATCTTCTCCGGACAAGCTTTTTTCCATATGCCACAAACAATCGTAAAGGGGATTCATCAGAGAAAATGACTTTACCCCAGTCCTCAGCAGTCCAATCCCTGTACCTTTTGCAGAATATCAGTCTGTCCCTGATGTTTTTCTTGGAGAGAAGTGGCTTCTTTGCTGCCCTTCTTGACACCAGGCCATCCTCTTCGCCTCACTGTGCGTGCAGATGCACTCACCCCTGCCTGCTGCCATTCCTGAGCAAGCTCTGTACTGGTGGTGCCCCGATCCCGCAGCTGAATCAACTTTTGGAGACGGTCCTGGCGCTTGCTGGACTTTCTTGGGCGCCCTGAAGCCTTCTTCACAACAATTGAACCGCTCTCCTTGAAGTTCTTGATGATCCGATAAATGGTTGATTTAGGTGCAATCTTACTGGCAGCAATATCCTTGCCTGTGAAGCACTTTTTGTGCAAAGCAATGATGACGGCACGTGTTTTCTTGCAGGTAACCATGGCTGACAGTGGAAGAACAAGGATTCCAAGCACCACCCTCCTTTTGAAGCTTCCAGTCTGTTATTCGAACTCAATCAGCATGACAGAGTGATCTCCAGCCATGTCCTCGTTAACACTCACACCTGTGTTAACGAAAGAATCGGTGACATGATGTCAACTGGTCCTTTTGTGGCAGGGCTGAAATGCAGTGGAAATGTTTTTTGGGGATTCAGTTCATTTGCATGGCAAAGAGGGACTTTGCAATTAATTGCAATTCATCTGATCACTCTTCATAACATTCTGGAGTATATGCAAATTGCCATCATACAAACTGAGACAGCAGACTTTGTGAAAATTAATATTTGTGTCATTCTCAAAACTTTTGGCAACGACTGTATTCTGGATAGGGCAGGTACTTTTGTGTAGTTCCTTACCCTAGAAGTGAGGACGGAGATAATAGTAACATAATATTCAGTACTGTGTAATTTGACTATAATGAAGTCTGTTTCTTGTGAGGTTATCTTTCCTCAGTTAAAGAGCGCTATGAAAGCCTATCTACACATGAAGAGGTCCCAATGAAGAGCAGTGGTTCTCAGTCCTTGTCCTGGGGACTCAAAGGGGTGCACATTTTTGTTTTTGCCTTAACACTGCACAGCTGACTCAAATTATCAACTCAATCAAGCTTCGAGTGGTATTTATGTATTCATTTGTGATGCTATCCTTGATATGATCCTGTTATTGTCACATGCACATGTGTGCCCATGCATCTATCAATCCAATGTTATCATGATTTGTTATCAGGGATATTATGCTTTAGTAATCCACAATGACCTGGTGATGTAAAAGTCAAATAATTACATTATCTTCCATATTCCTACAGATACCTTGTAACTGGAGATTCTTTCAAAATGATTGCCTACAGTTAACGTGTAGGGCACTGCAAGGTTGGGTGACCAGGGCCATCTGGGACTTCCTCCTGGAGGAATGCAGGTGTGTGAAGGCTACCTGTGTCCTGCATAACTTCTTGAGGATGGACACGAGGACCAGAGGCAATCTGTGTGCGGGAGATCTTCACCTCCTACTTCTTTGAAGAGGGTGCTGTTCCCTGGCAACACCATAGACTACACTATGCACAAACAAAGGCTCTTTTAAGAGCCATTCACATTGCAATAAGAGTATTCTTCCATTTACTTAGCTATGTCAACTGCAGTTATTCAATTCCCAGTTTCTCTGCCTTTGATTTCTACTTCTCAGGTGAGGGTGCTGTGATGTCTGAACAAAAACAAACAATGAGACACCCTATAACCCACACCTACACACCCATGTATCAACCTGATTGATGGATTGTGTTGTGCAGTAAGCAGGCTCAGGTGTAATACTGTGGCTCCTTCCACCTTCAAAGAATAGGCAAGAGGGCCAACCATGGAGAATAGTAAAACACTATATTATTTATATAACTACGCTATATTGTTTGTCCTCGTGTGTCTGTTTATGTTTTTCAGCATAAAGTACTCTGCAGCCACTTAGTGTGGTGTGGACACCAGGTGAGGCCACACACAGATTCATGTTGAACACGGTCTCTTTAACTACCTTATTTTATCAATAACAGTCTCTCTCCTTCACTTCATCCCTCTCTCTACTCCCTAAATCCTCTAGGTTATATCAGCTGTGTCGGTGAACCCCTTCCGCAACTGAACTGGCTACATAGAGGGCACAGCATGATCAGAGTTGAGAGATCACTTGGTCAGGTCAACAGGAACTATTATTAAAGAGATGCATTACATTGAAATACAGATAGAGATGCAGTAGTCCCAGAGTTAATGATCCAAGGTCAGTTTTGCATTTCACCTCCTGATTATGACTAACAATGTTAGAATAAAAACACAAGGCTTAAACATGCTCGCTCTCTCCATCGGTCTCTCGTCTGCAGATATGTTTTGATGTGAGAGAGGATGCCATCCCCCAGTCCCATCATCGCCAGCTCACCTGCTTTTAAGATAAACTTCGGGCCGACTAGACGCTATTATGAAATTGTGACGAACAGAGAATTTAGGGGTAGCACTGGGATTCAAATATTACGATTAACTGGTTTTAGAGTATTTACATGACGCATAGGAAGTGTAGTGTACTGTTTTTAAATTCTATTTCTGTATATATATATATAATTTACAAATCAGCATTTAACTAGTTAAATCATTTTTCTAGTCTATTCATTACAATGTGTAACCATTGTCCAAGGACCAAGATTGGTAAACACTGTTGAAGTGTATAATTGTAATGCAGACACAGCATCATTCAAAGACTGGAATTTGATAATCCTGGTATTGGATATGACTGATGGTGGAGGAGTTCGGCTGAACCTGGCCTTGGCCTGTTGGAACTGGTGGTGGTTTTGGCAGCACTGTGACGGTAACCATCCCCATCGTATCCCAATCAGACAGCTCAGGACGACCAGCAGTCCTGTAAAGCCCCACCCTCTCCCAGAGAACACATCATCAGCCAGAGGCCAAGCCACACTTTCAACTCTATGAACGCATACAGTGATGAGAGGGCGGGGTCAGGGAAATCTTCATTAAGGAGTTGACCCCCGAACTTTATTAGCTACGGTTCTTCTCCTTAACTCTGTGATAGTTCGGCAGTGTCAGTGTGTCCTACCCTCTTGCATTGTGTGATATGAACCCAGGTAGTTCTTTCAGCTATTCTCACTGCGAATGCAGTCACCTGGAGTGCTTGGTATGACCCCTCCCACCGTGGCTGCTTCCAGTCCTTTTTCTTTAGTGATTGGACCCAGACCCAGTCCCCTGGCCCGTTCATGTGGGTAATCTCCTCCTGGAGTTCTCCTGTAGAGCATAAAATCTTGGACATACGGGTTTGGTTAATTAACAGTCTTTTAATGTGTTCTGCTAGAACCTCTGTCATTCTATCTGTTCTATCTGATTAGCTAGAATATCATCCATTATTATCCTAGTAAACCAACTCTAGGGATATTTAACTAATAGGCCACACCACAAAGTGCCCTATTCCATCCCCCTTTTGATACATGGCTCCGCCCTTGTATCAATACTGGCGCAAATCTAACAATTCTGTCAAGTATCTTATCTACTATAAAAGTTATCAGTGCTGCCCCTTAGTTCCTGCAACCAACTAAGTTTTCATTGTGTTTTTAGGCCCATATGCTTAAAATCAGCTTAAAATGTCCAATGGCGCCCTCTTGCGGACAATTCCGGGTGGGGGGCAGGGGGCCGCACCCAACCCGGGCATGGACCTCCACCACCCCCCTGAAGCCATTATACCCATTCCGCAGCCAAGCATAGTGCAATGAACAGAGAAGTGTGCACTCAAACCTCCATAAATTGACCAATAGCGCCCTCAATGATTTTTCATCTTCCACTATTATCCATAATATTAATTTCACCACCGTGTTCTATCAAATTACCTTACCTTACCTTAAAAAGACGAGAGAGGCCTGTCATTTTCATCATAGGTACACTTCAACTATGACAGACAAAATGAGAAGAAAAAAAATCCAGAAAATCACATTGTAGGATTTTTAATGAATTTATTTGCAAATTATGGTGGAAAATAAGTATTTGGTCAATAACAAAAGTTTATCTCAATACTTTGTTATATACCCTTTGTTGGCAATGACAGAGGTCAAACGTTTTCTGTAAGTCTTCACAAGGTTTTCACACACTGTTGCTGGTATTTTGGCCCATTCCTCCATGCAGATCTCCTCTAGAGCAGTGATGTTTTGGGGCTGTTGCTGGGCAACACGGACTTTCAACTCCCTCCAAATATTTTCTATGGGGTTGAGATCTGGAGACTGGCTAGGCCACTCCAGGACCTTGAAATGCTTCTTACGAAGCCACTCCTTCGTTGCCCGGGCGGTGTGTTTGGGATCATTGTCATGCTGAAAGACCCAGCCACATTTCATCTTCAATGCCCTTGCTGATGGAAGGAGGTTTTCACTCAAAATCTCACGATACATGGCCCCATTCATTCTGTCCTTTACACGGATCAGTCCTCCTGGTCCCTTTGCAGAAAAACAGCCCCAAAGCATGATGTTTCCACCCCCATGCTTCACAGTAGGTATGGTGTTCTTTGGATGCAACTCAGCATTCTTTGTCCTCCAAACACTACGAGTTGAGTTTTTACCAAAAAGTTATATTTTGGTTTCATCTGACCATATGACATTCTCCCAATCTTCTTCTGGATCATCCAAATGCTCTCTAGCAAACTTCAGACGGGCCTGGACATGTACTGGCTTAAGCAGGGGGACCCGTCTGGCACTGCAGGATTTGAGTCCCTGGCGGCGTAGTGTGTTACTGATGGTAGGCTTTGTTACTTTGGTCCCAGCTCTCTGCAGGTCATTCACTAGGTCACTTTGGGATCATTTGGGGTGTGGTTCTGGGATTTTTGCTCACCGTTCTTGTGATCATTTTGACCCCACGGGGTGAGATCTTGCGTGGAGCCCCAGATCGAGGGAGATTATCAGTGGTCTTGTATGTCTTCCATTTCCTAATAATTGCTCCCACAGTTGATTTCTTCAAACCAAGCTGCTTACCTATTGCAGATTCAGTCTTCCCAGCCTGGTGCAGGTCTACAATTTTGTTTCTGGTGTCCTTTGACAGCTCTTTGGTCTTGGCCATAGTGGAGTTTGGAGTGTGACTGTTTGAGGTTGTGGACAGGTGTCTTTTATACTGATAACAAGTTCAAACATGTGCCATTAATACAGGTAACGAGTGGAGGACAGAGGAGCCTCTTAAAGAAGAAGTTACAGGTCTGTGAGAGCCAGAAATCTTGCTTGTTTGTAGGTGACCAAATACTTATTTTCCACCATAATTTGCAAATAAATTCATTAAAAATCCTACAATGTGATTTTCTGGATTTTTTTCCCTCGTTTTGTCTGTCATAGTTGAAGTGTACCTATGATGAAAATTACAGGCCTCTCTCATCTTTTTAAGTGGGAGAACTTGCACAATTGGTGGCTGACTAAATACTTTTTTGCCCCACTGTATGTAGGTTCCCGACCTGCGTCATACACACTTGGCTCTGCCTAGTACATTACTTGTTATTGTATGATATTACCCTCACTTATACTTTGTAAGCCCCGACTTACGTCATGCATTCAGTACATTTAATTTACACATTGCATTATTGAATGATTTTGATCAAATAAAATTGCATTTGCCACCACTTGATCCACAGTATTTTAGACTATTCGTATATTGGATATAAGGAATTTGGTAACTTACATCAAACAGGTATCTCACAAAATACATTTGGATAATGCCAATATGCAGAACTTTAGTATTTTATACAATAGGTATCTGCTTACCTTTTTATTAGACCGGTCTTTTTGTGAGAAACGCCATCCGACGACAGTAACGGTCAATTAGCTGGCTCGTCAAAGACCAGCGAGGTCCTTAAATCGGACCACATCCGGGGTCACCATGTAAGCGCTGCGTTAATCGAATCCGGTATCAGGATAAATAAAAAGCAAGGTCTGCTAACTTTCTTTAATTACTTTTAATTAACGCAAGCAATAAATGGCAAATGCAATTTTCATATATACGGGTTCGATGTATCACCACGCAGGGTAAAACAGAGAACTCTGGAATGTGCGCAAACAGTTATTATACTATGACAGGCATATTTCCAACCCGTCCGTTGGCCTATCACGGTAGAGGCTGAGCGTGGTTTAAACTTTGCTCAGCCTATCGCTGGCACTCAGACTGGTCCCAGTCCCTTGGTGCTCGCAGGTGTCCGCATCTGGTCTTTGGGTAGATTAGATCTGTCTTGTTCCGCTCCCCAGATGCTACACTCAAACAGTTCCGTATATGGTATTGTCCAGTGTCCTGCCCTCCCTGGTTGGCCTGGAGATATGCACCCCTCCCCTCTCCAGATTGACCACAGCTTTTATAGCATGTCACTCTATATTGCTCAGTCTTTACACACATACACACAAACAATGCAGATGTAACAAAACAATATTCATCTTCATACAATATGGTAGCAGGCTATAGTGCATAAACATAAATCCTAACACTAGCTAGATTCTTTACATCCACTGATTCACATTACGACAGCCTGGTTTGCTGGTTGTTTCAGGAGTCTATAAAACATTAAACAACCAGAATTACAATTTCATACGCATGTCACAACACCCATAAAGCTAGCTGGCTAATGTTAGCTAGCTTATTCGAGATGATCGGAAATTAACTTTATGATAAAAAAAATATGCATAATAGCTTCTCTAGAATACTGCAAAGATGTACAGTATTCTCCCAAACGGAGGACCTGTCAGATACTCAATGTCACTGCAGGGTTGAAGAAGGCAATGGATTCGATCTCCACATCCCCATACACGAGGATGGTGTCCACTTCGGTGATTAACATCCGGTGCAGGTACTCCATGTAGTGGGCACCATTCACAATCACCTGGGATAAAACAGGATTTAGGAGACAAGAAATCAATGGCACATTGAGGAAAAATAAGGGCATGAATCTTTTTTGCTCTAGAATATTGATACAATTCAATTAGACAGTCAAAAGAAAAATGTGTAGCCTAAGTATCAGTGATAAGTCTCCTGACCGAATATGAATCTCGGTTGACTCGGAACATGAGGGTAAATCGTTCCTCCTGGGCCATGGGTATATAATATTTACGCTCCTCTGGGCCCCACTTAGAGCACAGCATGGTGTTGCAGGCCACATGGCGGTTGGATTCATCATATCGGGGGTTGAAGTGGAGGGCTATGTTGGGTTTTTCTTTTGAGCCACATTGCAAATTCACATGAAACCTATAGAGAGAAGAAAGGGGGCCATATTTGAAAGTGATTAGGTTTAACAAGATCCCTCCTGTGCTGATAGTGAGTGACAAGACTGAGTTTACGGAGACATGGCTGTCCTATCGTCAAAAAGAGATGTTTTCAATACTAGGTAGGTCTACCTCCTGGCTTCTGGCAGGACTCTCCCCGTCACAGTGATGGTCTTCCCCTCATGCAGAGCTCCCTGGATACGGCCTGTGAATGGCACGCTCTAGGGCATGAAGCAAAAAACATTTGACCAGGCTGGGTAGCTAATCTCGTTCACCAGCTAGGTAGTCTGCCTGATAAGGCCAGGGACATTGCAAAACTTTTACATTCACAATGACCACATCAAGCATTTTGTAACCTATAACAATCTAAGGTGGGTTGCACCAACATGGATTAACTCTTAAACTGGTGTAGCAGGCTCAAGGGTGTGGGGTTTCCACGTCACCAAGTTCAATAACAAAACATGCACCAGTAGCACAACTAGAATGCAAATGGAGAGTTTATTAGGGATTTTTGTACACGGGGGAAGGGGGAATTCACCAATTACTTCAGTCCACAAGCTGCTCTCGTTGACCTTTCCGTTCTCCAGGGGTAACCCTAAAACTCAGGTCCTCAGCCGATCCGGTAGACAAAGGGGGTAATCTGACAGTCCAGGTCACAACAGGTAATCTCACAGATATTGTTCGCTCTTCATAACCCACATTTTTCTCTCCATTCTATGCCCCTTTGTGCAGGCTGCTTCCTCCTTTATCCCCAAGCACTCCCTGGCTTAATGATCCACAGCCTCGCCTCATTGGGGCAGGAAGTCTATGTAAGGCTCAGGGGTAGAGCCAGCGGGCTGCAAGATATCTCCCCTCAATAACCACTCCCCTCACCTCTCCCTGCCATCTGCCACACTGGGTTAAATCAAGGTTTATCTATTCATCTTGTCACACCACATTTTAAACCTAGTTTTAAATTAATCTTAGGTCAATTAAATCCTTTAGTTTTCACTTTAAACCTAGATACATTTTAAGCCTGTTGCTCAATTACATGTAAAAAATATATATAAACTTAGATGGAAAGTTAATTCTGAACTGCCACTTGAGGTGGTTTAACTGATAAAATGGCAGCATATCCACCGTGGAGAGATCAAATTGACAGAGTTCTTTAGAGAATAATTAGAGACAGGTTGAATCTTGTTGAGTTTTATGATAATGATGAGTTTTCAAGGAGATACCGCTTCTCCAAGGACTCTGTAATGCAACTGACAAGAAAGGTTGGACCAACCATTAAGCATGGGAGTGATAGGAACGAGGCTGTACCCCCACTACTGCAGCTCCTGGTGGCCCTACGGTTCTATGCAACTGGATGTTTCCAGATGGTGGATGGGGATATTTTTGGACTCCACAAGTCAACTGTCTGCAGGATTGTAGTCAGTGTCCAGTGCTATTGCCGGTCTGAAGAATCAGTACATAAGGTTCAATCCTACAGAGGAAACAGCAGCTGGATTTTACAGGAGAGGTAGATTCCCAGGTGTACTAGACAATAGACTGTACACGCATTCCTATTCCCAACCCTGGTGGGGAGAACGGAGAACTATTTCGTAATCGGAAAGGTTACTGCTCCATCAACGTGCAGGCTGTTTGTGATGACAAAGGTCAGCTCACCAACATCGTAGCTAGATGGCCAGGATCCACCCATGACAGCAGAATCTTTGACAATAGTCATCTGTGTGCAATGCTGGAAAGGGGGGCATATGAAGGCCACCTACTAGGTGACAATGGATATGCCTGTCGTGGGTGCCTTATGACTCCCCTTTAAAACCCCCAGACACCTGAAGAGAGAGAATGCAACACCTCTCATATCCTGGTAAGAGGTCTCATTGAAAGATTTTTTGGAGTGTGAAAAAAAAAGATTCCACTGCCTAGAGGGGCTCCGCACAAAGATGGACACTACACTGACAATCATTATTGCAGTGGTGGTTATGTATAACTTTGGCAAGAGACAAGGACACAAGCTACCTGAGGAGGCTGAAGAGGACCTACCTGAGGAGAATGAAGAAGATGGCTAGGTGCAACATGCTGCCAATCCAAATGGGAATGCTGTGAGGAGAACCTTGATTGAGAACCATTTTGCAGCCTAAGGTGTGTATAATGTGACATTGGTAACATGTAAAAAGCAATATATTTTGATCGACAAGTACAATTCCTAATTAGGCTATCTGTATTCATATGTATTATTAAGACTTTCTTATTCTCAATAAAATACAGGGTGGAACTAGAAGCACAAGAACACAACAGTGAGGATAAGACTGGAGGACACAAAATTGGTCAGTGCGGTGTAATTTACATTTACATTTAAGTCATTTAGCAGACGCTCTTATCCAGAGCGACTTACAAATTGGAAAGTTCATACATATTCATCCTGGTCCCCCCGTGGGGAATGAACCCACGACCCTGGCGTTGCAAGCGCCATGCTCTACCAACTGAGCCACACGGGACCAATTTGACTATAATGAAGTCTGCTTCTTGTGAGGTTTTCTTTCCTTATTTAAAGAGCGCTATGAAAGCCTCTCTACACATGAAGAGGTCCCAATGAAGAGCAGTGGTTCTCAGTCCTTGTCCTGGGGACTCAAAGGGGTGCACATTTTTGTTTTTGCCTTAGCACTGCACAGCTGACTCAAATGATCAACTCAATCAAGCTTCGAGTGGTATTTACGTATTCATTTGTGATGCTATCCTTGATATGATCCTGTTATTGTCACATGCACATGTGTGCCCATGCATCTATCAATCCAATGTTATCATTGTCGGGATTTGGCCAGGATTGTTTTGGTCACTAGTTGCCCCCATTGCGCCTTTTTTGAACCTTTTGTTTTTCCCTTGGTCTAATTATTATTTGCACCTGTGCCTTATTTCTTTGTAGGTATTTAAACCCTTAGTGTTCCTCAGTTCTTTGCTCAGTGTTTGTATGTTAGCACCCAGCCCCAGCCATGCTGTGAACATATATTTCTCTTGTTGGATTTTCCAGAGGTACTCTGGTTTTGTTCTTGTTTATTTTTGATTAGTCTTTTGAGGTTTGTTTTTTCCTGCTGTTCTTACCACTTTGTGGATTTTCATTGTATTTTGGAGGATATCCATTTTTTCTCTTGGCTTTTCTTTTGACGTTGTGGATTTATATTTTTTGCCTGAAGATCTTTTACTTTGATTAAACCACCGTCTCCAGTACTGCTGTGTCTGCCTCATCTTCTGGGTTCTGCCGACTATTAGTGACTTTCTCACACCGGGTCCTGACAATCATGATAAGTTATCAGGGATATTATGCTTTAGTAATCCACAATGACCTGGTGATGTAAATGTCAAATAATTACATTATCTTCCATATTCCTACAGATACCTTGTAACTGGAGATTCCTTCACAACGATTGCCTACAGTTAACGTGTAGGGCACTGCAAGGTTGGGTGACCAGGGCCATCTGGGACTGCCTCCTGGAGGAATTCAGGTGTGTGAAGGCTACCTGTGTCCTGCATAACTTCTTGAGGATGGACACGAGGACCAGAGGCAATCTGTGTGCGGGAGATCTTCACCTCCTACTTCTTTGAAGAGGGTGCTGTTCCCTGGCAACACCATAGACTACACTATGCACAAACAAAGGCTCTTTTAAGAGCCATTCACATTGCAATAAGAGTATTCTTCCATTTACTTAGCTATGTCAACTGCAGTTATTCAATTCCCAGTTTCTATGCCTTTGATTTCTACTTCTCAGGTGAGGGTGCTGTGATGTCTGAACACCCTATAACCCACACCTACACACCCATGTATCAACCTGATTGATGGATTGTGTTGTGCAGTAAGCAGGCTCAGGTGTAATACTGTGGCTCCTTCCACCTTCAAAGAATAGGCAAGAGGGCCAACCATGGAGAATAGTAAAACACTATATTATTTATATAACTACGTTATAATGTTTGTCCTCATGTGTCTGTTTATGTTTTTCAGCATAAAGTACTCTGCAGCCACTTAGTGTGGTGTGGACACCAGGTGAGGCCACACACAGATTCATGTTGAACACGGTCTCTTTAACTACCTTATTTTCTCAAAAGTTTCTCTCCTTCACTTCATCCCTCTCTCTTCTCCCTAAATCCTCTAGGTTATATCAGCTGTGTCGCTGAACCCCTCCCGCATCTGAACTGGCTACATAAAAATGTAGAACCAGGAACAGATATAGCCCTTGGTTCACTCCAGACCTGACTGCCCTTGACCAGCACAAAAACATCCTGTGGTGTACTGCATTAGCACCGAATAGCCCCCGTGATATGCAACTTTTCAGGAAAGTTAGGAACCAATATACACAGGCAGTTAGGAAAGCAAAGGCTAGCTTTTTCAAACAGAAATTTGCATCCTGGTGCACAAACTCAAAAAAGTTCTGGGACACTGCAAAGTCCATGGAGAATAAGAGCACCTCCACCCAGTTGCACACTGCACTGAGGCTAGGAAACACTGTCACCACTGATAAATCCACAATAATTGAGAATTTCAATAAGTATTTCTCTACGGCTGGCCATGCTTTCCACTTGGCTACCCCTACCCCAGTCAACAGCCCTGCACCCCCCACAGCAACTCACCCAAGATCCCCTATTTCTCCTTCACCCAAATCCAGATAGCTGATGTTCTGTAAGAGCTGCAGAATCTGGACCCCTACAAATCAGCCGGGCTAGACAATCTCGACCCTCTCTTTCTAAAATGATCTGCCGAAATTGTTGCAACCCCTATGACTAGCCTGTTCAATCTCTCTTTCGTATCGTCTGAGATTGGAACGCTGCCGCGGTCATCCCCCTCTTCAAAGGGGGAGACTAGACCCAAACTGCTACAAACCTTTATCTATCCTACCCTGCCTTTCTAAGTTCTTCGAAAGCCAAGTTAACAAACAGATCCCTGACCATTTCGAATCCCACCGTACCTTCTCCGCTATGCAATCTATTTTCCGAGCTGGTCGTGGGTGCACCTCAGCCACGCTCAAGGTCCTAAACGATATCATAACCGTCATCGATAAAAGACATTACTGTGCAGCCGTATTCAACGACCTGGCCAAGGCTTTCGACTCTGTCAATCACCACGTTCTTATCGGCAGACTCAACAGCCTTGGTTTCTCAAATGACTGCCTCACCTGCCTCACGACTCAACTGCCTTCACCAACTACTTCTCAGATAGAGCTCAGTGTGTCAAATCGGAGGGCCTGTTGTCCGGACCTCTGGCAGTCTCTATGGGGGTGCCACAGGGTTCAATTCTCGGGCCGACTCTCTTCTCTGTATACATCAATGATGTCACTCTTGCTGCTGGTGATTCTCTGATCCACCTCTACGCAGACGACACCATTCTGTATACATCTGGCCCTTCTTTGGACACTGTGTTAACTAACCTCCAGACGAGCTTCAATGCCATACAACTCTCCTTCCGTGGCCTCCAACTGCTCTTAAAATGCAAGTAAAACTAAATGCATGCTTTTCAACCGATCGCGGCCCGCACCTGCCCGCCCGTCACTACTCTGGACGGTTCTGACTTAGAATATGTGGACAACTACAAATACCTAGTTGTTTGGTTAGACTGTAACCTCTCCTTCCAGACTCACATTAAGCATTCCAATCCAAAATTAAATCTAGAATCGGCATCCTATTTCGCAACAAAGCATCCTTCACTCATGCTGCCAAACATACCCTCGTAAAACTGACTATCCTACCGATCCTTGACTTCGCCGATGTCATTTACAAAATAGCCTCCAACACTCTACTCAACAAAGTGGATGCAGTCTATCACAGTGCCATCTGTTTTGTTACTAAAGCCCCATATACTACCCACCACTGCGACCTGTACGCTCTCGTTGGCTGGTCCTCACTTCATATTTGTCGCCAAACCCACTGGCTCCAGGTCATCTACAAATCTTTGCTAGGTAAAGCCCCGCCTTATCTCAGCTCACTGGTCACCATAGCAGCACGCGCTCCTGCAGGTATATCTCACTGGTCACCACCAAAGCCAATTCCTCGTTTGGCCGCCTTTCCTTCCAGTTCTCTGCTGCCAATGACTGGAACGAACTGCAAAAATCACTGAAGCTGGAGACTCATATCTCCCTCACTAACTTTAAGCACCAGCTGTCAGAGCAGCTCACAGATCACTGCACCTGTACATAGCCCATCTGTAAATAGCCCATCCAACTACCACATCCCCATACTGTTATTTATTTTGCTCCTTTGCACCCCAGTATCTCTACTTGCATATTCATCTTCTGCACATCTATCACTCCAGTGTTTAATTGCTATATTGTAATTACGTCGCCACTATGGCCTATTTATTGCCTTACCTCCCTTATCTTACCTCATTTGTACACACTGTATGTAGACTTTTTCTATTGTATTATTGACTTTGTTTGTTTATTCCATGTGTAACTCTGTGTTGTTTTTGTCGCACTGCTTTGCTTTATCTTGGCCAGGTCGCAGTTGTGAATGAGAACTTGTTCTCAACTAGCCTACCTGGTTAAGTAAAAAATAAAACAGAGGGCACAGCATGATCAGAGGTGAGAGATCACTTGGTCAGGTCAACAGGAACCATTATTAAAGAGATGCTTTACATTGAAAAACAGATAGATGTAGTAGTCCCAGAGTTAATGATCCAAGGTCAGTTTTGCATTTCACCTCCTGATTATGACTAACAATGTTAGAATAAAAAATAAAAACACAAGGCTTAAACATGCTCTCCCTCATCCTTAGATATGTTTTGGTGTGAGAGGATGCCATCCCCCAGTCCCATCAGCCACCTCACCCGCTTTTAAGATAACCTTCGGGCCGACACTATTATGTAATTGTGACGAACTGAGAGAATATTTGGGTTCCACTGTGATTCATTAATTATATGCTGCCTTCCCTGCTCCTATGTTCTTACCTCTCTCACCACCTCCTTTCTTCCTTTGTTTTTATACTGCACAACAGATGTGCATTGAAATACAGATTGAACTTGAATTTATAATATTACAATTATATTTATAATGTAGGTATTTATAACACTTGGATAATGAACTTCTTTCAATAAAGAGTTTAACATTCTCTACTGGTTGAAATACATATATCCTGTGTTTATCAGATCAATGCAAATGAAGGGCATTAGATATTGCGATTAACTGGTTTTAGAGTATTTACATGATGCATAGGAAGTGTAGTGTACTGTTTAAATATATATATAATATCAGCCTTTAACTAGTTAAATCCCTTTTCTAGTCTGTAACGAATAATGTGTAACCATTGTCCCAGAACCAAGATTGGTAAACACTGTTGAAGTGTATAATTGTAATGCAGACACAGCATCATTCAAAGACTGGAATGTGATACTCCTGGTATTGGATATGACTGAAATAATCTCAAAGACATTCATACCTGAACTGCACCTTTATTTGCCAAGGTAGAGTACATGATCAGTGAATATATTAAATGTACAGGTTACAATACAGGTATTTTTTATCCTCCACTGCACAATAAGGAAGAACATAGTTAGCTACGTTATTTCATCTTTCTGCATTGCATGGCAAATATCAGCAAGACAAGCTTCCAAAATTGTACATTCAATTTGCAGTACACGTAAATGCTTTAGCTAGCTAGATTCTTTACATCCACTGATTCCCATTACGACAGCCTGGTTTGCTGGTTGTTTCAGGAGTCCCTAAAACATTAAACAACCAGAATTACAATTTCATACGCATGTCACAAAACACATAAAGCTCGCCAGCTAGATGGCTAATGTTAGCTAGTCAGCTAGCTTGCTAAATCGAGATTTTCGTAAATGAACTTCATGATAAAACAATTCAGCATAATAGTTTGTCTCTACATGAACTAACATATTCCTGTCAACAGTACATTTTTGCATGATTCGTTGTGACGTTATAATCACTTACATTTTCTTCCATTCCTTCAGCCATCTTTGCTGAAGAAAGTTTAAATACGGTCCAAACACTTAAAAGACACACCCTCGTCCGCCTTATGCCCTTGGGGGAATCAACGTCGCCAACTTGGTCGGTGGTCCAAATGATTAGCCAAGCAAGGGAAGTTTGCGATGTAAGCCCCTCGGACTATAAGTAGACATGCAATCATAATTGACTGTAGCGCATATAAAGCACCCACACGTTACCGGTGGCTGACACCGTTCATCCCGCGATGATTGTGTTAACATTGTAGTGAAGTAAGTTAGTTTTAACGTGCATTATAGTCATTGATATTTACCAGTTATTTATGTTTACTAAATATTGGTGGGCCGAGTTGCCCGTCGTCATCATAGGGGTTAAGGAGAGGGGCAAACTGCTTGGGAATCATCTCTCAAATCTTCTGGGAGAGGATCAATTCCCTTGGACGGAGGCCCCCTCCGGTCTGAAATAGCACTCGCCTCTGCCGCATCCTTTTTTTGCTTTCGCTTTCGCTTTTACGTTTTTCCAGCACGCCTTTATTTGATTTGGGTCCGTTTTCTCTTTAATCCGTGTTGATCCATTAAATCTGCTGCATAAAATGGCCCAGGTGTCTGTGTCTTCCTCCTTTTTGACAGTCGTATTGTCTGTCTTTTTATCCTCCAGTACATTACTAAATTCCTCCATCAGTTCCGACGAGGTTTTCATTAGCGGAGAAATGTGAACAACTTTAACGTGCCATGATCAGGTGGGTAGCTGACAAATAATACATGCCAAAATAAGTAATGACAATAATACATTATATTTAATGCTAGCTAGCTTTGTTTATAAACTAGCTAGCTACAGTAGCTAACAAATTAGTTATCTGTCTAGTACTGGTAAAAAAACTGATTTTATTTCAAATCAGCCAACCCATGAGAACCTTTCACGATGGAGTTGCAATAGTTCAAACGTTACATTGTTATTATTTTATCAAGGAGCAGCAACTTTGTGGCCTCATTTGTCAAGTAGGCTAGCTACTTCGTTTCAACTCAAGAAAAAACGAATATATTGGTGTAACACGTCACATAGTTTAAAACCGTTAATTATAGATTTACTGAGCCAGATTTAAAATGAAGTGGTGCCACACATCTCTGATTAATTATAAACCTAGATTTAAAAAACCTAGATTAGCTCTAATCCTATATTAATTAAAACCATGTTGGTGCAACCCACCCTAAAAGGTTATAGTTTCCTTACTTCTTACCTTCTTTCATTAATTATATCAATCACTTAAGTTTTTAGGTGTCAAAGGTGGATATGAAAATGACAGGAAATATAGACAGACCTATTCAATGTTTTTCAGTCCTGTTCCTGAGGAACCCATTTTTATTCTAGTCCACTAAATGTATCACTAACAGACCCATTGCACCTGATTTTAGTTGCATCGGATGTGCTAGTGCGTGCTGGGCTAGAAGAAAATCTGTGGGTCCAGAATATAAAAATATTGTGGAACATTACAGCAAAAATAAGTATCAAATTGACTCCCAAACCTCACACATAATGGGGCCTGAAAAGTACATGTTAATAATGCCAAAGTAGAATTCTTACCGGATTGCAGAAGGGTTGCTGATAATCCATGCTGCAGTGTGGCTCTGATCTGTCTGTCTTTATGGTGAATCTAGAGAGTGCAGCATGTAGACGTTCGGCAGTTCTCTTCTGCCACGTCTATAAATTTCTCTCACAATGACTCATGCGGTCATCATTATTTTACACTAATTGAAACACGGTCAAGCCATCCGCTTTTCTTTTTGCACTGTCTCTATGCACTCTTAAACCCAGCTCAATTAATCCCTACCACTGTATCGCTGAGTCATCATAATGCTTTAGCAAATGTACATTATACAAGGGGCAGTGGTAGACATAATGTAAGTAATCTAATGTATGTCCCTCTAACTTCCCGAATGCCTCTGCTGATCCTACAGCTATTGTTTGCCGCAATCACGTGTCTATGAACCAGATTTATGCTGTTAGCACTGAGGCGGTGTGCCCTAGTAGGAAGTCCACTGTGTGCAGCTCACCATGCACTAACATAAATAACATGAGAATATCTACTTCTACTAAGCTTCCCAGTAAAGCACTGAAAACAAGCAAGCATCCCAGAAAAGTGCTCAAAATAGCCTACATTAACATATGTAGCGCTAGGGGTCAGATTTTTTTTATTTTTGAAAATAACGTGCCCAACGTAAACGGACATTTTCTCTGGCCCAGATCGTAGAATATGCTTATAATTTACAGATTAGGATAGAAAACACTCCAAAGTTTCCAAAACTGTCAAAATATTGTCTGTGAGTATAACAATACTTATTCTGCAAGCAAAACCCTGAGAAAATGTAACCCGGAAGTGATATATATATTTTTTTTAACTGTGTTTCCTGGCCCGTCTAACCTCCATTTAAAGGGGTATCAACCAGATTCCTTTTCCAATGGCTTCCTCAGGCTGTGACCAGGCTTTAGACATAGTTTCAGGCTTTTATTTTGAAAAATGAACAAGTTTTTTCAAAACTAGTCAAGTGTCCTCTGAATAGTTCCTGTGCGCGCGAGAGGAGCTCCCCATTTTCTGTTTGTCTCTTATTGAATAGGTAATGGTACGGTTGAAATATTATCGATTATGTTTGTTAAAAACAACCTGAGGATTGATTATAAAAAACATTTGACATGTTTCTACGACCATTACGGATACTTTTTGGAATTTGACGAACGGAACACGGCTTTGATTTTCTGAGCATATTGCGCAACCCAAATGGCGGTTTTTGGTGATAAAAGTAATATTTATCGAACAAAAATAACATTTGTTGTGTAACTGGGAGTCTCGTGAGTGGAAACATCCGAAGATTATCAAAGGTAAGCGATTAATTTCATTGCTTTTCTGACCATGCTAACTAAGCTAATATAAGGATAGCTTGTTGTAGCATTGAAAGCTACACTCACAAAAGCTTGGATTTCTTTCGCTGTAAAGTATATTTTCAAAATCTGACACGATAGGCGGATTAACAACAAGCTAAGCTGTGTTGTGGTATATTTCACTTGTGATTGCATGATTATAAATATTTTTAGTAATATTTTTACATTTTGCGCCCTGCAATTCTAGCGGTTGTGTAGGAAAGTGATCCCGTAAAAGGGATCCGTAGCTGAGAGAAGTTAATCTACATATGTTAATGTACGCTATTTTGAGCACTTTTCTGGGATGCTTGCTTGTTTTCATTGCTTTACTGGGAAGCTTAGCAGAAGTGAAACAAGGTTCATGAAACAAGGTTCATGAAATTAATAACTTGCAAGTAACAGATGACATTCATATTCTGACTATCTCTGAAACACACTTAGAGAATACCTTTGATGATAAAGTGGTAGCAATACAAGGTTATAACATTTACAGAAAATACAGAAATGCCAGTGGTGGAGGTGTTGCTATTTATATTCAGAACCACATTCCTGTAAAGATTAGAGAGGATCTTTTATTTAACAAATTCTTATTTACAATGACAACCAACTGCTCCCCGGTAGGCTAACTGCCTTGTTCAGAGGCAGAACTATTTCAACTTTTTCTATTTCTCCCTATACCATTTGTATTTCATATACCTTTTGACTATTGGATGTTCTTATTGGCACTTTAGTACTGCCAGCCTAATCTCGGGAGTCGATAGGCTTGAAGTCATAAACAGCGCTGCGCTTCAAGCATTGCTAAGAGCTGCTGGCAAACGTAGGAAAGTGCTGTTTGAATGAATGCTTACAAGCAAATATAAAATCATAGACATAATTATAATGTAATAAACACACAGAAATACGAGTCTTTCGTCAAATCCGGAAACTATCATTTATAAAACAAAACGCGTATTCTTTCAGTGAAATATGGAACCGTTCTGTATTTTATCGAACGGGTGGCAACCCTAAGTCTAAATATTGCTGTTACATTGCACAACCTTCAATGTTATGTCATAATTATGTAAAATTCTGGCAAATTAATTATGGTCTTTGTTAGGAAGAAATGGTCTTCACACAGTTCGCAACAAGCCAGGAGGCCCAAACTGCTGCATATATCCTGACTCTGCTTGCACTGAACGCAAGAGAAGTGACTAAATTTCCCTAGTTAATATTGCCTGCTGACATGAATTTCTTTTAACTAAATATGCAGGTTTAAAAAAATATACTTATGTGTATTGATTTTAAGAAAGGCATTGATGTTTGTGCAACGATTGTGCTTTTTTTGCAAATGTGCTTTTGTTAAATCATCACAAGTTAGGCAAAGTTGAAGTAGGCTGTGTTTCAATGATAAATTAACAGGCACCGATTTGATTATATGCAACGCAGGACAAGCTCATAAACCTAGTAATATCATCAACCATGTGTAGTTAACTAGTGATTATGTGAAGATTGATTGTTTTTTATAAGATAAATGTAATGCTAGCTAGCAACTTACCATGGCTCCTTGCAGCCACAAGGTCCTTTTGATGCTGCACTCGCGTAACAGGTGGTCACGCAGTCTCCTTGTGGATTGCAATGTAATCAGCCATAATCAGCATCCAAAAAGGCTGATTACCGATTTGTTATGAAAACTTGAAATTGGCCCTAATTAATCAACCATGCCTAACTAGTCAGTTGCTGAAAAACATCCCCACAGTATGATGCTGCCATCACCATGCTTCACCGTAGGGATGGTGCCAGGTTTCCTCCAGACGTGACACTTGGCATTCAGGCCAAAGGATTCAATCTTGGTTTCATCAGACCAGAGAATCTTGTTTCTCATGGTCTGAGAGTCCTTTAGGTGTCTTTTGGCAAACTCCAAGCGGGCTGTCATGTGCCTTTTACTGAGGAGTGGCTTCTGTCTGGCCACTCTACCACAAAGGCCTGATTGGTGGAGTACTGTAGAGATGGAAAAAAACGTTCCCAAGGTAAACGGACTATTTCTCAGGCTCAGATATTAGAATATGCATATAATTGACAGATTAGGATAGAAAACACTCTAAAGTTCCCAAAACTGTCAAACTATTGTCTGTGAGTATAACAGAACAGATTTTCCAGGCGATAACCTGAGGAACTCCAACCCGGAAGTGCTTTTCTTTTTTTTTAATGTCCTTGTTCCATTGCTTGCCCCTCCTCCATTTAAAGGCGTATCAACCAGATTTATTTTCCAATGGCTTCCTCAGGCTGTGACCAGGCTTTAGACATAGTTTCAGGCTTTTATTTTGAAAAGTGAGCGAGATTTATCAAAACGCATCAGTGGATGACCAGGTGTCCTTTGATTGGTTCCTGCGCAGGAGAGATTTGGCTCGACATTTTCTATCTCTGTAGAATTGAACAGTTTACCGTCTGGTTGAAATATGATCGATTATGTATGTTAAAAACAACCTGAGGATTGATTATAAAAAACCTTTGACATGTTTCTACGAACATTACGGATACTTTTTGGAATTTTCGTCTGCCCTTCAGTACCAGAACGAGCTTGTGGTTTTCTGAACATAACGCGCAAACCAAATGGCGATTTTTGGTTATAAAACGAATCTTTATCGAACAAAAATAACATTTATTGTGTAACTGGGAGTCTCGTGAGTACAAACATCCGAAGATTATCAAAGGTAAGCGATTCATTTTATTGCTTTTCTGACTTTCGTGACCAAGCTAATTTAAGGCTAGCTGTTCTAGCTATTCTTTTGTTCTTTGTCTAGTGATTGATAAACTCACAAACGCTTGGATTGCTTTCACTGTAAAGCATATTTTCAAAATCTGACACCATAGGTGGATTAACAACTAGCTAAGCTGTGTTTTGGTATATTTCACTTGTGATTTCATGATTATAAATATTTTTAGTATTATTTTTTAATTTGATACTTTTTGGAATTTGTGTCTGCCTTTCAGGGCCGGAACGTGCATGTGGTTTTCTGAACATAACGCACAAACGAAATGGTGGATTTTGGTTATTTTGGTGAAATATTTCACTTGTGATTCCATGATTATAAATATTTTTAGTATTATTTTTGAGTTTGGCGCGCTGCCAATTCAGCGGTTGTTTACGAAAATGATCCCGTAAAAGGGATCCGTGCGGCAAGAAGTTAATGTTGATGTGGTTTTGGTTGTTACTGACAAGAAGCACATGGCTGAGCTCTTTTAATCACCACTTCATTAAGTCAGGATTCCTATTTGACTCAGCCATGCCTCCTTGCCCATCCAACATTTCCTCATCTCCCACCCCTTCTAATGCGACTAGCCCCGACGCTCCTCCCTCTTTTTCCCTTGCCACGCTACAAAGTTTCTCCCTGCAGGCGTCACTGAGTCCGAGGTGCTAAAGGCGCTCCTGAAACTTGACCCCCAAAAAACATCTGGGTCAGATGGTTTAGACCCGTTTTTCTTTAAGGTTGCTGCCCCCATCATCGCCAAGCCTATCTCTGACCTTTTTAACCTGCCTCTCCTCTCTGGGGAGGTTCCCATTGCTTGGAAGGCAGCCACGGATTGTCCTTTATTTAAAGGTGGAGATCAAGCTGATCCAAACTGTTATAGGCCTTTTTCTATTTTGTCTTGTTTATCAAAAGTGTTGGAAAAACGTGTCAATCAACTGACTGGCTTTCTTGATGTCTAGAGTATTCTCTCTGGTATGCAATCTGGTTTCCGCTCAGGTTATGGATGTGTCACTGCAACCTTAAAGGTCCTCAATGATGTCACCATTGCCCTTGATTCTAAGCAATGTTGTGCTGCATTTTTATTGACTTGGACAAAGCTTTTGATACAGTAGACCATTCCATTCTTGTGTATTGGTGTCTCTGAAGGGTCTTTGGCCTGGTTTGCTAACTACCTCTCTCAAAGAGTGCAGTGTATAAAGTCAGAACATCTGCTGTCTCAGCCACTGCTTGTCACCAAGGGAGTACCCCAAGGCTCGATCATAGGCCCCACACTCTTCTCAATTTACATCAACAACATAGCTCAGGCAGAAGGAAACGCTCATCCATTTATATGCAGATGGTACAGTCTTATACTCAGCTGGCGCCTCCCCGGATTTTGTGTTAAACGCTCTACAACAAAGCTTTCTTAGTGTCCAATAAGCTTTTGCTGCCCTTAACCTTGTTATGAACACCTCCAAAACAAAGGTCATGTGGTTTGGTAAGTAGAATGCCCCTCTCCCAACAGGTGTGATTACTACCTTTGAGGGTTTAGAGCTTGAGGTAGTCACCTCATACAAGTACTTGGGATTATGGCAAGATGGTACACTGTCCTTCTCAGTACATATCAAACCTGCAGGCTAAAGTTAAATCTAGACTTGGTTTCCTCTATTGTAATCGCTCCTCTTTCACCCCAGCTGCCAAACTAACCCTGATTCAGATGACCATCCTACCCATGCTAGATTACGGAGACGTAATTTATAGATTGGCAGTTAAGGGTGCTCTCGAGCGGCTAGATGTTCTTTACCATTCGGCCATCAGATTTGCCACCAATGCTCCTTATAGGACAGGGCTGCCCAACCCTCTTCCTGGAGATCCACTGTCCTGTGGGTTTTCAGTCCACCCCTAATTTAACACACCTGATTCTCCTAATTAGCTGCTCAACAAGAATTTAACTAGCTGAATCAGAACTGCTAAATTAGGGCTGGAAAGAAAACCTACAGGACAGTAGATCTCCAGGAAAAGGGTTGGGCAGCCCTGTTATTGGACATACAGTGGCTTGTGAAAGTATTCACCCAGCTTGACATTTTTCCTATTTTGTTGCCTTACAACCTGGAATTAAAATTGATTTTTGGGGGATTTGTTTCATTTGATTTACACAACATGCCTACCACTTTGAAGATGCAAAATATTTTGTATTGTGGATCAAACAAAAAAACGTACAACTTGGGCATGCATAACTATTCACCCCCCCCCAAAGTCAATTCATTGTAGAGACACCTTTTCTCCCAAGTCTCTTGGGGTATGTCTCTATAAGCTTGGCACATCTAGCCACTGGGATCTTTTCCCATTCTTCAAGGCAAAACTGCTCCAGCTCCTTCAAGTTGGATGGGGTCTGCTGGTGTAGAGCAATCTTTAAGTCATAACACAGATTCTCAATTGGATTGAGGTCTGGGCTTTGACTAGGCCATTCCAAAACATTTAAATGTTTCCGCTTTAACCACTTGAGTGTTGCTTTAGCAGTATGTTTAGAGTCATTGTCCTGCTCGAAGGTGAACCCCCGTCCCAGTCTCAAATCTCTGGAAGACTGAAACAGGTTTCCCTCAAGAATTTCCTTGTATTTAGCGCCATCCATCATTCCTTCAATTCTGACCAGTTTCCCAGTCCCTGCCGATGAAAAACATCCCCACAGCATGATGCTCCCACCACCATGCTTTACTGTGGGGATGGTGTTCTCAGGATGATGAGGTGTTTGCGCCAGACATAGTGTTTTCCTTGATGGCCAAAAAGCTACATTTTAGTCTCATCTGACGAGAGTACCTTCCATATGTTTGGGGAGTCTCCCATGCCTTTTGGCGAACACCAAACCTGTTTGCTTATTTGTTTCTGGCCACTCTTCTGTAAAGCCCAGCTCTGTGAAGTGTACAGCTTAAAGTGGTCCTATGGACAGATACTCCAATCTCCGCTGTGGAGTTTTGCAGCTCCTTCAGGGTTATCTTTGGTCTCTTTGTTTCCTCTCTGATTAATGCCCTCCTTGCCTGGTCCGAGAGTTTTGGTGGGCGCCCCTCTCGTGGCAGGTTTGTTGTGGTGCCATATTATTTCAATTTTTCAATAATGGATTTAAATGGTGTTCCGTGGGATATTCAAAGTTACGGATATTTTTTTATAACCCAACCCTGATCTGTACTTCTTCACAACTTTGTCCCTGACCTGTTTGGAGAGCTCCTTGGTCTTCATGGTTCTGCTTGCTTGGTGTTGCACTTGCTTAGTGGTTTTGCAGACTCTGGGGCCTTTCAGAACAGGTGTATACACAGTTGAAGTCGGAAGTTAGCCAAATACATTCAAACTCAGTTTTCACAATTCCTGACATTTAATCCTAGTAAAAATTCCCTGTCTAAGGTCAGTTAGGATCACAACTTTATTTTAAGAATGTGAAATGTCAGAATAATAGTAGATAGAAGGATTTATTTCTGCTTTTATTTCTTTCATCACATTCCCAGTGCGTCAGAAGTTTACATGCACTCAATTAGTATTTGGTAGCAATGCCTTTAAATGTTTAACTTGGGTCAAACGTTTCGGCTAGCCTTCCACAAGTCTCCCACAATAAGTTGGGTGAATTTTGGCCCATTCCTCATGACAGAGCTGGTGTAACTGAGTTAGGTTTGTAGGCCTCCTTGCTCGCACACGCTTTTTCAGTTCTGCACACAATTTTTTTATGGGATTGAGGTCAGGGCTTTGTGATGGTCACTCCAATACCTTGACTTTGTTGTCCTTAAGCCATTTTGCCACAACTTTGGAAGTATGCTTGGGGTCATTGTCCATTTGGAAGACCCATTTGCGACCAAGCTTTAACTTCCTGACTGATGTCTTGAGATGTTTCTTCAATATATCCACATAATTTTCCTGCCTCATGATGCCATCTATTTTGTGAAGTGCACTAGTCCCTCCTACAGCGAAGCACCCCCACAACATGATGCTGCCAACCCCGTTCTTCACGGTTGGGATGGTGTTCTTGGGCTTGCAAGCCTCCCCCTTTTTCCTCCAAACATAACGATTGTCATTATGGCCAAACAATTCTATTGTTGTTTCAACAGACAAGAGGACATTTCTCCCAAAAGT
Source organism: Salvelinus alpinus (assembly GCF_045679555.1). Taxonomy (NCBI): domain Eukaryota; kingdom Metazoa; phylum Chordata; class Actinopteri; order Salmoniformes; family Salmonidae; genus Salvelinus; species Salvelinus alpinus. Next base: position 16,639,055 of record NC_092098.1, on the reverse strand, counting down.
ACGATCTTCGTCCCCATGTGCAGTTGCAAACTGTAGTCTGGCTTTTTTATGGCGGTTTTGGAGCAGTGGCTTCTTCCTTGCTGAGCGGCCATTCAGGTTATGTCGATATAATACTCGTTTTACTGTGGATATACGGTTGAAGTTTACATACACTTAGGTTGGAGTCATTAAAACTCGTTTTTCAACCACTCCACAAATTTCTTGTTAACAAACTATAGTTTTGGCAAGTCGGTGAGGACATCTACTTTGTGCATAATTTTCCCAACAATTGTTTACAGACAGATTATTTCACTTATAATTCACTGTATCACAATTCCAGTGGGTCAGAAGTTTATATACACTAAGTTGACTGTGCCTCTAAACAACTTGGAAAATTCCATTAAATGATGTCATGGCTTTAGAAGCTTCTGATAAACTAATTGACATCATTTGATTCAATTGGAGGTGTACCTGTGGATGTATTTCAAGGCCTACCTTCAAACTCAGTGACTCTTTGCTTGACATCATGGGAAAATCAAAAGAAATCAGTCAAGACATTCTAAGCATCCACAAGTCTGGTTCATCCTTGGGAGCCATTTCCAAACACCTGAAGATACCACGTTCATCTGTTCAAACAGTAGTACGCAAGTATAAACACCATGGGACCACTCAGCCGTCATACCGCTCTGGAAGGAGATGCTTTCTGTCTCCTAGAGATAAACGTACTTTGGTGCGAAAAGTGCAAATCAGTCCCAGAACAACAGCAAAGGACCTTGTTTAGATGCTGCTAGTTTTTTATTTTTTAGAATTTTTATAAATATGTTCTTTTTTTTCATTTCACTTCACTAATTTGGACTATTTTGTGTATGTCCATTACATGAAGTCCAAATAAAAATCAATAATTTAAATCAATTTAAATTACAGGTTGAAATACAACAAAATAGGAAATATTTATTTTTTAAATCCCAGCCCCCGTCCCCGCAGGAGGCCTTTTGCCTTTTGGTAGGCCATCATTGTAAATAAGAATTTGTTCTTTACTGACTTGCCTAGTTAAATAAAGGTTAAATAAAATAAATCAAGACCATCGGGTTCTTGGTCACATCCCTGACCAAGGCCCTTCTCCCCCGATTGCTCAGTTTGGCCGGGCAGCCAGTTCTAGGAAGAGTCATGGTAGTTCCAAACTTCTTCCATTTAAGAATGATGGAGGCCACTGGGTTCTTGGGGACCTTCAATGCTGCAGACATTTTTTGCTAACCTTCCCCAGATCTGTGCCTCGACACAATCCTGTCTCGGAGCTCTACGGACAATTCCTTCAACCTCATGGCTTGGTTTTTGGTCCCGTGTGGCTCAGTTGGTAGAGCATGGCGCTTGCAACGCCAGGGTTGTGGGTTCATTCCCCACGGGGGGACCAGGATGAATATGTATGAACTTTCCAATTTGTAAGTCGCTCTGGATAAGAGCGTCTGCTAAATGACTTAAATGTAAATGTAAATGTTTTTGCTTTTACATGCACTATCAACTGTGGGACCTTATATAGACCGGTGTGTGCCTTTCAAAGTCATGTCCAATCAATTGGATTTACCACAGGTGGACTCCAATCAATTTGTAGAAACATCTCAAGGATGATCAATGTAAACAGGATGCACCTGAGCTCAATTTCGATTGTCATAGCAAAGGGTCTGAATGCTTATGTAAATAATGTTTTTCCATTTTTTATTTTTTATAAATTTGCCAAAATCAAAATAAACTGTTTTCGCTTTGTCATTATGGGGCGTTGTGTGTAGATTGAGGGAAATGTTTTAGAAAAAGGCTGTAAAGTAACGAAATGTGGGAAAAGGGAAGGGGTTTACAGTTACAGGCACTATAATTACTCCCCGTATGCATACAATGTGCCTTTACGCACATCCAAAATAATAACAGGAGCTGGCTAAAATAATGATAAAAAGGGGTTGTCCGCTCACTGTTTTGCTGCTACCAAATTTGATATTTAATAAAGCTTTTGTGATATTTATTTCAAAGCAGTCTCACTAGCCAAACCCTTTATTGATAGGCTGTTATTTGGTGAATGCATTGGGCACGACCAAAGAAAACAACCTTCATTGAGGGGAAGGGATAGGAGACTATGCTTTGTTTTTAATCAAATTAAATGAATAAAACAATAGTTTTTAAAACAACAACCATATTTATAATTAGGATGGGGTCACAAGTTTATTGTATATTACAGTGTCAACTCAAGCTCACTTAGATCTTGCTGTGCGTGTGTTTGTGTACTGTGTTTGTATGCCATGACTGTAAACATCTTGCTTTAACAATTTAACATTTGCTAAACATCACCCGTTAGGCTAGTGCTGCCTCACTCTAACCATGATATCAAAGTATTTTTTGATAAAGCACAAAAATTAAATAAACGATTTGTTATAATTATGGAAGATTGAGTAAGTGTATTTCAAGCTGTTTGCTTGGAATGATTTGTAGCTATTGTCTATATCTGTGCGTGAGTACATCCGACTCAGTTTCCAGAAAACATGCAATACCATAAAGTGTTGTGTATTCTGCGCACACAAATTCTGGAGGAAACTGTAGAGCGGATGGCTTGACCCAGTTGTATTGAACGCTGTTTGGGTCATAAAACACGTGGTCAAAACGCAACCTTTTTAATGCTTACTTTACACGCGTATCATTAAAAAGATTGCGTTTTGACCACGTGCTTTATGACCCAAATGGCATTCCGTACAAATGGGCACTTTGTGAAGCCAGGTATGCCCATGTGGTGGCCTTCAGATTAGATGCAATCCTTTTCCAATTTAAATTCCTTAAATACCTCTGGTCCTAGAGTAACTTAGGTGAATTTATATATTGCTTTCACATATTAATTCTCACAAAGGAACGGATACAATGCAAGGAAACCTTTTCAATGGGAAGTGAATTGCAATCACCAGTCGGCAAAATCCGCTGCGCAATGCAGGTGTACTTTGCATAAAAGATGTCAGTTGCTCTCTTATCTGAGCTTCACCATTTCAATTACTACAGTCAAGTTAGTCGACACTTGGAAAACTGTTTGGAACGTCGTTTGGGTCATAAAGCACGTGTTAAAAATGCAATCTTTTTAATGCTATGAGTGTAAAGTAAGCAGGTGCAGGCCTAAGTTAACGCGGTCACTCGTTAAGTTAACGCCTACACGCATCAAATAAGAGTGTGCAAATGTGCTTGCAGGTGGTCCAACGTGCTAAATAAACAGCTGCAAGCGCTCCTGCACATGTCAAATTAACGCCTACAGCTGCTAAATATACACCTACACACAATAACTTAACACATTCTTTAATATGCTAATTTGACCAGACAATTTCCCTAGCTCCTCCTTTCAACCAGATTTCTTTAATCGGTGTACAGTCAGTTTGAAGCAACAACACCACAATTGAAGATGTCGAGAAGGAACTTCCTTAAATGCTATTATTACTTCATCATAAAGTTGATCAGCTAGCTAACACAGCGGACGGATCTGTTTATGGCTATGCAGCTATGTTGGATGCTCAGACACTGAGACAGCAGTGCAATTAACTTAGCCCTAACGGTACGTGTCGCTAATATTGTAAGTCTGATTAGGCCAAGGGAGTATTTTATATATGTAGCTAGTAATATATATATATATATTTTAAAATGAATGCTGGTATTTAAATGGCTGGATTGCTAAATTAGTTACTAGTTTGTTTTCTAATGTTCCTTAGCCGCAAACCCCAGCCATAGCCGCAGTGAACAGCGGCGTCTTGTAACATTTTTACAGATGAATTGTGGGAAGTATCTGAGCTTTGTTATTCTGAATGTCTATTTTTAAGTGTTGTTCTCCAAACACTGCTGAAGTTAATGAGCAGCAAGGTTCACTCTGTTTTTGCCCCTGTATCGTGTTCTCCAATAAGTGTTACTTATGGACTTTAATGTCCCCCCTCCCTTTCCCTTCTTTTTTCAGAGGGAAACACATACCCTTTGACCCTAGAGAAGGTTCTCCTTTTCACTTTGGTGGCTTCAGCCATTCCTAGGCTGGGATTGTCAGTGGAGCCACAGCCACAGTTCTTACACAAACAAGAGAATGAGGCTGCCAGGATCTTCCCGGAAGCAAATACATGCAGCATTGTTTTAAGGCTACCAATTCACCCAACCCTACGTAGCCTTCAGGGAGGAAATGGAGAGTGGAATTCTAGTCACCAACATTTGGTGTCATTGTCAAAGACTCCAGCCACTCAAGTCATAGACTGTTCTCTCTGCTACCGCACGGCAAGTGGTACCGGAGCGCAAGAGGCTTCTAAACAGCTTCTACCCCTAATCAAACGGCTACCCAGACTATTTCCATTGACCCCCCCCTCTCTCTTTTATGCTGCTGCTACTTTGTTATTATCTATGCATAGTCACTTTAATATCACTTTATCTCTACCTACATGTATATATTACCTTGACTAACCGGTGCCCCAGTACATTGACTCTGTACCGGTACCCCCTGTATATAGCCTCGCTATTGTTATTTTACTGCTGCTCAAATTATTATTGTTATTTATTTTTGTATTTTTCTTAACTGCATTGTTGGTTAAGGGCTTGTAAGTAAGCATTTCACTCTAAGATCTACACCTGTTGTATTCAGCGCATGTGACAAATTACATTTGATTTAAAGGGAATTCATTTTAGGGGAATTATCCAAAATGTTTATTGCATGACTAGTAAAGTAAAGTTAGTAAAGTTCAGGAATACTGCAGCCAATGTTAATTGGTGATGTGTCCCAAAATTATTGATATTTTGAAAGTTTCCGACAAGATTGGCCATCAGCAAAAAAAAGTTGTGTAGTGAAAGTTTTCAAAAACATTACAACCAACCAGAAACAATTGGACAGTAATACATTATGCAGCTTTAATATTTTAATAAATGTATGATTTCTTAGTGGTGGGTAAACTGGGCATTATGCAAAGTAGTTAAGTCATGAATGTCAAGGGACTATAATATTACAATATGTGCAATGTTACCATAAATCTTACAGTAAATATGGACAACATTTCATTTACATGTGTTATGGCAATAAAAACAGACACTGTGGTTCATCGGTGGGCAACTCCAGTCCTCGAGGGTCTGATTGGTGTCACACTTTTTCTCCATCCCTAACAAACACAGCTGATTAATCAAATTACATTCTAAACTGAAGATCATGATTAGGTGATTATTGGAGTCAGGTGTGTTAGCTGAGGCTAGGGCAAAACTGACACCAATCAGGCACTCGAGGACTGGAATGACCCACACCTGCTGTAGTTGATACATAGGTCGTGGTGCAGCAAGTTGATGAGGGTAGTGGAGAAGCACTGGTGGGACATTTGGTGGGACTTTTTGAGTGAAGTGACTAAGGGTGAAAAGGATATCAGGGTGCCCAGGAACTTGAAGCTGCTGATCATCTCCATGTACCGTAGATGGGAGAATGGTCTTTAAGTCTCACCATCTACTTTGCTTACACTGAGGCTGTTGTCCTATCACCATCATGTCAGGTCCCAAAGCTCCTTCATGTACTCTTGATCACTGGTGATCAGGTAGGTGTACTATGGTAGTGTTGTCAGCATGTTTAGGTGTTGGGTCCATTCTGGAGATACACATTCTTGTAATATGTAAAAAATCGAATTTGTTATTACAGGGTTTACACCGAGGCCTGAGTCTGCTAACAAGTTTGTGGGTCAGGATGGTGTTGAAAGCAGAGCTATAAAAGAAAACGCACTCTGACGTATGTAAAATGCATAATTGACAAACTGGAGTTGGTCCAGTGAATTTTTGCTATGTAAAGGGTTGCGTCAATCAAATCTGGTATCAGGATAAAATGTGATTCAGAGTCACCGAATATACTTTAAGTACTTTTTTATTTGACACAAGCGATAAATGGTAAATGCAATTTTCATATATACGGGTTCACTGTATCACCACGCAGGGTAAAGCAGAGAACTGGCTCGAAATGATACAATCAACCTTTGTTATACTGTGATAGTTCCAAATCGTCCGTTGGCCTATCACAGTAGAGGCTTAGCGTGGTTTAGACTCACTAGCCTGTCGGTGGCGCTCCAGATGTCCGGTGCTGTTGCTGTGTAGATTACGCTCCCACACCCTAGAGACTGAGGTCAGACAGTTCTGTAATACTGTTGAGGTATTTGCACCTGCATAGAAAGCATACTGTTCTCGCTCAAGGTTAACCACAGCTTCTCAGCACACTATCTGGGGCAAAATGTTACTTCCAGCACACACACAGGCACACATGCACAAAGCAGATACAGCATACAATATTCAATCACAAATGATGTGGTGGCGGGCTATAGTGCATAAAACACATATCCTCACAGCTACCATGTGCTACACGATATCTATTGTTCCAGTTTTTAAAATCGATATCGACTGGGCTGCAGTGGAGATTGTCAGAAGCTACGATATCATGGGGACCAAAATTCTAACGTCCTTTCCTGGTACACACGGCAGTCAAATAACAACCAGCGGCACTCCATCCTACCGTGGCTGAAGAAGTTTTGCCTGACTTCAAACATTGAGTGTTGGTTTGAAGTGTCTGAAAATGTAAACAACCATAAGAGCAGATGACTTTTTTTTGTAATTTTTACTGGCACAGTGGTTTTAAAATAATTTCTAATTCTAGTCGCTTTCAATTGATTCATTGACTCCAAGAACCATAGATTGTTCATAACATTCACGCAACTGACATTAAACGCTGCTTGACCGTAGATTGAGATACATGTTTTAATAACATTGGATATTTGATTGGGCTTAATGTTGCATACATTGCCGTGTTGTGCATGCAAACCAGGTGAGAATCACCGGAATTAACTGTGATACTCGATGAATCAGGTCTTCTTTGCTGCTTGATCAGCCTCTCTCTTGCCCACTCCAAGCTCCTCTTCATGGTTCCCTTCTGCAAGACAATTGTGTGATAATAAAGCGGAAAGAATGGGAATCCTATTCCTTTGAAGCAGTACTATATAGTACTGGGTATATGCCTGAAGTTGTTATTTTACCCTAATAAGCTTCGATGGAATTTAAATATTCCAAAAACGAAGTGAACGTGCACATTAAAGTCTACTCTGTTCTAAAGCTGACATGTTGTAGATGTTAGCAAAGGTTTTACAAGGTTGTCACTAGCCAAATTTGCTTTGTGAGCTTTTCAGTGGCTTCATGCTAATCGCGAGCTAGCGCGGCTACCGCTAGCATTGAAATGACAGCCAGTTAGGCTGAAGAAATTGCCTACCTTCAGCTGTTTTGCTTAAATACAAGGCTTTGGGCAAAAAACGTAACTCAAAAACATGTCCTGCTTCAGTACTATCCGATAAGTCACATTTAGGTAGCTTGTCTTCCTTTAGTCAATGATAAAGCAAAATAGAGACAACATAGTCCAAAAATCGACAACTACCAGGATTTTGAGCAGGATGTTTTTGGAGTATCTCCGTTGTCTAATCTATGTAACGTTATGCTTGGCACTTACATTGAAAGATGATGCAGACTGTCTGCTGGACACAGGGATTTCACTACTAGAATTCAACTCGTGTCTTGCTTACAAGGTTTTTCCCCCACATCAACAATGCCGGTTGTAGACCAAATTCTGTTGATACTTGAAACTTTGTTATAGCTGATTTAGCAAGACGCTTCAAAAGGTCACCCGGTCGGGTCAGTAAAACATTGAAATTATGGATAGATATCATTGCTGCGCACACCAAGGATCTCATTCCATGGCTGCCTCGTGAGACGATAAAGGCTACTATGCCACATGTTTTTCAGGATGATTTTTCAAAAACAACTTGTGTTATTGACTGCACATTAAGTGTTTTGCAGAAGGCTAAACATCTGGACTCAAGAACTGAATCTTAGTCACTACTATGCCAGTAATACTGTAAAATATCTAGTGCTACTGCTCCAACAGGAATGGTTATGTTCATTACAGAGGCTTATGGTGGGAAATGTAGCGATAGGTTCATAACACAGAACTCAGGGTTTCTCAACCATTTGCGTGCTGGAGATGAGGTGATGGGGGGCCGTGGCTTCACAATTAGGGACTTGCTAGAGGAACGGAGTGTGCGCTTGGTCTTACCAGCATTTACACGCAAGCAATGCCAGTTGACAAATGAGCAGGTCACTCGCACACAATGCATTGCAAATCTCCGTATTCATGTGTAACGACAAATAAGGCTTCTTAAGGTGTACAAGATTCTCTCAAACTGTGCCTATTCGTTTGGTACCTAAAATTGACAACATACATTTGTGCAGCTCTTGTAAACCTGAAAGCTTATTTCTAGCAAATAGACACTGTCTAATAGTGATGGGTTGTTCGCGAACGAGTTGGCTCTAAGAGCCGGCTCTTGTAGGTGAACGTTGGGAGCTGTAAGAAATTGTATTAGATACTGGTAACTTGTTTTACAACTTATCAACACAAGCTATACTTGGCACAACATGCACCCATCCCCACTATACCCCCACTACTTTGTACCCTTATAAATAACCGCAGACCCACACACACACTCCCCTCCCCCATGAAAAGGGCCCTGTGAAAACAAACGCACATGCAGGATGCTTTTGGATGAGACTAAGACAAAGAACTGTGTGAAGAGCCAATGGAATGTCGACATCAGGCCCGGACAGGACTACCCACGACCCAGATCGACCAATCGGAAGGCCAGACTACAAGATCAACCTACTTTGCTTGTTGCCTATATAATCTGTATGAACTGTTTAGAGCGCTCTCTTCCGACGATTCCATACGAGTCAGACAGAAGGAGCCGTGCTGCACGATTTACTAAGATATTTTTACATGTGAATAAACGGCCTTATTATATAATTATCCACCTCGTCCTATGTCTCCACTTGATCTCCTGTCTCCAGTAAACGTTTTATCAACAGAGCCGGCTCACATATCAGAAGAACCCAAATTTATTTAGAAAAATATACAAAAATTAAGATATGAATATAATTAACTAATTCAAGGATCTAAAAAATAATATAGGCCTAAATGCTCAAGCGCTCACACTCGTTCTGTCTGCTCAGACTAACAGCCTCACCTGTTGTTCCTGTCAAATCAGACACGCAGTGTCAAACAATGAACCAAAGATGCGTGAGGGAGGGCCGAGCCAACTCACTCAGTCACACACTTAGAACCCGAGGAGCGAGAAGAAGGACAGCTGTGAAAACAATAGCTGGAAAATGAGTCGGAAGCACAGTAGCATTTGGATGCAATTTAATAATGTAGACGATGTTAGAGCACAGTGTAGAATTTGCCAAAACAAAATCTCATATAAAGCCGGTTCTACGCACAACCTACACCGGCATATGCGAACTGTGCACCCAACTGTGAAGCTAGCTGTAGCGGAGCTGCGAGAAACTAGCGGGCCTGCTAGTGATAGTGGTGGAGCCAGCACCTCCACACGTGGAGATTTATCCACTCAGTCAAGTAGGCCTACTCCGCGACCCACAGCAATGCAGTCTTCTATGGACCAGTTTATGCCAAAGTCTATATCTGTAGCAAAACAAGGCCAAATTGATATTGCATTGGCTAAAATGATTGCCACCGATTTCCAGCCATTTTCGATCGTGGAGGACAGAGGTTTTAGAAATTATAGAAATAGTCTAAATCCAATGTACACAATTCCAAGCAGGAAAACCTTTTCTAAATCACTTATTCCACAACTGTATGAGAGCACACAGGCTTCAGTGTGGGAAAGAGTCCAAAAAGCTACTGCAGTTTGCCTTACCACTGACTGCTGGACATCAAGGGTAACTACTTCTTACATGTCGGTTACATGTCACTTCATTGAAGATTTTTTTGATGTCTAGCTGTCTAGCTGTCACACTCCCAACAGTCGACCAAGCACCCTGCTCGGCGCGTGTAGCGGAGTATATCAGAATGTCATCAATATACACTACTACACCCTGCCCGTGCAGGTCAATGAAAATCTTGTCTACAAAGGCTTGGAAGACTGATGGAGCATTCATCAACCCGTACGGCATGACGAGGTACTCATAATGCCCTGAGGTGGTACAGAATGACGTCTTCCACTCGTCTCCCTCCCGGATACACACCAGGTTGTAAGCGCTCCTGAGATCTCATTTGGTGAAGAAGTGCGCCCAGTGCATTCACTCAATCGCTGTGGCGATGAGCGGTAGCGGGTAACTATACCTCACCGTGATCTGGTTTAGACCTTGATAGTCAATACACGGGCGCAGACCTCCCTCCTTCACAAAAAAGAAACTCGAGGAGGCGGGTGAAGTGGAGGACCGAATGTACCCCTGACGCAGGGATTCGGAGACATATGTTTCCATAGCCACCGTCTCCGCCTGTGACGGGATACACGTGACTCCTGGGAAGTGCAGCGTCTACCAGGAGATTTATCGCACAATCCCCCCCGTCGATGGGGGGATTGAGTCGCCTTCTTTTTGGAGAAGGCGAGAGCCAAATCGGCATATTCGGGGGGAATGCGCACGGTGGAGACCTGGTCTGGACTTTCCACCATAGTAGCACCAACGGAAACCCCTAAACACCTCCCTGAGCACTCTCGCAACCACCCCGTGAGAGCCCTCTGTTGCCATGAATGGTGGGTTCATGACAAGCTAACCAGGGAAGGCCTAGTACCACGGGAAACGCAGGAGAGTCAATGAGGAAGAGACTGATTCTCTCCTCGTGAGAATCAGGGGGATGGTAGCTTCCCTAATTAATCCGGACCCTAATGGTCGACTATCCAGAGCGTGAACTGGGAAAGGCCTAACCACTGGAACAATAGGGATCCCTAACCTATGGGAGAATGCTCTGTTGATAAAATTCCCAGCCGCGCCTGAATCGACGAGCGCCTTATGCGGGGAAAACTCAGGAAAATAAATATGCAAAAACAGAGTGCTCTGGATGAGAGTGGTGCATGCTCACCTGGGCCGACGCCAGAGTACTCTGCCTGCTGCCTCGACCCCTAGAGGGCAGTGTGACCTCTCCGGCCACAGATGGTACACGTGAAAGCCCCTCCGGCCTCCCTGAGCGCAGCACCTCCCAGCTCCATAGGCACTGGAGCGGTGGTGCTGGGAGAGGGAATCGACAGAGCCCTCTCTGGACGTCCACTGGTGACCAGCAGGTTATCCAACCGAATGGACATGTCCACCAGCTGGTCGAAGGTGAGGGTGGTATCCCTGCAGGCCAACTCCCGACGGACATCCTCGCGCAGGCTGCAACTGTAGTGGTCGATAAGGGCCCTGTCGTTCCATCCCGCTCCGGCAGCCAGGGTCCGAAATTCCAGCGCGAACTCCTGGGTGCTCCTCGTCCAGACGAGGGCGGACACCCTCTCCCTTCCCGAGGGAGCCGGGTAAACGGTGCCCAGGTATAAGTCCAGCTGTAGCAGGAAACCCTGGCACCGTGCCGCCGTCTCATCATACTCCCCGGGAAGGGCGAGACACTGGGACCGGGTACAGGAGGGACGAGTAGTAGGAACCCCTGTTGTGCTGGTGGAGGTGCTGGAGGAACTCCCTGTCTCTCCCAGCGGTCCATCGTCTGGACGACGCGGTCCATGGTGGCACCCGAGATGGTGAATCAATGCCGTGTGCTCCTGGATGCGCTCCTCGACTCCGCTACCATAGGTACCTGCTCCTGCTGACTCCATGTCGTAGTGTGGGATTCTGTTAGGTATGTATAAATGGCTGTAAGGGAGTCAGGCGCAGGAGAGCAGATATTTTATTTAGGAGAAACCAAAAAACACAAGGCACAACGAACACGAAATACAAAATGGGTTGACATAACCCAGTGCAACCAGTCTAACGTGCGCATACATGAAACAATAAACAATCCCACACAAAGACATGGGGGGAACAGAAGGTTAAATACACAAGTGATTGAGGGGATTGAAACCAGGTGTGAGGAAAACAAGATAAAACGAATGGAAAATGAAAAGTGGCTCGATGATGGCCAGAAGACTGGCGCCGAGCGCCGCCCGAACAAGGAGAGGACCCGACTTCGGCGTAAGTCGTGACACCTGAAACCCTTTTAGTGGAGAGAAGTACAGTAAGCAGTTATTACTACATCATTGTTTAATTCAGTATTATATATGTATATGAGCAGTAGATGAGATTGTAGTGTTCAGTAGACAAAACATGAACCTGAACTAATAAGTTACTGTTCTCTCTTTTCAGCTATGTGACAGCCTCAAAAATGATACTCCTGTGTAAGGGTCTGCAGCGAAACACAGCTAGCCGCCAGAGAGAAGCAAATGGAATGGAATATAATCACGTGCTATCAGAAACCGCTGCACTTGACCCCAGGTTTAAGAAGTTAGCCTTCAGTGATGCCAGAGTGATTGATGAGGCTCTTCAAAGAATAACCTCAGCAGCAGGGAGGGACAGACCCAGCAGTCAGCTGCCTCAGGCAACAGGAAGAAGAGGGATCAGATGGAGCAGAAGCACCAGCATTAGTGCCACAAACATCTACTGTTTGATGAGAGAGCAACTGGGGAAGCAGTACGAAGGAATCTCTCAGATCCCATAATGGAACAAGGCCTCTGTCTACACACGGCTTACTAAAGTCATGACAGGGAGACTCTGCATAGTGGCCACATCCGTTCCCTCAGAGGGTCTTCTCGAAAACGGGACAAATAATTACTGAGAAGAAACCGCATCAGCCCCTCAGAAGTGAGGCAGCTTGGATTTCTGAATGCAAATCTCTCATAAAAGCAAAATATGGTCAGCATTGCCGTGTGCTGCTGGTTATAACATGGCAATAAAAGAGAGAAAAGAGGGACCAGTTTTAATGTTTTAAGTGGGATGCTGCAGTTTTGCACATTTATTTTTCTTTGATATGGTGCAATATTCTATTATGCTGTTCAGATTGTATTGGTTTTGAATGGTTAGATTTATATGCACTTTGTTTATATACATAGTTATACTTTAAATGCAAATGTTTAATAACATTCTTTTTCATAACAAACAAATGCATTTTTAAATACATTGTGGTTAAGGTAGAGTATGATTTTCATTTAACTAGAATTGTTTTAACACCAATCATAGTCAAACTATCAATCATAGTCAAACTATCGCAAACTGTTTGACTTGAAAAAATACAAAACACATTTTTTTTAAAGAGCCGTTTGGGAGCTTAAGAGCCGGCTCACTGAACAGCCGGAATGCCCATCACTAATGTCTAACATGACTAACATGCACTGATTGTTTATGTATTCCTAAAATGTACATAACTTTATTCCTATTAATGAACTGCAAAACATTGTCAGCATTTGTAACATTATTTTATTCCAACTGTTAGCTGTATTTGTTTTAAATCATTTGTCAGCTCACAACTGCCTGTACCAACTTGACTATTTTAACTGATTCTGTCCTATGAAAAATAAGCTGGCGATCATTACACTGTGTTTGTGTAGGTATATCTCTTTAATAAATTGATGATCTACTCTATTAGTATCTTATGTATTATTTAATATATTTATTAAAACAGTACTTCATGAAGTAAGTGCACGCTCAAACTAATTGAATTGTGTATGCCCAGCATATTCAATCTACTGCTCACCCCCATTTTACTTAAAGAGACCAGGTACTTTGGGCAGAGATGTATCTTCTTTTCAGCCAATCATCAGCCAACTGAGGTAGCATGTAAAAAGTAGAACTTCTGCAGCTGTTGCACATGTGCATCTGTGTAGTCTTTATCAAATGGAATGTCCACTTCTATTTGCTCGCTTAGTGTCCAGACGACCAGCTTGCAGCTCTGTAGGCCCAGGTATATCATGGTCACTTGTGTCGAGAAAAAAGGAATAATAAAGCGCATTGCCACACAATTCTGACTAGTATGAGTTTACAATACAATGTTCAATACTTGTAATATTAGAGCTAATCTATTTTCTTAAACATTTTTACCCACCTGAAGGTAGTATCCATTTTCTACATTGGGACAAATTAGGTACTGTCCATTTTCACCCACCTGAAGGTTGTGTCCATCTTTCCCATTGGGACAAATTAGGTACTGTCCATTTTCACCCACCTGAAGGTTGTGTCCATCTTTCCCATTAGGACAAATTAGGTACTGTCCATTCTCCACGCTTTTGATGTCACCATTTGGCTGACTCAGAAATTCTGTCAGAGACGTGGAACTCTTGAAGGAGCACTTGATCCCATCTGGGCTGGCTCCCGACCAAGGATCCCATCTGGGCTGGCTCCCGACCAAGGATCCCATCTGGGCTGGCTCCCGACCAAGGATCCCATCTGGGCTGGCTCCCGACCAAGGATCCCATCTGGGCTGGCTCCCGACCAAGGATCCCATCTGGGCTGGCTCCCGACCAAGGATCCCATCTGGGCTGGCTCCCGACCAAGGATCCCATCTGGGCTGGCTCCCAACCAAGGATAGTAAGGGTGCACCACCAGGCCTCTGTTCTCCACAACATGCCCTCTGCTCTCCAGGAGTGTGATGACATTGACCTAATTTTCTTTGCCATGCTTTGTTGCTGTATTGCCAGTGAAGGTTGGGTACAAATGCTCATTTACACATTTTTGGGGGATCTGTGGTGTTTCGTTTGGGGACTCGTTTCGCTGTACTGGCTCTTAGACACAGCTTCCTAGCATCATGCCGTAGCTGTGAAGCACTTTGGATCTTGGTTTCTTCCATCAATGTAGCTGCTTGTACAGGGGATCATTTGATGTAGGCCTCATAAAACATTGTGCACTTCCTACAGGTTAGTGTTGTGTTGTGTTCAGTGTGACACAGTGTGTTCGTGTGGGCTGAATCATGTTGGCTTGGGCCTGACTTGCTGCTGCTGTCTACATCTGCGCTGTAACTTAGCTAAAGAACACCATTTGTCTGGAGCCGAAATAGTGGGGCCATTACTGAGGAGTTGATGTGGCTTGTGAACTCTGCATGGTTCTTGAAAAGTCATGGGGAGGTTGTGGAATCGTCCTGTGACGACATTGATGGGCCTGGATTTGTGTGGTGGGGTCTGTGGTGTTTACAATTAATGTGTTTCGCATTCTACATTCTTCCTCACGCCTGAGTTTCACTTCTTTGCATGCCATTCCTGTTTCGCCTTGCCCGATTGCACTCTCGACCTACATTGAAGAAAATATTTTTAGTTATTATCTAACCCAGTGTTTCTCAAACCTCTCCTGGAGTACCCGTTGTCCTGCACTTTCATTTCATTTTTGGTCGTTACTTTACTGACCTTCCACAGAATTGCTGCAGCATGACTACATGAGCGTCCTGGCCCTGCAATACATGAGCAACTCGCTGTCTGTATGACAGCTGTCGTTGATGCGAGTACCCACGCCTTGTGATGAGATGCGTGCAGGCTCTGTCTGCTTTTAGGTAGACGAGGTCGTTTCCAACATCCTTCAATAACACCCGACCGACTTTGCTACTGTGACGTTATTGGTACGCCTTCAAACTTAAGTTGCTCATCGCCTTACGGATTCAACTAAGTAAGTACGCTACCGTACGTGATACGAGGCCACTTCTTCACGTCATCTTCCCAACCATCAATTACGGAGGGTAAAGGTAGGCTAATATGACCCTTTTTGTTCTCCATCAGGTTGTATTCCCACATCATTATTAGTTTGGCAAGCTCTTCATGAATGAATGAATAAACCGTTTGTTTACGTCAAACCGGAAATAACGTCCATAATTCGCAAGGCATCATGGGACACGGGAAACTCGTGGATAGCCAGTGATGAGAAACAGATCCTTCCACAGTAAACTAGCTGATAAACTTTATGATTCAGTAATAACAATTTTCAAAGACAAAACCGTTACATTGTGAAGGTCCATACTCTGCTTGCAGTGGAAAATAAAGTTAATTTAAACTGTGAAATGTGGTTGAAAGGAGGAGCTAGGGAAATTGGCTGGTAATATCAGCATATTAAAGAACGCGGTAAGTTAGCGTGTAGGCAGTGGCGGTTCTAGCTTGTATGGCTCCCTGGGCGAACATATAGCCAATGTTAAGTAAGCCAGTTGGACAGAAAACCAAAATATTGTCGCCCCATGTGTAATAACATAGCAAGCAACATAGGCTAAGAAACATGTGTTATACTACCCTATTTCATTACATGCATAATATTAATAGTATTGCTATATCGTAATTACCTCGCCACTATGGCCTATTTTATTGCCTTACCTCATTTGCACACACTATATACTTTTTTTCTACTGTATTATTGACTGTATGTTTGCTTATTCCATATGTAACTGTGTTGTTGTATGTGTCGAACTGCTTTGCTTTATCTTGGCCAGGTCGCAGTTGTAAATGAGAACTTGTTCTCAACTAGCCTACCTGGTTAAAAAAGGTGGAATAAAAAAATATATAAAAAATTATACTCAAAGAGATGACATAGCTGCATACCTTTTATCTTTTGCACATTTCTCTTTCCTCTTTTTCCTAAACTGGGCACCTGATGGCTTAGCCCTTGTCTTATCCATTTGTGTTGATTTGGCACTCGAGCATCAATACATTACCCATCCCACAATACTGTCAAACAAGAGTCAAGACTAAACCAATTCACCTTGGTGGTGTGCAGACTGGTTTTATATTATTCTTAACGATTTCACACAAACCAGAAAAAAATGCAACAATATGTCTGTGAAACTATATATTCACAGTATTATGAATGAATTGTGGTTTATTTGGTAGCATTTTGTAGTGTGACTGATTTTACTAATTGCATTAGTACTGTACAAAGTTAGAGGTGCGCTAGTTGATAAGATTCCCCCGCTCCCCCTACCTCGGGGTTCCAGTGGGGCGACCTGAGGTCAACCTACCCCCACCCCCTCTCGTACTTCTGAGTGGGATTCCTTCTTGCCTAGCTCACAAACTAGAATCAGGGCACCCACTCTGACAAGGTTAATTGACCAACAGTCCCACATGGTGACATATCATTGACGTGACGTGCAAATGAGCGATAGAAAACAGATCGCGCAAATGTCACCATTCCAACATTTTTGTGCGGGTGCCCCGTGCCGCCCCCGGCAAGATGCCGCCCTGGGCGGCTGCCCATGTTGTCTATACCTAAATCCGCCACTGTGTGCAGGTTTATATTTAGCAGCTGTAGGCGTTAATTTGACGTGTGCAGGACCACTTACAGCCGTTTATTTAGCACGTTAGACCCCCTGCAAGCACACTTGCACGTGCTTATTTGATGCGCGTAGGCGTTAACTTAGTGCGAGAACACGTTAACTTAGCACATGTACCTGCTTACTTTACACGCGTAGCATTAAAAAGATTGCGATTTGACCAGGTCCTTTATGACCCAAACATTTGACAACTAACATTTTTTGGACCGCCCTGGGCCTCTTCGTCTAACGAGCCCACAAGAAATAGCTACAAACTAAAACTAAATGAAAAAGTAATTTGAATAAAACATACTACACTAGTCTCTAGATATGTTAATTCATTTAGATATTTGGTTTTATGGCCTTACTCCCCATCATATCTTTTGAACATGTGGCAGTAACTAAATACAACTGACTGTAAAAGCCCATAACATAAATGAAATACTTTATTAAATTCAGCTCAAACAAATGACATAACAAGCTTCATTTTATTCTTTCAAGGATGAAAACAGAAACTGTGTTCACAGAATGGTAGCCACATGCAATACAAAAATATGAATTTTTACATGACATAAAAAACATGAATTGACCCATTCAAAAAGAAATGTACAGTATTTTTACAGTATTTTGTACATGAAAAAATATAAAGATATATACATCTGTAATAGGGGAGCAGTACCTATTTCAAAATGCGATGTATTGTACATATAAAATGTTTGTACAAATATTAAAAGAGTTAATTACCTGTACATTAAATAATGTATCTACATGTATATCTTACATACCATTGATATCATCAATACATTTACTGCAGTCTTTCACTAAATCAAGCCTATATATTACAATACAATACACTCACTTACACTCACAAACACACACAAATACAAGCACACCAACTGAAGCTGGCCACCACTAACGGAATACACACAAGCGCACACAAGTGGTCATGTTTAAGGAGTAAATTATAGGACACTTTTGTGCCAGGTTCCTGTTCTATTTTTTGGGCGCTGTAAATTAATCTACTATACTACTTGATCTACCTCTCTACAGTGCTCCCAGGCAGAGAGAAGGCATCCCTGCTTCTCCGTGGCTCCCTCTTATGCATTTTAATAATCAGGGCACTCGCTTCATTATCAAATACCTTCAGTCCTAAATAACCAACATGAATCCATTCCCAGTGTGTAGTGAGATGAGAGGAAGATCACATTGCATGCTGACACCTCTTAGCTGTGGTTTCAACATATTCATTCTTCATTTATGCAATGAGCTGTTTTCAAATGTACAGTTTCATCAGATTCTACTCAGACAAGCAACACAGAGACATGAGTCAATTCAATCATGCTCTCGCAACTCCTGAGACATTTGTCCTTTCAAACTTCATGGAACAAAAAAATAAACACTGAAATTGATTACTCAAAATAGGAACCAACAACTAAAAGTAAAAGTTTGTATCTTATAATTTTTTCTCCTGTTGAAATAATGTGTACAGGTCGTATGCAGGAGGCAGACAGAGGGCAGCACGGTGACAGGGTCGCAGCGCATGCCATTGAAAAACTGCAGAGAGCTGAAGGGTAAGAGTCAAGAGGCAGTTGGATTACATCACTCAAGCAGCCCGAAGCTTCAAGACCACAATGAGAAAAGAGGAAGGAGTGAATGCAGTGGTCCATTTAGGATAGGAGTTACAACCATTGTTTTGGTCCAGCAAGTGTCTGGGTCGCATCGTCTGGGAGCCCCCAGTAGGAAGAACCACATCACAGCAGCACAGAGAGGAGGGAGAGCAGGGCAAGCTGCAGACGGAGCAGAGCACAGCAGAGCAGCCGTCAGCTACCGGGCTCATACCAGAGCACACCGGTCAGTCTCAGAACAGACACCACAAGCCAGTTATTCACAAGCCTCAGATAGTCCAAAAAGCAACAGTAGAAAAAAATGAAGGCAATATGTTTTGAGACGAAGGAAGGAAAGTTGAGGGGAGGTAGCGAAGCACTACCCGCGGCCTCCTCAGTCCAGCACCCTTCTCTCCCACACAACCAGACACTACAGTTTAATAGACATGGAAGATCAGGCTGTGGGTTAGTGGAAGCAGTGTCTGTATCAGGCAGAGTCAATGCTTTGATCAATCCTAAAAGTTAAGGAGTTCAGGAGCATGCAAGGCAGACCCAGGCTTTGTTTGTTTTGCATTGCTTATATTTCATAGTGACGGCTACAACCTATATTAGGAAGAGAGAAAACAGAAAGAGAGAGAACAAATGAAACATGGAGGTTAGAGACTGTTAGTGAAAATATAATAACAGGTTAAAATTAAGAGAATGATTTGAGAAGAAGACCGGTACAGTAGAAGAGACAGGTAAATACTTTAACATGAAACAAGGGCCCAGATTTCTGCACCACAGGAATCTCAAATGAGCCTTCTCATCACAAAAACCTCTTTCAGGATTTACAAGCCCATGCAGTTTCCCAACAGACCATTGCAAACACCATGCAAGCTGGTAAGCGCTTCTCTTCCCATTCAAGCTCTGGCATGCTATGCGGGCACAATTTGTTGGGGCATCAGTGGCATCATTACTGATAGTGTTGGCAAAGGACAGCTTGTTTGAAAACAAACATAAGACCAGTAGCTAGCTCCACTAGCAGAGAGTTGTTGAACTGGTAGGGGCTGTTAATGGACAAGTAGTTCATGTGTAGAGAAGACCACCCATGAGCCTTTGAGTGACAGACGTGCAGTATGTAGTGAATGATGAAGTTACAGAGTGCGAGCAGGAGAGAGATGGCAGGAGATGAGTGAAGGTGGAGAGACAAATCTGGACCAGGTACTGTACACCTAACATATGAGAAGAAAGGGGTGGGGAGGTGTATGGGTACAGAGCAGGGCAGGAAAAAGTCCAGGAAAGGGAGGGACAAAACAATGCTTTTAAACAGAAAAGTGCACTCACAGTCACATCCTGGAGGAGAAAGTTTGGGAAACAGAAGATAAAACAGAAAATTCCCTTAGCGTCACATATAATGGTTCATTTCTAAATACTTCACCATTAGAAACCACAGTCACTCATATTACAGTGGTCAACGTATCTGTAATGGACCGTCAAGAGGGTATGTGGCTCATGACTATAAACTACTACCAAGAGTCAACTCAGTCATCCCCTGCCTAGTCCCCATCAGTTTGACATCAGTGGCCCTAATACCGCACAGCAATCTGGGAGTCATGCCTTCAGCTGAACCCCTTTGTTTCATACACAAGTCCATTCCAGATGAGTCAGAACCCAGTCAGGGGTCAGAGTGCATGGCAGGGCGGGCAGGCATGTCCTACTCCCATACCTCCACCTCTAGGATACGTACTCTGCAGACTTCCAGAAGTGTCCAGGGTGGGACAGTCTCCGGTTGAGTTTGGGCAGCTTCTCCAGCATGTCTGCCAGTTGGGTGAAGGTGGGCCGCTCCCTCAGGTCATAGGCCCAGCAGGCAGACAGGATTTCCTGCACAGACAGGAAGGATTAATGTCATCACTTCATGCCAACACAATGCAGAGATGTATCCTGTAGTCAGCTTTAATTTCTTCTCTACTCTATCAAGGTCATCCCTTAAAAACATAGCATTAGCATGAGCAAATACCCTCACTTACCCTGCTAGGATTAAGAAAGATGCAATTCCCCCCCAAAAAGTATGAGCATAGATTTCTGCATGATTCCAGCACAATGTGATCTGGCACCAGAGCATGTGAGGGGAGATGAGCGGTTGGAAATCCCGCTCATGCTTTCGGGATACGTATCTTTTCAGATTCCACAATGATTCTTTAGTTGTGGACACTACATCACCACACTCCCTCTCTTGCTCTTGGTCCTAATCTTTGTAAGTCACCTTGATTTAGCACCTGTGTGTTTTATCACTTTCTTTATGAAAATATTTAGTGAACTCCATGACAGTAGCTAAAGCAAGTAGACTACAAATGCATGCTGAGGTGGGCATGCCCTGAGCTCGTGAAGTGAGCGCTACTGGAGCAAAATTGGGGCGGGCGAGAAGGCCTACGCTCCAGCCTTTGGGAATCTCGCACCGGGCTCCAGTCAAATTGGGCACGCTCCACTCCAGCTCCGCTCACATAAGTGCTTCCCCCCTCCACTCACCGTGACCTCCTTGCCCAGGTTGATCTCTGCCAGGACCTTCTTGATGCCCTCACCGCTCCCCACCTGCCAGATGGTAGCCTCCACAGGCTGGTTGGTGATAGGCCAGTCCCTGGCTTGGAGCTCGTACCAAATGGTGCTACAAGGGGGCAACCAGCAATATGGTCATTCCCCAGAGCCAGTTAACTGTAAAGTGAAGCAGTCTCAAGGAGAAACTATTCTGCTATTAATGATAAAGAAAAGGTACTTCAGAATCTGCTTAGAGAGCGTACCCAAAGGCGTAGACGTCTGCAGCGTTGGAGAAGGGCAGGCGGTCCTCATTGTTTCCAGGGCTCATCCTGCGTACGATCTCTGGCGCCAGGTAACAGATCCAGCCATGTGGAAGCTTCAGCTCGTTGTCTCGCCTGTGAGCGAAAACACACACACGCACAATAAGAAACCACTGTTAGGAGAACACAGACCCACCGAGTATCCACCAGCTGAGATGATAGCTGTAGGAACCAATATGCCGAGTCCATACCTCCCCTCCTGAACCACTCCAGAGATCCCAAACAGGCCGAAGTCTGTAATAATCACTTTATTGGTGTCATGAAAGACGTTCTTTGACTTCAAGTCCTTGTGGACAATGCCTTTGGCATGCAGGTAGCCCATTCCCTGTGTGGATTAAAGTAAGGAAATACAGTAAATATATATTACACATACTGTATATGTCAACATTACCCATCTACCTGTAGAAATCTGAAAGGACCGAACAAGAATAGAAGTTCACCTTTACAATTTCTTGAGCGATTTGCCTCGTCTTGTTTATATCCAGTGTGTTTTTGGTGTCCCGAACAACAGAATATAGTGTCCTCCCTTTACAGAAACTGGAGAGAAACATTTGAATTAACAAATGGAACTAAACAAGTAAACAACAGCTATGGTGGACTGAATATACCAAAGAGATATTCATTTGGGATGTAAGTTAGCCCCTCCCCCTACCTAGTGATGATGGCGAGGTGGGGCGGAGCCATGCAGGCCCCCATGAAGAGGACCACGTTCTCATGACGGGTCTGTCTGTAGTTCATCACCTCCTTCTTAAACAGCTTCAGGTGGTCCTGGTTGTTCCCATCTATCTCCAGCAGCCGGATGGCCACCTCGCCATGCCAACGCCCCTTATGCACCTTGCCCCAACGGCCCTGGAGTGAAGGAGGGAGTGATTTTAATGACACTTTCAGAAACACACATTCAATGGGTTTGAATAAAAAACACTGATAGTTTCATGCATATGTAGCTCAATCATTGAAAAGGTTATCTCCAGTGAAAACAGTGTGTTCTATTGCCCTCTCACCTTCCCAATGAGCTCTCCCAGGTCCAGCTGTTCGAAGGGAATGTCCCACTCCTGCAGGTAGACGCTGGTCTGGCTGGCCTTACGGGAGATGGGGCCTTTCCAGCGACCCCCCCGTGAGCTGGGCAGGTCATCCAACTCATCACCATCACACTCACCGTCCGAACCCCCATTAATCTCACTCCCATCGTCATCTTCCTCATCATCCTCCTCCTCCTCCTCTACTGGGTCTGGGTCTATCTCAGGTTCAACCTCCTCCTCCTCCTCCTCCTCTTCCTCCTGTAGGACATTCATGCATGGCCAATGTTTTTGGTTTTGGGCATGTGTCTGCACATATGTTACAGTTACTTTACACACACACAGTTTCTACCTCTCCGTCCTCATCCTCAGCCAGTTCAGCGTGCATGTCATCTGCTGGTTCAGTCTCACTGTTGGGACGGGTCAAACCACAGTCACAATGTCAGAGTGTTCTGAATGTTGCACCATTAAAACACTATTGATAAATGAAATAGACAGGCGAGCCTTACACTGTGTCTTGGAGGGCTTCAGAGTGCAAAGTAGTGGAACTGGACACATCTGGGAGAAAATAATACAAATATTCAGTATGCAATAAAACTATTTTTGCTCTTAAAGCCAAACTTGCATCCCTCATGTAGTTTCTTTGCCCACTTATATTGGCCCCTTGCCATAGCAATGTGTTGACAACCACCACCACCACAATATGATAAGACATGCAATTCTGAAACTCCCCAGCAGGTGGCACAGAGACCCATCTCCACATGAGATAATGCAGTCTAAATATCACACAGCACAACACATTGTTCCAAGGCATTCACAAATGCACAACTTGCTCATTTAATCCACTAAACCCGTGAGTACATGCAGGAGATAGACAGAGCTGACAGGGTTGGTTGTGGCTGAGGATGTGGGCAGGAGTGAGCGCCGCCCAACAGTGTCTGGGACTGTACCGTAAACTCACCAGGGAAGATAAACTGCTGTCTATGCTGAAAGTAGCAGGCAGCTTAGGGGAAAGAGAGGGAAGAACCAACAAGCATGGAGAGGAGAGAAGGACTCTGGGTTAGAGTAGCCATTAAAACAACCCTAGTCACACCCACCCTCCCAGCCACAGGAGTTCTTCTGTGTTAGTGGTATTAATGAAGAGGGAGAGAGAGGGAGTTCGACCACTGCTGCCCGGCCATTCCAAGTCTAGCATTCACTAAACAGAAAATGTGACTCAGGGAGACATTCTGTGTAATGAAGAACACAATGCAAGCATGCACCTTGATAGTGGGAGAATGCTGGCTTAACTGTGTGCAGTGGACATGCTTGTGTGGTTGTTTATTTATCCGTGTGTGTGTATATTCATGTGTGTGTTTGTGTGTGAGAGCGGTGATTGTGTGTATTTGTATACGTGTGTGAGTGATGGTGAGGGACCTACCTGGGAAGTGGAAGCGGTTTTCCCGGTGGCCCTTGGGCGAGGGGTTGGGGGGCGGGGTGGCACTGGGAGGGTTCTGGAAGGGGGCAGGGGAGGAGGGTGTGGAGGAGGTGGTGGAGGACGGGTTACTGCTGGAGTCCAACTGGTTCAGCACAGGAGGGTGATCCTGAGAGAAGGAGAACAAATACACACTGATCAGAGTCAATAACACACTTGTCTGTCCTAACAGCATCATGCACATGATTATCATCAAAGCTGTGATGTAATATCTAAGCAGGTGTGATTGGTTGTACCTTTTTGGTGATGGCTTTTGGTAGTGTGCCAAATTGTGGTGCTTCTAATGGCCGGTCCACAGGGTTGTTGATGTCAGACGGCACAGACTCAGTCCTCCGGATTTTGGTGACTGGAAAGAAGAGATTGGGATCATAACCCTCATACTTGTTGAATCTATGTAGGCCCTTTAATAAACGGATTAACATTTAGCAGGTTGACGTTTATTGGGATGAGTCTTGTCCTGGAGGTAGAACTGAGCGATTTTCTGTTAGATGTGCCAGCTGCAAAGTCAAAATTGTATATATTGTAAAGATTTATGAAAACAATATTGCAGTTAAGGTTAGGTTTAAAATCAGATTTTATGACTTTGTGCCAGTTAGTGACCCCTCTGCAGAGCTGCCTCCAGTACATGAGTCATCCCAATAAATACTAACCTGCGAAAGTGTGTGGTGTGGAAGGCTTACTTGGCAGAAAGGAGATTCTGCAGGAGGGAGATTCTTTAGTACACTTATTATGGCACTTTAACCTGCAGTCAGGAAACAACCAATCAGAGAACAGCACAGAAAAACAAACCACCAAAACAGGATGAAGTTGTATTTTACTGCATTGTACAGACATTCAACCTAACTCCAGAACATCTCAGAGAGCCTCCACCTCCCCATCCTCCTCACTTCACTCACCTGCAGTGTTTACACTTCACTCCAAACATCATGTTCTTCTGACACACCTGACACGTCTGGGACAGCCACGACTTGGTGGAAAACCTGCACACAGAATCATCAATTGCTTAAACCATCAATAGTGTTTTGCTATATCTACTGCAGATTGAAAGTATATTTCATATTTTCATCATGGCAGTCTGAGGCTTAAAGGTGTAGTCAGCAACCTGTGGGTGACGGCCAGGCCTATGTCTCTCCTCACTGCCTGTGGGGAGCCGCGACGCAACCCCATGTTATCTGGAGAGAGACAGAGATGTCAAACACTAGGAATCAAACGTAAACCTGACAGAGGAGGATGTGTCTAAACATTGAGTATTAGTGCAAAAACTGCAAATGTTCTATGAAGTTTAGAGGCTAGTATCAAAATGAAATGAGTGGTGCTCAGGGAAATGCTCAATTCTGGTTCTTTTCCCAAACTTCCCAACATTTCCAGAAATCCTGGTTGGAAGACTCGTGGAAGTTCCCAGAATTTTTCAACCCTACCACTTGCTACAGTATGTGCCAAAACCAATGAAAAACATTTACTGACACAAAAGCACACACACATACTCACTCACCACTCACTCGGTCAACAGACACACTCACACGCTCAACACACACACACTCATACATTCACTCGCTCAACACACACACACACACTCGCTCAACACACACACTCACTCGCTCAACACACACACACACACACACTCACTCGCTCAACACACACACACACACACACTCACTCACTCACTCACTCACTCACTCACTCACTCACTCACTCACTCACTCACTCACTCACTCACTCACTCACTCACTCACTCACTCACTCACTCACTCACTCACTCAACACACAATCACTCACTCAACACACAATCACTCACTCAACACACAATCACTCACTCAACACACAATCACTCACTCAACACACAATCACTCACTCAGTCAGTCACTCTCAAAGATACAAATTTGTGGGAGTTTTAGATTTATCTCTAAGCTGTCAAATGAAGTGGAGGAGTAATGTAATCTATACAAGCAATGGGGTCAGCGAACGCTCCTCCACATCACAGCCCTCAGATGGAAAAACCCCAGCAATCTACCGACTGAAACACACACTGCCTCTGAGCCAAACTGGGACGGCTACTGTGGCCCTACAGCCAGTTACTGGAAAATAAATCTATTTCTTTACAAAGAGCACACACAGACAAAGGGTCCATTCTATCAGAGTAGTTCACCATGCACTTACCAATCTACTCAAAGGAAGATTCCTTACATATAGCCTAAGTGGGGAAAGTAGACATGTGTGTGAACTCACTCTTGAGGTGGGATGAATGCTCCTCCATCAGGGTAGGGGTGCCAGGTAGGGTGTAGGGGGCAGTGGCGGGGGCAGGGGTGGAAGCCCCGGGGGTGCGGGCAGACAGGTGGGGGGAACGGGAGGGTGAGTCCTCACAGCCATTCCCATTGATCTGAACGTTGAGGAACAACTTATTCTGCTTTGTACACCTGAGGGGAAAAAAGAACACACTGGGACGTCAGTACAGTGGCACGCTGCTGCTCCCACACCCTCATCTCAACACAGTCAACACTGGATTACTCAATGACAATCCCAAATGGGCCACCATACAGATCACCAAAGACAATAATTGAATGGCTATCCTGTACCAACCATGTTATGCAAGTGGCAGAGAGGAGAGGAGCGAGGCAGATAGGGAAGGAGGGAGACATTAGCAGCAGGTCTTGGCACATGGCAGACTCAGCCACAACCTCCACCACAGCAGAGCACAGGCCAAAGGGCTGAGCGTCCTCTGCCTGGCACTGGGTCAGGAATGCAGAGTGCTGATCCAGCAGCAGGCAGCCCCACTGCTTCCTGCCTGCTCTCTCTGAGCTCTATACACAGTGGAAAAGGCCTGTGCCTCCCTATGCCCCCGGTCATACGCATCAGTGTCCTCACATGATAGGTCTGTGGTCATACGGTCTACTTCTATATAAAGTATATAGTCTATGTATTAAGCTATATTATCAGTCCTGTTTAAATACTTCCATCTAGTCAGGTTCCATTCATTACGGCTGAGCTTTTCATCACTAATGCTACAGTGCCTTGCAAAAATATTCACCTCCCGTGGCATTTTTCCTATTTTGTTGCATTACAACCTGTAATTTAAATAGATTTTTATTTGGATTTCATGTAACAGACATACACAAAATAGTCCAAATTGGTGAAGTGAAATGTAAAAAATAAACTTGTTAAAAATAATTATAACGGAAAAGTGGTGCGTGCATATGTAGTGGCCAGAAAAAAGCCATTGCTTAAAGAAAAAAAGAAGCAAACACGTTTGGTGTTTGCCAAAAGGCATATGGGAGACTCTCCAAACATATGGAAGGAGGTATTCTGGTTAGATGAGACTAAAATTGAGCTTTTTGGCCATCAAGGAAAACACTATGTCTGGCGCAAATCCAACACCTCTAATCACCCTGAGAACACCATCCCCACAGTGAAGCATGGTGGTGGCAGCATCATGTGTGGGGATGTTTTTCATCGGCAGGGACTGTGAAACTGGTCAGAATTGAAGAAATGACAGATGGCGCTAAATACAGAGAAAGTCTTGAGGGAAACCCGTTTCAGTCTTCCAGAGATTTGAGACTGGGACAGAGGCACACCTTCCAGCAGGACAATGTCCCTAAGCATACTGCTAAAGCAACACTCAAGTGGTTTAAGGGGAAACATTTAAATGTCTTGGAATGGCCTAGTCAAAGCCCAGACCTCAATCCAATTGAGAATCTGTGGTATGACTTAAAGATTGCTGTACACCAGCGGAACCCATCCAGTTTGAAGGAGCTGGAGCAGTTTTGCCTTGAAGAATGGGCAAAAATCCCAGTGGCTAGATGTGCCAAACTTATAGAGACAGAGACTTGCAGCTGTAATTGCTGCAAAAGGTGGCTCTACAAAGTATTTACTTTTTTTTTGAGGGGGGGGGGTGAATAGTTATGCACGCTCAAGTTTTCTGTTTTCTTTTGTCTTATTTGTTGTTTGTTTCACAATAAAACATATTTTTCATCTGCAAAGTGGTAGGCATGTTGTGTATATCAAATGATACAAACCCCCCCAAAATCTATTTTAATTCCAGGTTGTAGGGCAACAAAATAGGAAAAATGCCAAGTGGGGGTGAATACTTTCGCAAGCCACTGTACATTTACAAATGAACAGGATATTATGGATATGTGTTAGTACTGTATGTGTATGTATTTCTGTGTGGGAAAAGTGTGTGTGTGTGTGTGTGTTTCTGTGTCTTGCCCTCTGAGAATCATGCCTTAGAAATGACTCAATCTCAGGGAATCTGTGGGGGATTAGCTCTGGCCTTATACTGAACACATTAAGGCAGCAATGGGCAGGATGTGGTGTGTGTGTGTGTGTGTGTGAAAAACCCTGTGCTTCAGTTGTAACATCATAATAAGGAAGGACAGAAGTGTGTCCCATATACAAACTGGTTCCAAGATTTTGAGCATTGTGGAAAACTGCCCAGACACTGGTCATGATGACCTCACATGCGTTGCCAAGCAAAATAATCTTTCAGAAATCTCTTGTCGAGTGGGCCACTATGATTACTGTCAAATGGACTGGATCAGTTGAAATTCTGTGCCTCCAACAACACTGTCAGACAGCATAACCCTTTAATCTAGGTCATAATGGACTGGAACTCTCACAAAGCATTGGGGGCAGGAAGTGACCTACTTGTTGGTGGGCGGCTCCTCGATGCGGTTCCCCAGCTGGGACTCGTGACTCTTGCTGCGGGTCAGGGTGATGTTGGGCAGGAGGTGCAGCACCTTGCGGGAGGGCGGTGGCGGGGTGCATGGGGGCTTCAGCCTGTGGCGCCTCTTGGAGGGCGGGGTGATGGGCGGTGTGGAGGTGTGGCCATAGAGACGCCCCTGATGGGTGGCGGAGAGGGGGAAGGGGTCTGTGAAGGGGCTGTCAGCGTAAATGTACGCCCCATGTGCCTCGGGACCGGGCATTGCAGACACGGAGCCGAACCGGGGTTGGGCACAGGCGGTGCAGGGGGTGGAGGGAGTGGATGGGGTGGTGGGGGGCCGAGCTAGGGGAGAGGGGCTGTGGGGGCGCATCGGACCCCCCATCCCCCCCATCAGCTGGTCGGCAGGCAGCAGCAGAGAGCCACTGTCTCGCCGGGTGGGCTCAGAGAACCAGAGTCCAACATCCTCTCTCAGCTCCCCATCTGTAGGGGAGGCACAGAACAGGGTTACAGACCACTACCACACTCCAATCAGTCTTCCACCCCTCAACCCTGTGTCTTCTGTCCTACAACATAACCTTACCCTGGGTGGCACCCTGTTGCTGCTGACGGGGCTAATAGAGCAGAAACAGCCTGGCAGAAACAGCCGTGTCCTACAGTCAGTAAAACCCAGATCAGGCAGACTCTCCAGGGTACAGACAGACAGACACCCACCTGATTCAGTGGCACTCTTCAGGCAGGAGAGGGCAGCGGTGAGCCTGGCACACTCTTCTGAAGTGGAGCCCAGTCTCCTCACGGTCTCCTGCACCTGAGAATCTGGCATCTGCAGCAAGGCATCCAGGGACAGTTTCACGGGCACTGCCTGGAGAGAGGAGAAAGAGACAAGGTCGGGGGGAGTTATTAGTACGTCCACACAATATCCAGTCACACCTGTCGTGTCTTTGGCATCATTAAATGAAGACTTTTAGGTTTTATCAAAGATTCTCTGTAATTAGTATTACGCGATTAAACTGATTAATAATGTAACTGTAATTAACTAGGAAGTCGGGGCACCAAGGAAAATATTCAGATTACAAAGTTATAATTTCCTAATATAACCTTTCAGATATTTTCATATCTGATCAATAGTCTTCTGATTAATGAATTATTTAATTTACCTCACGTTAGTCTCATTCCAAACGTCGTAAATTGTTGGTTATCTGCACGAACCCAGTCTTCCCTATGAGTCATCCATACATCAATTGTCTTAAATCATTTATTTATTACTAACTAAGTAATTCACAGAAATGCATAAACAAAACAAACAAAGTAAATATGGTTACAAGAAATGATAGGAGAATGTGCCCTAGTGGGCTAAACCGGTATGGACAAAAGGGGAAGTGGGGGTCAACTGAGATGAGACACTACAAAGTTGATAATTATAACAATTTAAATGCTAATCCTTTGCACATGAACGCTCACTCATTCGGGAACAATTGCAATCAATATATATATTTACGCTCAGTGTGTCGTCTTGATCGCTGTTGAAAAGTTAGTTTCTGTTGGAGAGTTTCCGTCCTCTCTCTCTCTCTGTCGTGGTTAGAGTGGATAGTTCAGAGTGACATTCATTCGTGTTGTTGTAAAATGGATGTTTCGGCGGTTGTCATTCTTCGCGTTCAATGATACCGAATTCCTAGCTGCAGACTCGTAATTAATATCAAAGACTAGTTCTTATTCCGTCGGTATCGATAGTCTAAGAGTTTAACCACGTGATATGGTTAAAAGATTCAGCAATGGTCTACAACCTTTGTCCTCCCGTGATTGAGAGAAACATGGTCTACTGAGAATTTCTCAAAGTTGGGTTTTATTCGGAATTGCAGAAAAGGGGCTGTCCCAGGATGCCTGACCCTAACTGGGCTCATGGGCAGTCCTCTGATTTAGTTCAACTCAAAAGGTAATTGGAGTTTCCTTCATTAAACAGTCCAAAATCACATTACACAATTTTACAAACAGTATCATACTCACTCATTCATCTTATACAACAATTAGATGTAAACCTCATATCTGAGTCTATTATATAAACAGAGTTATGGTAATGTGGCCGCACTGTCTCCCATGAGCTTCCCCAAGTTGTAACAAACGGACCAGTTCCTAGCTGGATTCTTCACCGATCTTTTATACCTTCTCCGGAACGTAAACGTTGTTCGGACCTCAAGTTCTGTGAGGTGGAAGAAATTCCTTTGTTCTCTATGAAACTTAGAGTGAAATAGAGTGAAACACTCTATCTCTATACTGTGTGGCCATAAGGCAGGGTCTTCCCTAGGAATTTACGACCTCACTGACCACAGCAGCCTAGTTGTAGGGGGCAGGGAGAGGGGGATGGGGCTTGCTGTACCCAAACAGGGCAACGTCATGACACACCTCTACATACAGTACAACATGTGACAGAGAAACATACAAACTGTATACATCTTACACGAACGAGTATGCTAGAGTCCAACTCGCCTATGCTAGACACAAAGGTTATCATTGTTCATTCTCATAAACCAAAGCCAGCCAGCCCATATGTCTAACTCCAGTTACGTCCACAGAGCAGGACAGGCCAGGCCAGAACAAGCCAGGCCAGGCAAGGAGCAGAGACCAGTAAGTCAGTACTGACTGACTGACTGGCCAAATCCCCCTGGAGCCTCTCACCCAGAGAAGAGGCCAGACAACAAGCTGCACGAGGAGGACACAGAAACTCAATTGTGCTATTTTGTAATTTGTTTGCGTATTGTGTAACTTTTTTTTTTTTTTTTTTTTACTTATTGTGTACATTATGTTCCTGCTACCGTCTCTTATGAGCAAAAATAACTTCTGGACATCAGAAAAGCGATTACTCACCGCGGACCGGAATAAACTTTTCCCTTTAACGAGTCCGGCGTGTCCGACGAAAAGGATATCCTGCTTTCACTGGAACAGGCCCAGATCCACGGCTTTCGCGTTAAGAAAAGACGCTGGAAAACGGGCTGCAGATCGGGCATCCTTCTGAAAATCCGGAGGCGAGCGAGTAAACTCCCACTGCCTTCCATTCTACTCGCTAATGTGCAATCATTGGACAATAAAATGGATGACCTACGATTAAGATTATCCTACCAACGGGACATTAAAAACTGTAACATCTTATGTTTCACCGAGACGTGGCTGAAGGAAGATACGGACAACATAGAGCTAGCGGGATTTTCCATGCACCGGCAGAACAGATACGCTACCTATTGTAAGACGAGGGGTGGGGGTGTTAGTCTTTTTGTCAATAACAGCTGGTGCGCGATATCTAATATTAAAGAAGTCTCGAGGTATTGCTTGCCTGAGGTAGAGTACCTTATTTTTATTTATTTTTAACCTTTATTTAACTAGGCAAGTCAGTCAAGAACAAATTCTTATTTTCAATGATGGCCTAGGGGCAGGGGCAGAACGACAGATTTGTACCTTGCCAGCTCAGGGATTCGATCTTGCAACCTTTCGGTTACTAGTCTAACGCTCTAACCACTAATCTACCTGCCGCCCCGGACTAGGCTATAAGCCTGCCGCTTATAATAAGATGTAGACCGCGTAGATCTACCAAGAGAGTTATCATCGGTATTATTCGTAGCAGTCTATTTACCACCACAAAACGAAGCTGGCACTAAGACTGCTCTCAACCAACTCTATAAGGCCATAAGCAAAGAAGAAAATGCTCACCCAGAAGTGGCGCTCCTAGTGGCCGGGGACTTTAATGCAGGCAAACTTAAATCCGTTTCACCTCATTTCTACCAGCATGTCACATGTGCAACCAGGGGGAAAAAATCATAGACCACCTTTACTCCACACACAGATGCATACAAAGCTCTCCCCTGCCCTCCATTTGGCAAATCATACCATAATTCTATCCTCCTGATTCCTGCTTACAAGCAAAAACTAAAGCAGGAAGTACCAGTGACTCGCTCAATACGGAAGTGGTCAGATGACGTGGATGCTACACTACAGGACTGTTTTGCTAGCACAGACTGAAATATGTTCCGGGATTCATCCAATGAAATTGAGGAATACACCACCTCAGTCATCGGCTTCATCAATAAGTGCATCGATGACGTCGTCTCCACAGTGACTGTACGTACATATGCCAACCAGAAGCCATGGATTACAGGCAACATCCGCATCAAGCTAAAGGCTAGAGCTGCCGCTGTCAAGGAGCGGGAGACTAATCTGGACGCTTATAAGAAATCCCGCTATGCCCTCAGACGAACCATCAAACAAGCAAAGCGTCAATACAGGATTAAGACTGAATCCAACTACACCGGCTCTGACGCTCGTCGAATGTGGCAGGGCTTGAAAACTATTACGGACTACAAAGGGAAACCCAGATACGAGCTGCCAAATGACGTGAGCCTACCAGACGAGCTAAATGCCTTCTATGCTCGCTTCGAGGCAAGCAACACTGAAGCATGCACGAGGGCACCAGGTGTTCTGGATGACTGTGTGATAACGCTCTTGGTAGCCGATGTGAACAAAATCTTTAAACAAAACATTCACAAAGCCACTGGGCCAGACGGATTACCAGGACGTGTTTTCAAAGCATGCGCGGACCAACTGTCAAGTGTCTTCACTGACATTTTCAACCTCTCCCTGATCGAGTCTGCAATACCTTCATGTTTCAAGCAGACCACCATAGTCCCTGTGCCCAAGGAAGTGAAGGTAACCTGCCTAAATGATTACCGCCCCGTGGCACTCACGTCTGTAGCCATGAAGTGCTTTGAAAGGATGGTCATGGCTCACATCAACAGCATCCTCCCGGACACCCTAGACCACTCCAATTCGCATACCGCCCCAACAGATCCACAGATGACGTAATCTCAATCTCAATCGCACTCCACACTGCCCTTTCTCACCTGGACAAAAGGAACACCTATTTGAGAATGCTGTTCATTGACTACAGCTCAGTGTTCAACACCATAGTGCCCACAAAGCTCATCACTAGGCTAAGGACTCTGGGACTAAACACCTCCCTCTGCAACTGGATCCTGGACTTCCTGACGGGCCGCCCCCAGGTAGTAAGAGTAGGCAACAACACGTCTGCCACGCTGATCCTTAACACTGGGGCCCCTCAGGGGTGTGTACTTAGTCCCCTTCTGTATTCCCTGTTCGCCCACAACTGAGTGGCCAAACACGACCCCAACACCATCATTAAGTTTGCTGACGACACAAAAGTGGTAGGCCTGATCACCGACAATGATGAGACGGCCTATAGGGAGGAGGTCAGAGAATTGTCAGTGTGGTGCCAGGACAACAACCTCTCCCTCAATCTGAGCAAGACTAAGGAGCTGATCATGGACTACAGGAAAAAGGCGGGCCGAACAGGCCCCCATTAACATTGACGGGACTGTAGTGGAGCGGGTCGAGAGTTAAGTTCCTTGGTGTCCACATCACCAACGAACTATCAATGTCCAAACATACCAAGACAGTCGTGAAGAGGGCACGACAAAACCTTTTCCGCCTCAGGAGACTGAAAAGATTTGGCATGGGTCCCCAGATCCTCAAAAGGTTCTACAGCTGCACCATCGAGAGCATCCTGACCGTTTGCATCACCACCTGGTATGGCAACTGCTCGGCATCTGACCATAAGGCGCTACAAAGGGTAGTGTGAACGGCCCAATACATCACTGGGGCCAGGCTTCCTGCCATCCAGGACCTATTTAATAGGGGGCGTCAGAGGAAACCCCATAAAATTGTCAGACTCCAGTCACCCAAGTTATAGACTGTTTTCTCTGCTACCGCACAGCAAGCCGTACCGGAGCGCCAAGTCTAGGACCAAAAGGCTCCTCAACAGCTTCTACCCCTAAACCATAAGACTGCTGAACAAATCATAAAATCGCCCCCGGACAATTTACATTGACACCCCCCCCCCTTTGTACACTAGCTGTTTGTTTGTTACCTGTGCATAGTCAGTTCGCCCCCACCTACATGTACAGATTGCCTCGACCTGCACTGACTCAGTACCGGTGCCCCCTGTATATAGCCTCGTTATTCTTATTCTTATTGTGCTACTTTTATTATTACTTTTCACTTTGGTCTTCTTGGTAAATATTTTCTTCTTCTTGAACTGCACTGTTGGTTAAGGGCTTGTAAGTAAGCATTTCACGGTAAAGTCTACACTTGTTGTATTCGGCGCATGCGACAATATTTTGATTTGATTTGACTTTTTCCACATTTTGTTACGTTACAGCCTTATTCTAAAAATGATTAAATAGTATTTTTTCCCCATCAATATACACACAATACACCATAATAACACAGCAAAAACAGGTTTTTATATAAAAAAACTACTTAAATATCACATTTACATTAGTATTCAGACCCTTTACTCAGTACTTTGTTGAAGCACCTTTGGCAGCGATTACAGCCTCGAATATTCTTGGCTATGACACTACAAGCTTGGCACACCTGTATTTGGGGAGTTTCTCCCATTCTTCTCTGCAGATCCTCTCGAGCTCTGTCCGGTTGGATGGCGAGCGTCGCTGCACAGCTATTTTCAGGTCTCTCCAGAGATGTTCGATCGGGTTCAAGTCCGGGCTCTGGCTTGGCCACTCAAGGACATTCAGAGACTTGTCCCGAAGCCACTTCTGTGTTGTCTTGGCTGTGTGCTTAGGGTCATTGTCCTGTTGGAGGGTGAACCTTCATCCCAGTCTGAGGTCCTGAGCGATCTGGAGCAGGTTCTCATCAAGGATCTCTTTGTACATTGCTCCGTTCATCTTTCGGGGGGGGTGTATGCCTGCTCCCCGTAAAGTGCTGATGTCAGCCTGGCTAGACCAGGACAGGTGACTCACTGGCCAGGTCTAACCCTTACTCACAGTTCAACACAGGTGTGGTCACTGAGCCAAGAGGAGAGGAACACCTTGTTCACCCACTACTGGCCTGAAGCATATTGTGTGGATGAGAATGAACCCTGTAACCTTAGAGCTAAAACCATTGTCTCACCATCCTCAACAAGCTGAGAAGATTTTTCTGGAAATACTGTATCTAAGGCAAGAACATACTCCAGAGAGGTTCCTTTTCGAGTAACAAAAAACATTCAGTTGCTTACAGATATGTTCGACTATCGTTCCGGGTAACATGCAACGTGTAGAAGCAGGCTCACCCAGTTGGAAGGCTTACAGGAGGGCTGTCACAGGGAGGCTTTTTGCATCACTTGCAATTAAGCCCATAAGATACACACAGACCTGCAAGAAGCTCTCAACCTAATATCCACAGATCGGCTGGTTATGTAATATTATGTACATAATGAATACAAAGAGACAAGCTCCCTTCTTGGCTGAGTACACCCCCAAACAGTGAGCGTGCAGGCATGCAGCACTGGTGGATTCTGGGTCAGCTGTGCCTTCATGGTTCACACCATAGAGATCCTAGTATTGTAATTCCTAATTCTATGGTTCACATTGTCACTGAAGTGGGTCACAGCACCCAGGATGCAGCAGCAAAACTGCTTGAATGGCTGACTGATGGGAGTTGTACTGTAAAAGGAACTTGTTGGATGGAAGACATCATAAAGCTCCACTATAAGCACAAAAGCCCGCTGGCATCCCTGGTATTTAGTAGGCTGCATTTCTGTCCTATCCTGCTTGCCGTTTGTTCACAGGGCACAGACAGACCACTGGCCAATGAGTAAAAATAGAGCAAATGATGGAGGGAGAGCATGAGAGAGAGAGAGAGAGACAACGTAAGAGAGATGAGAGAGAGAGACAACGTAAGAGAGAAAGCATCAGAGAGACAACATGAGAGAGAGACTGCACATTCTGTGGATTGGGTGGTGCTGTATCTGGGGTTCATCCAGAGTGTGAGGAATGTGAGAGGAGACTCTCAGCTAAAACAACACTGGTAAGTGGACAACAGAGCACCACTCTGCCCTGCCCTCTCCAGGCCTGGCCCCAGCCTAGCCAGTACATAATGCGCGTGCCTGGGGAGACATGCAGATACAGTAAAGCAGCAGCCAACAGTGGTGTGGTTGAGAGAGAGAGAGAGAGAGAGAGAGAGAGAGAGAGAGAGAGAGAGAGAGAGAGAGGAGATGAGGTTGCACGTCCTGTTAAAACTAACACAGCTCAAAAACGTAACTTCATCGAATCACGACCCGCCATAAGATATCAACAGTGACACCGGTTGGCTGCTATTTAAATTATCTGTGCCATTTGAGAAAGAAATTCATCGCTGCGTTCTAAGTACACATACTGTCCACATCATAGAAAGTAGCATAAATATAATAAAAAAATGTAATATCTTAATTTAAGATGATAGTAAATTAAGCAAACTCAGATTTTTTCAGAAATCACATACTTTTCACGCACACACTTCTAGGACTTACCTCAATGAGCTCAGGTCTCAGGTTGATGGTGCGCAGCCAGTCCCCCAGCCGTGGGTAACTGTCCAAGGCCTGAGGCCTCTCTGCCTCTGGCACTTTCCGCTTACACTGCAGCTGCTTACAGATGTACTTCATCAGCTTTACCTGCAGGGGGCAACAGAAAGGGCCACACAACAGATAAGGGAGGGGCAGGTTAGTGAGAAGAGAGGAGATGAGCCTGGATAAGCTAGCTGGGAGCAGGCCAGGGCCGGGGTCTGTAGGATATCTACTACTCTTCCCTGTGTTGTTGTCAACTGTGTAGTTTAGCGTGACAGGAAAATATAGGTGAATTGAAAAGAACCATGAGCCTAATGGACAGTCGAACATAACTACAGCAATTATGGCCTGCACAATTTGTATGCGCACTCGTTCTTTGCAGAAATAGTACATAGAAAACATGAAATACCAGGGATACATTAATTAGACATTTTAATCACGCTCTGATTATATGTTGCTGAATTCTTCTCTGTGCGTCATCCTTGCACATGCAAATCATTTAACAACTGATTAACTAAACAGAAAACCTACAATAGACACTATATTCACTGGTAAATGAAAGCCAGAATAAGACAGCCACTGACAATGCCAAGCCATGTTTACAGTATGTCTATGCTGGAGTTTTAGCCTATCCCAAGCCCCTTATCAAATATTGGACAAAGCCCCCAAAAATGTAATCCTATAAAACACACAGGGCTACCCTGGTTCAATTCCAGGCTGTATCACAACCGCCCATGCTTGGGAGTCCCATAGGGCGGCACACAATTGGCCCAGTGTCGTCCGGATTAGGGTTTGGCCGGAGTAGGCTGTCATTGTAAATAAGAATTTGTTCTTAACTGACTTGCTCTTTTAACTGACTTGTTCTTAACTGAAGTTAAATAAAAAGTTACAAAAAAAGAACAAAAAAATGATAATCTGATGGGTGACAATATTAGCCTATCACTTGTGAATGATATATTATCACTTGTGAATGATGCTTGTAAGACAAGAAAGAGCGCATGGCTTTTTTAGCGGCTTTTTCTAATCATAGCAGCACACCTCATGTAGCCTAGCCCATAGGCCTATATGTTTTGATAAGGTTTGTATTACAACTAATGTGGCAAAATAACTTCTTAAAATTAAGCACAATCCGGGCGTAGAGCATAACTGGTATACATAAGCAGCGCGTGAGTTTCAGGTTTGGGGAAGATAATTTTCACCATAAAAATGCATCTTTATAAGAAAAGCATTATATGCATAATCTCATTTGCAGTCACTTTTGAGAATGGTATTTTCCCGCTAATTGATAGCATTTTGGAACATTCGCGCTTATGGATTTATTGTGATGGTGTAGGCTACATGGATTTATTGTGATGGTGTAGGCTACATGGATTTATTGTGATGGTGTAGGCTACATGGATTTATTGTGATGGTGTAGGCTACATGGATTTATTGTGATGGTGTAGGCTACATGGATTAATTGTGATGGTGTAGGCTACATGGATTTATTGTGATGGTGTAGGCTACATGGATTTATTGTGATGGTGTAGGCTACATGGATTTATTGTGATGGTGTAGGCAACATGGATTAATTGTGATGGTGTAAGCTACATGGATTTATTGTGATGGTGTAGGCTACATGGATTTATTGTGATGGTGTAGGCTACATGGATTTATTGTGATGGTGTAGGCTACATGGATTTATTGTGATGGTGTAGGCTACATGGATTTATTGTGATGGTGTAGGCTACATGAATTTATTGTGATGGTGTAGGCAACATGGATTAATTGTGATGGTGTAGGCTACATGGATTTATTGTGATGGTGTAGGCTACATGGATTTATTGTGATGGTGTAGGCTACATGGATTTATTGTGATGGTGTAGGCAACATGGATTTATTGTGATGGTGTAGGCTACATGAATTTATTGTGATGGTGTAGGCTACATGGATTTATTGTGATGGTGTAGGCTACATGGATTTATTGTGATGGTGTAGGCTACATGGATTTATTGTGATGGTGTAGGCAACATGGATTAATTGTGATGGTGTAGGCTACATGGATTTATTGTGATGGTGTAGGCTACATGGATTTATTGTGATGGTGTAGGCAACATGGATTAATTGTGATGGTGTAAGCTACATGGATTTATTGTGATGGTGTAGGCTACATGGATTTATTGTGATGGTGTAGGCTACATGGATTTATTGTGATGGTGTAGGCTACATGAATTTATTGTGATGGTGTAGGCAACATGGATTAATTGTGATGGTGTAGGCTACATGGATTTATTGTGATGGTGTAGGCTACATGGATTTATTGTGATGGTGTAGGCTACATGGATTTATTGTGATGGTGTAGGCAACATGGATTTATTGTGATGGTGTAGGCTACATGAATTTATTGTGATGGTGTAGGCTACATGGATTTATTGTGATGGTGTAGGCTACATGGATTTATTGTGATGGTGTAGGCTACATGGATTTATTGTGATGGTGTAGGCTACATGGATTTGTTGTGATGGTGTAGGCAACATGGATTAATTGTGATGGTGTAGGCTACATGGATTTATTGTGATGGTGTAGGCTACATGGATTTATTGTGACGGTGTAGGCAACATGAATTTATTGTGACGGTGTAGGCTACATGGATTTATTGTGACGGTGTAGGCTACATGGATTTATTGTGACGGTGTAGGCTACATGGATTTATTGTGACGGTGTAGGCTACATGGATTTATTGTGACGGTGTAGGCTACATGGATTTATTGTGACGGTGTAGGCTACATGGATTTATTGTGACGTGTAGGCTACATGGATTTATTGTGATGGTGTAGGCAACATGGATTAATTGTGATGGTGTAGGCTACATGGATTTATTGTGATGGTGTAGGCTACATGGATTTATTGTGATGGTGTAGGCTACATGGATTTATTGTGATGGTGTAGGCAACATGGATTTATTGTGATGGTGTAGGCTACATGGATTTATTGTGATGGTGTAGGCTACATGGATTTATTGTGATGGTGTAGGCTACATGGATTTATTGTGATGGTGTAGGCTACATGGATTTATTGTGATGGTGTAGGCTACATCGATTTATTGTGATGGTGTAGGCTACATGAATTTATTGTGATGGTGTAGGCTACATGGATTTATTGTGATGGTGTAGGCTACATGAATTTATTGTGATGGTGTAGGCTACATTAATTTATTGTGATGGTGTAGGCTACATGGATTTATTGTGATGGTGTAGGCTACATGGATTTATTGTGATGGTGTAGGCTACATGGATTTATTGTGATGGTGTAGGCTACATGGATTTATTGTGATGGTGTAGGCTACATGGATTTATTGTGATGGTGTAGGCTACATGGATTTATTGTGATGGTGTAGGCTACATGGATTTATTGTGATGGTGTAGGCTACATGGATTTATTGTGATGGTGTAGGCTACATGGATTTATTGTGATGGTGTAGGCTACATGGATTTATTGTGATGGTGTAGGCTACATGGATTTATTGTGATGGTGTAGGCTACATGGATTTATTGTGATGGTGTAGGCTACATGAATTTATTGTGATGGTGTAGGCTACATGGATTTATTGTGATGGTGTAGGCTACATGAATTTATTGTGATGTGTAGGCTACATGGATTTATTGTGATGGTGTAGGTTACATGGATTTATTGTGATGGTGTAGGCAACATGGATTTATTGTGATGGTGTAGGCTACATGGATTTATTGTGATGGTGTAGGCTACATGGATTTATTGTGATGGTGTAGGCTACATGAATTTATTGTGATGGTGTAGGCTACATGGATTTATTGTGATGGTGTAGGCTACATGGATTTATTGTGATGGTGTAGGCTACATGGATTTATTGTGATGGTGTAGGCTACATGAATTTATTGTGATGGTGTAGGCTACATGGATTTATTAGACTTTTTAAACTGTAGATGTTACAAAGGTCTGCATCAGTGGCTTGTAGGCTGTGTGTGGAAGCCAGGAGATGCTAAACGTGTTTATGTTAATTAACGGTAAATTACCGTGAGACCGGCAGTTATTTGCTTGACACATCACCAGCTGACAAAATGTCATGACTGCCACAGCCCTAAGTGGGCTTTACGGTCTTTGATGTTTGGACTGTGGTAGAACACTGGGGAGATTAAGCAGTTTCAGACACATGTATGCACACCCACACGCACACACAATCCTTCTCCCATAATGTGAGGAGAAGCCAATCTGAAACATTAATTATTCCAATCACGCAGACACACATTTATTAATTCTACAATGTGGCGTTTCTCCTCCATATATGTTCTCACACAGGCAGGCAGATATCTGACTGGATTTTATTTTACCCTCCCTCTCTCCTTTTTTTGCTTCGCCTCCAGCAAGCAGGGCTGTCAAGTAGATATAAATAGCTGTTATTATATGGAAGGGAACAGCGAGCTGGCCTTCTCATGAGGGTGTCTGCACCGCTGGCATGGCAACCAAG
This sequence comes from Salvelinus alpinus, assembly GCF_045679555.1. Lineage (NCBI taxonomy): Eukaryota > Metazoa > Chordata > Actinopteri > Salmoniformes > Salmonidae > Salvelinus > Salvelinus alpinus. The sequence continues at coordinate 16,597,557 of NC_092098.1, read as the reverse complement.
TGTCATTGGAACATTGCAGCCACTGAAGGCAGGGGCATAGTGACATCACAGTCCTGGAAGACACAAAGTTCACAGTGAGGCTAGCAGACAGCCTCACAGCCATCACTGGACTGGCCCCCGACTAAACATACCTCCCCCTCAGTGACCATGTATCAACATGTCAGCCCATGAGCTTTTGTTTTTCTAGGTGCTAACCCAGGTATCACATTGTTCTTTCATCTGTCAAGACCGTGGGATCCATTTTTTTCTATTAAAAGACGTCATAGGCTGTTCACATAATAAACAAAACAGTGAGGATGCTTACATTGCAGAATATGTGAAAGCACTCCACCATGATCATCTACAAACAAACAGAGCACTGGCTACCACATTCATTTTCCAGCTCTGCAGAGAGGCTGGACAGAGAGAGACAGGCCGGACACAGACAGGCGGCTAGGGGTGAGAGGATATGCCCCCCCCCTCCTCCCTTCTCTCTCCTTCCCCCTGCCTCTCTCCCTCTCTGAGAACAGGTAGTGGCAGCACCTCCGTGTTGTGGTGGCTGGTGATGACGCAGGGAGCAGGGCAGTCTGAGGGGAGAGGAGGCCTGTACAGCTGACACCAGGGAGGAGGGCTCGCCCGCTGAGACGGCCCTTTCACCAGCACCCAGGGCAGCAGCTTGCTGACGCACAGCAAGCCATGTTACCATTGGGGCCGCTGGCCATTAAGCCAGTCATCCTTTTCACACACACACACACACACACCAACCCCCCCAGCCGCCTGTATCTGCTAATCAGCACTTTAATAAGTGAAGCCTCAGTAACTGGCATCTAGATTCAGGGATGCCAAGTCCACCTCATCCTTCACCACAAACACACACAGACCCCCCCCCCCCACACCTAGTGACTGCTAAGATACATGTCCCCTCCCCCCTCCCCCCATTGCTCCCTTCACCTGATATCTGATGTACTGATAAACATCACAACATCTCAAGCCCTGTTGTGTACCATTCAAACAGCACACCTGACACCACTGCCCTAATGGTGATTGTGCAAATGAACACTGGGATATCAAGAGATGTTGTATGGAACATGACAGTGGAAAAATAAAACAGATGAGAGGGAAGAAAAAACACTATGAGCAGGCTGGACGCTCACGTGGCATGTTAATGACAGTCTGAAGATAGTGGTCTGTGATATAAACACCTCAGAAGTTGTCCAGAGGATGTCTGAAACTCTAGCATTACCACTACCTACTGCTGTACTTTAATATAGCAACATTATGAGGATATGGCAGGCTCCACTCCTTGTTCCGGCCTTCCCAGGTGACTACCGGATGAGTAACTCACAGCACTGTGGTATTAGTTTGCGCTGGCCTGGCCTTCTCAACTCCGTGCAGTGCTGGCTCCAGTATAGTGTGTCTCCTTATCTCCATCTGGGAGTGTCCATTACAGCAGGACGCCTTGGGCTGCAGGCCGCAACACGTGGCCATGAAATGAGCAGCGCACCGCCAGGTATCACTCTACTCCACCCACCAGCGTAGCCGCAGGAAGATGCATTTCACGGTCAAGTCTACACCTGTTGTATTCGGCGCAAGTGATAAATACAATGTGATGTTTTGAGTGGTGGGTGCTGGAAGGAGGGGTGTGCGGGGGGAGAAAAATCCCCTTTATAGTAAAGCATTGCATGCATCTATAATCGCATTTGAGTAGTGCATACAAAGGAGCATACATGTTTTTGGGGATGTTTTCTTTTTTCAGGGTCTGGGAAAAATAAATAAAAAATGGCCATTGCATTTAATTCAAAAGACAGAGTATTTTTTAATACCACACAAATGCCCAAATGTAGGCTACTGTGCAACTGACTATTCAGATAGGATGCAATTGTGAAACTTTCTTAAATTTTTTTTTTTTTTTTAGAATCATTTGTTTTATCATCATCATCATCATTATTATTATTGTAGGCCTACTTATTAATCTAAACCAGTTCTTTAATTATGCAAAAGGTGTTGTTTAATTCTGTTGGGACATATTCATTGGCTAAATTAAGTTCGAGCTGTCTTTTTAATTGTGCTCAGTATTTAGTTTAAGACAGGTTATAAGTAGGCCTTTTGTAAAATAAATAACATTTGCCTATTGCTGTCATTTGTTGGGTACAGTAGGCAATAGCCTTCCTTCGTAGGTTTAAACCAGTTCAAGTGTTTTTTTGCTTCTGTTGAGCCATTTTCTTTGGACAAATTAAGTTCCAACTGTAATGTTGTGTTTGCTGTGATATAATATCTGCTCATATTTTCCAAATAAACTAATGGCTCGACTTACTTTTGACAATAACTTTTGTGAAGGTTTGGTGTGGCTATTAGCCTATTATACTGCAGGCTTATGATATGAAGGCAGTGCGCACCTGCGCTGCATCGGACTCCGACAGATGATCTCGAGGTGAGGAAGAATGTTTTAAGCCTACCAGAGTTAATCCTATAATTTAACAATATAATACTTATCTTTATAAAAAATATTGTGATCGAAAAATTGCGAATTAGACTTTCTGTAGGCCTATATCTTCACACAGTAGCATATCTGACAAGGATAAAGAGATGTTGGTGTTGGTATCGTAGCATGCTGCCGGCATATCTCCATCTCTCGCTCTCTCTGGGGCTAGGCCTAAGCTTCTCTTTATCTATATACTTAACAAAAATACAAACACGCAACAATTTAAAAGATTTCACTGAGTTACATTTCATATAAGGAAATCAGTGTATATATACACATACATACATACATACATACATAATACATACACATATATACATAATACATACATACACACACACACACACAGTTGAAGTCGGAAGTTTACATACACTTAGGTTGGAGTCATTAAAACTCGTTTTTCAACCTCTCCGCAAATGTCTTGTTAACAAACTATAGTTTTGGCAAGTCGGTTAAGACATCTACTTTGTGCATGACACAAGTCATTTTTCCAACAATTGTTTACAGACAGATTATTTCACTTATAATTCACTGTATCACAATTCCAGTGGGTCAGAGGTTTACATACACTAAGTTGACTGTGCATTTAAACAGCTTGGAAAATTCCAGAAAATTATGTTATGGCTTTAGAAGCTTCTGATAGGCTAATTGACATCATTTGAGTCAATTGGAGGTGTACCTGTGGATGTATTTCAAGGCCTACCTTCAAACTCAGTGCCTCTTTGGTTGACATCATGGGAAAATCAAAAGAAATCAGCCAAGACCTCAGAAAAAAATGTGTTGACCTCCACAAGTCTGGTTCATCCTTGGGAGCAATTTCCAAATGCCTGAAGGTACCACGTTCATCTGTACAAACAATAGTACGCAAGTATAAACACCATGGGACCACGAAGCCGTCATACAACTCAGGAAGGAGACGCATTATGTCCCCTAGAGATGCACGTACTTTGGTGCGAAAAGTGCAACTCAATCCCAAAACAACAGCAAAGGACCTTGTGAAGATGCTGGAGGAAACAGGTACAAAAGTATCTATATCCACAGTAAAAACGAGTCCTATATCGACATAACCTGAAAGGCCGCTCAGCAAGGAAGAAGCCACTGCTCCAAAACAGCCATAAAAAAGCCAGACTTCGGTTTGCAACTCCAAATGGGGACAAAGATTGTACTTTTTGGAGAAATGTCCTCTGATCTGATGAAACAAAAATATAACGGTTTGGCCATAATGACCATCGTTACGTTTGGAGGAAAAAGGGGGAGGCTTGGAAGCTGAAGAACACCATCCCAACAGTGAAGCACAGGGGTGGCAGCATCATGTTGTGGGGGTGCTTTGCTGCAGGAGGGATTGGTGCGCTTCACAAAATAGATGGCATCATGAGAAAGGAAAATGATGTGGTTATATTGAAGCAACATCTCAAGACATCAGTCAGGAAGATAAAGCTTGGTCGCAAATGGGTCTTCCAAATGGACAATGACCCCAAGCATACTTCCAAAGTTGTGGCAAAATGGATTAAGGACAACAAAGTGAAGGTATTGGAGTGACCATCACAAGCCCTGATCTCAATCCTATAGAAAATGTGTGTGCAGAACTGAAAAAGCGTGTGCGAGCAAGGAGGCCTACAAACCTGACTCAGTTACACCAGCTCTGTCAGGAGGAATGGGCCAAAATTCACCCAACTTATTGTGGGAAGCTTGTGGAAGGCTACCCGAAACGTTTGACCCAAGTTTAACAATTTAAAGACAATGCTATCAAATACTAATTGAGTGTATGTAAACTTCTGACCCACTGGGAATGTGATGAAAGAAATAAAATCTGAAATAAATAATTCTCTACTATTATTCTGACATTTCAAATTCTTAAAATAAAATGGTGATCCTAACTGACCTAAGAGAGGAATATTTACTAGGATTAAATGTATTTGGCTAAGGTGTATGTAAACTTCCGACTTCAACTGTACACACACACACACACACACACACACACACACACACACACACACACACACACACACACACACACACACACACACACACACACACACACACACACACACACACACACACACACACACACACACACACAACAAAAATATAAATGCAACATGTAAAGTGTTGGTCCCATATTTCATAATCTAAAATAAAAGATACCAGAATTTTTCCACACAGACAAAATGTTGTAGACAAATTTGTTTTACGCTCGAGGCGTCACTACAGACTCCCTGGTTTGAATCCAGGCTGTATCACATCCAGCCGTGATTGGGGCGATGCCCAAACGGCCCAGTGTCGTCCGGGTTTGGCCGGGGTAGGCCGTCATTGTAAATAAGAATTTGTTCTTAACGGACTTGCCTAGTTAATTAAAAGGGTTCATATTTAAAAACTACAGATGAAATAAGTTATGACAAACTTCACAGGGTGGTGAAAGTGCACGGTGCTCTTGATGCTCCTTTCCAATAAATATTGAGGGTCTTATTTTGGTGACATGATGATCAATGCTTGACCGACGTTTGACAAATAAAAATATTCTCACTCTTTTCCATAATAATCTCATGTTAACTAGCCTACCTGCACTGTACCCACACAGCCTACCTGCACTGTACCCACACAGCCTACCTGCACTGTAACCACACAGTCTACCTGCACTGTAACCACACAGTCTACCTGCACTGTACCCACACAGTCTACCTGCACTGTACCCACACAGCCTACCTGCACTGTAACCACACAGTCTACCTGCACTGTACCCACACAGTCTACCTGCACTGTACCCACACAGCCTACCTGCACTGTAACCACACAGTCTACCTGCACTGTACCCACACAGCCTACCTGCACTGTACCCACACAGCCTACCTGCACTGTACCCACACAGCCTACCTGCACTATACCCACACAGCCTACCTGCACTGTACCCACACAGCCTACCTGCACTGTACCCACACAGCCTACCTGCACTGTACCCACACAGCCTACCTGCACTGTACCCACACAGCCTACCTGCACTGTAACCACACAGCCTACCTGCACTGTACCCACACAGCCTACCTGCACTGTACCCACACAGCCTACCTGCACTGTACCCACACAGTCTACCTGCACTGTACCCACACAGCCTACCTGCACTGTACCCACATAGCCTACCTGCACTGTAACCACACAGTCTACCTGCACTGTACCCACACAGCCTACCTGCACTGTAACCACACAGCCTACCTGCACTGTAACCACACAGTCTACCTGCACTGTATCTGTGAGCTGTTGGCTAGAGCACATTTGCCAAGACCAGAGTAGACACATTTGCTATTTAACACAACAGTTTCTGTGACAACTATCGGTACATGAAAACTTAAGCTAAAAAGTCAACTTTGTGTGCACCAAGTCATCACACACAATTTGTTATCCCCAACAAGTCAGTTTGGTGGAAACATATCACTGGTGAAAAAAAATCTGCATATTTTCTTAAAGCAGATTTTAGAATATTCACATGAACATCTTTTGCCAATTGGATGGAAACCTAGTTAGTAACACTGACTCAACCAATGATGCAGAGGAAGCATAGGCTACTCATCAGTGATGGCCAATGCGCTCATGCCACTATCTCGAGATAAGCTATGTTGAAAAACAGTGCTGTTTACTCAGAATCGCTGAAGTGGTTTGCTTCTACAGACAGATCAGTCTTCTCTTTTCAAAAGTAGGTATTTGCTTTCCAAACGGTAGGCCTACGATTCTCTCGTGAGTGTATTTAGATTTTTGTGAAAGGAAAACTGACCGCTGCACCCAAACATAGAAATATAACCCATAGATGGCAGTTCCTATTCAAGTCAGGACGGGAAGCCATTGCAAGTGTACCCATGAGTTTAACAGTAAAGGTGCCAGGGTTAGAGGTTCCAAAATATTTCTATGGATTATATCGATGGCCACAACGCAACAAGCTGTTCTATATTTGGTGTATTATTTGGAATAATTGTATTAATGTCTGCTCGAAGAAGAAGAAGCAGAAGCAGCCACATTTGGGCAATTTCTTTTCAATTTCTCACAGCTATGCCCACCAGTCACCTCTCGAGTGCTGGAGCAACAATGAGCTGAGCATGCCTTTTCTCAGCTCATTCACTCACACACACGTAGTACACACTGTAGAAACATAGACACACTTTGGGCGAGAGAAAGTGCGGCCTTGGGATGAAAGAGGCAGCTTGGCTCTGCGGCAGCGGTTAACAAAGGCCTCTCCACTGCAGGCAAGAGGAGAGAGTAGAAGGGAGAGAAGGGAGCATAGAGGAAGAGAGGAAAGGAGAGAAGGCGTCTGGAGGAGGACCTGAGGAGGGGTCAGGTCAACGGCCTGGGCAAAGGGGCTCTCCATAGACCACTCCAGCTCCTCGGCTGCCAGACAAGTGCTAATTGTACTGAGGGCATAGATCACACTCCTCAATAAAAGCTCAATTTCTATTCTTCCCCTGGACGTGTGACTGGGAGAAAGAACCCCAGTCTATTTGAGAATTGAATAAACTGAAAGTGTGCTAAAGAGAGTTGACTCGAAGAGAACTTGATATGATCTGACATTGCTCGTCCATTTATTTATATATTGTTAATACCATTCCTTTACTTAGATTTGTGTGTATTGTTGTGAAATTGTTAGATATTACTTGTTAGATATTACTGCACTGTTGGAGCTAGAAACACAAGCATTTCGCTACACCTGCAATAACATCTGCTAAACACATGTATGTGACCAATACAAATGAATGGGAAGCAGCATTTTCTTTTTGACTAGACCCATTGAATGGTACTATGTCCAGTGAATGTATATTACCGAATCCCTTCAAATACAGACTGTCTGACAGGGCTGGTTAAAGGGAGCCCTATCCTATCCTATTCATATAGGCTACCATGCCCACAACTCCTTATATTGACACAATGTGTCTGGACTTTAACCATTGTTCTGGGTGCAGGCATTTGACCTTTGAGGTTAGCCAATGAGAGGCCTCATGCTGTGGGTGGACAAGAGGGCCAGTAAGCTTCCTCCTGCCGACAACATGCTCTCTTCACTGTATCTCTTCTCTTAGTGGAGAGACAGGATGTAAGCTTAAATGGAGAAGATCTACATGACATTTCCCACAGAGCAGGAATGACACTAGATTAATTAGACTTCTGTCAGAACTTCTCTCTGTGTAGTTTAAAGGGTCAGGAGACATTTTAACTGCAAAAACTATTTAACATTTGTATTAGGCCTACTGAGTAACAGCCAACGTGACGATTTGCTCCTCATATTTTGCAACTGTGAGTTGCAGATACAGTATTTTTCAGTCTCATTTGTGGAACATAATGTTGTTGTGTAGTTGGACACCAGAGACATCCGTCACGAGAACCACACACACACACACAAGATAGATGGGGATCATTCAGGCAGCACAGTGAACAATACACGGGTGCAAGAGTGTTGTCAGGTTACCTAGCAACCTCACTCCAGAGTCGTCAGCAGCATTGTTTAGAGTGGGATTTTACCATAGACAAGTAACAGAAAATCTGAGACCGTACACCTCGACGTGGAATATCTATTAAAAGTACACCTCAGACTAGACACAATTCTGCATTTCTGCTAAATAAAACACATGTATCTTATTAGGTAACATTTGAATAACAGCCCATTTTCTATAGAAAGATAAAAAGCTAGAGTAGCGTTGTACCATTCCACAGATCCCAGACATGACGTGTGTTATAAAAAACTGAAATCCTCAGTGGGCTTCAAAATGTTAGATTCACAGATCGATAGATTCTTCAGTTGTGATGATCATTAAACAACAGGTTCTTCAACTGTGATGATCAGTTAACAACAGGTCTGTGTTAGGTAGAGGATGGAACTCATGGACTCATTTAGATGGGAGCCTGGTGGGGGATGGAACTCATGGACTCATATAGATGGGAGCCTGGTGGGGGATGGAACTCATGGACTCATTTAGATGGGAGCCTGGTGGGGGATGGAACTCTTGGACTCATTTAGATGGGAGCCTGGTGGGGGATGGAACTCATGGACTCATATAGATGGGAGCCTGGTGGGGGATGGAACTCATGGACTCATATAGATGGGAGCCTGGTGGGGGATGGAACTCATGGACTCATTTAGATGGGAGCCTGGTGGGGGATGGAACTCATGGACTCATATAGATGGGAGCCTGGTGGGGGATGGAACTCATGGACTCATTTAGATGGGAGCCTGGTGGGGGATGGAACTCATGGACTCATATAGATGGGAGCCTGGTGGGGGATGGAACTCATGGACTCATTTAGATGGGAGCCTGGTGGGGGATGGAACTCATGGACTCATATAGATGGGAGCCTGGTGGGGGATGGAACTCATGGACTCATTTAGATGGGAGCCTGGTGGGGGATGGAACTCATGGACTCATATAGATGGGAGCCTGGTGGGGGATGGGGTAGCCTGACTGGCCTCAGATCCCACCTGTTAGTCTGAAAATGGGGGTTAAACACCACCATGGAAACGCTTTAGTGCCTTGAGGAGATGAGTGACAGCCAATACGAACCAAGTCACCAGAGAGCAGCCAGAGAGACACCAGAACACCTGTCTGACACAGGGGACAAAGTCCTACTGTTCCACTTGTTTCCTCAAGATTCGGCAGAAATAACCGTCTTGTACTCTCATAAACATTGGATGACAGCCTTACTTTGATGTCTTTGCCAATGACAGCATTGCCTCTCTGCAGGAGAATTGTGCAAGACTTCTTTCCCAGGGAAACAGAACTTACACTATGAGGAGGTAATATCAGATTTCTCAAAGATAAAACAATCAGAGTCATCTGTGGTAATAGAAGCCCCCTTCAAATGTACATGACTCTCTGCAGTTTCTATTGTCACATGTTATGTGCCATTATCCTTTGGTCCCCTCAGAACTGTACAGCAGTTTTTAAAGGCATCTGCCGTCTGTGGTCATGGTGGGCATATGACCCACATGGATTCTGAATTTGCCCCACAGAAGCCCACAAACTGCACTATTCCCATCTGGTATTATGTGCTGGCTTTTGTCTTCACAATTGTAAATGAAACCATGATCAACGCTCCATTTTCAAGAGCAAAATAAATGTTCCAGTGTGTCTATGAGTGCTTGATGGTTCTCTTCCAAAACATTGTTTCAGTCAGAAAATACAAATGTACAAAAATAAAAAAATACATGTCTTTGTAACTGGAGTAGGTACAAGAACTCATCAGTACACAATAGTATCACCATCAAGCAGGCAGGACCATGTGACAAGCAGGCAGGACCATGTGACAAGCAGACAGGACCATGTGACAAGCAGGCAGGACCATGTGACAAGCAGGCAGGACCATGTGACAAGCAGACAGGACCATGTGACAAGCAGGCAGGACCATGTGACAAGCAGGCAGGACCATGTGACAAGCAGGCAGGACCATGTGACAAGCAGGCAGCACCAAGTGACAAGCAGGAAGGACCAATTGACAAGCAGGCAGGACCAAGTGACAAGGAGGCAGGATCAAGTGACAAGGAGGCAGGATCATGTGACAAGCAGGCAGGACCAAGTGACAAGCAGACAGGACCAAGTGACAAGCAGGCAGGACCAAGTGACAAGCAGGCAGGACCATGTGACAAGCAGGAAGGACCATGTGACAAGGAGGCAGGACCATGTCACTTGGTCCTGCCTCCTTGTCACAAAGAGGAAGGACCAAGTGACAAGGAGGCAGGATCAAGTGACAAGCAGGCAGGACCAAGTGACAAGCAGGCAGGACCATGTGACAAGCAGGCAGGACCATGTGACAAGCAGGCAGGACCATGTGACAAGGAGGCAGGACCATGTGACAAGGAGGCAGGACCATGTGACAAGGAGGCAGGACCATGTGACAAGGAGGCTTTGTTGTGTTTTGCCTTTTCGCCTATAGCTTCATCTGCCCTTATCCGCTGGCCCCATGCGGTCCATGGTAGCATTAATAAAATGTGGGCGGCCCCCGTCACCGTCACCGTGTGCACTGTGATCTGGCAGATAATGAACATGGCACATTAAGGCCTTAGTGATGGGCCTAAATGTTAACAAACGGCTGTGACGTGATGCTGCATATTAAGCAGCCCCAGGTAACAACATGAATATGCCACAAATCACCACAGCCCACCACCATTGTGGCACGATGGATGGAGGCACAGTGACGCATGGTGCAGGGAGGGAGGAAGGGTCACATGTGCTTTGTGGCGGGGCTGGGCGCCCATCGGCCGTGGGTGACTGTCAGAGACAATGGCCCACTGCGCTGACCCCTCCGTCATCGCTGGCTGACCCCACAGGGAGGGGGAGGGGCTGGGGGATTGGTTGGCTGCTGCCACTAATCCTCTGTCCTTATGTTGTGTAAGGTTAGTCCCCGTCTGGCTTGTCCCAGCGACAGCCCCAGCAACACACAGCAACACAGCCCGGCCTTGCCGACACACACCATACAAAGCTCAGAAATAGCTTGGAATCTTAAGTGTGTGAACATTACTGCTCATCTTGATAAGCAATAATGACTTTAAAATGAATCACTTCAACACTGCTTTATTGTATGCTCGCTCAAAAAAAGAAGAAGATCATACCACCAAGACATACTAACCTCCCCTGTTATTGGCAATGGTGAGAGGTTAGCATATCTTGGCGGTATGATCTTTGACCCTCTGTAACTTTCTCATTCATCATTAACCACAATTAATTCTGGGTTATCCGTAGTCTTGGTAGCATCCACATTAACGTAAGTTTTTATAAACATATTGTTTTCTTATTTACAATAATAGTGATTCCAAAATGACAATACATTATGTACCATTCATTTCTACTGGGCAGAAAATAATCTGAAACACGGCAAATGCATCCAACAAGTTTGTAGAGTGACAAGCTTGATGTAGTCATTACGTACTAGGAATATGGGACCAAATACTACACTTTTAGATACTTTATTTCTAAGAATCTTTAGGGCTGTCAATAATTTTGCCCCTACCTTTGAGAAAAAAATGTATTACTTGTTAAAGAAAATCTCTTTCTCTGAGCAATTATATTAGTATAAAATAATATTTACCCATTTTTTGGAGTGCAAAATATAGCTCAGTATTTTTTTAAATTATTTTCTACAGTTATAATTGCTAATTTTTGATCAAGCGTGTCAATAATTTCGGACCCCAATTTACTGCCGTTTCAAGAAATACAACACAATAGGACAATTTAGGGATTGCAATTGCATCAAGGCCCTGAATCAATTGCAGCCTCTTCACATCAATTGGAAGATCATTGTTGAGTGTTTTGGGTTACACGTTGACACGAGTCAGTTAGAACAGCATGGGGGCGGGCTAATGACTGTCTTCTCCCGAGTTACATTTGAAACCACACATGCATTATTATCTAACCAGGCAATTCCCATAGAACTTAAGAGTAGGAGTTCGAGCTGGTGTTGCATCATTCTCTGAATCTAAATGGTTCTCTAAATCTAAGGCGCTTTCTGTTAGAGTGCAACGCATCATTATTTAAGAATTTAGATTAAACTGAATTCAATTGAGAAACTCAAAATGCCTCAAATACATTAGTGTAACCATGCTGCATATAGAACCTTTCTAACAGGAATGAGGAATAGGCACTGTTCCTTATTCCACTTCAGTAATAATAACAAAGACATGCCCAATTCTGTTACTAAGCAATTACAAAGTTATTGCAGATTTATTACACAGGTATAGAAGCAACTGTATGTAAAATGTTACCCAAATGTAATATATCCGATCTGGAAATGGAATTATGTCATGGTCCTTGAAGAAAGGAAGAAACAAAGAAAGGAATGGGTAGGAAGGAAGCTTGTTTGAACAGGGCAAAGAAACCCCTTGTTTTTTTGCCATGTCATACAAATCCTCCTTCCCCATTACACAAATACTGCAGACCTCAAAATGACCAGATGCAGAGTAACACTACATCCTCAACATGTTTAAGAATAGCTCAAAGGCCGCCTGCTGGGGTAAAACGACCATGATTTCCACACAATGCAATCCGACTGCTGGATTGTACCGTTTGCTTTCCCAATACAAAAAGAGGAAACCAAAATAGTGTGGATAATGCTGCAATGATTTGCTTGTGTTTCTTCTCTGGCGATGGCCATATTCTCCCCAGTCGGTCTCCTCCTAGGCCTCAGACAGACACAGCAGTTGCTATGTCATAAGAAGCAGCCCAGCTGATTGGCTTTGATCCCCTCGCCCCCCCCTTCCTCCCTGCTCTCCCCTCTCAGCATAGCCTCTTTGCGCGTCATTTGATTTCCTTATTTAACAACCAACCCTGAAAATGCGTAGGAAGAAAGACGTCTAAATATAGACACAGCCACAATAGCTCACACCACGAGCGCCGCAGCAAAACTCTTTCCAACGCCATGAGAAGACAAAACAGATGATGCATTTCTATCTGCTGATCATTAGGTAGGCTCAGGGATGGATTATCTGCACAGATAACATGGTGATGCATTACTCCAAAAGACTCACGGAAGAAAATGTATATCAAGAGACACTAGGCAAGCAAGATTCAAATGAGGAGTCAGAAGTCTGGTTTTTGTGACCGATATAATATAATCTCTATCATGTTATATGTCTATATAGGCTAGGCTACATACAGTGCATTCAGAAAGTATTCATAACCCTCGTCTTATTCCACATTTTGTTGTGTTACAGCCTCGAATTCAAAATGGAATCAATCTTTTTTTTCTCTCTCCACACAATACCCCATAATGAAGTGAAAACACGATTTTAGACATTTTTGCAAATGTATTGAAGATCAAATCTCATTTACGTCAATACACGATACAATCACCTTTGGCAGTGATTACAGCTGTGAGTCTTTCTGGGTAAATCTAAGAAATTTGCACATCTGGATTGCACAATATTTTGCACATTATTCTTTAAAAAAATTCTTCAAGCTCTGTCAAGTTGGTTGTTAATCATCGCTAGACAGCCATTTTCAAGTCTTGCCATAGATTTTCAAGACGATTGAAGTCAAAACTGTAACTAGGCCACTCAGGAACATTCAATTTCGTCTTGGTAAGCAACTCAAGTGTAAATTTGGACTTGAGTTTTAGGTTATTGTCCTGCTGAAAAGTGAATGTCTCTCAGCGTCTGTTGGAAAGCAGACAACCAGGTTTTCCTCTAGGATTTTGCCTGTGCTTAGCTTCATTCTGTTTCTTAAAAAAAAAAAAAAAGAGTAACTACTAGGGTTGAGAACGGTTGGAAATTTTACACTAAGTTTCCAGAATTTTTCCATGGGAAGTTAAGCTCAGGAATTTGAGGAATTTAGCTTATATTCATCAAAAAAGTTAGCTTATAACAGTGAACCTTTTTTGTGGGATACACATAAGGCAGGTCTAGGTCTTGTGGCATATTTTGGTTAAACTATCCCCAATTCAATGGAATTGCAACCCTCTGCATGCACAGTGCATTCTTCCATCACATGTGCAGTGCACTCTTCCATCACATGTACAGCTGATTCTCAAGATCTTGCACACTAATGAGATGCTATTGAGCCCACACTACTACACTGTCTGAGCCAAGGACTACATGCTTTCTGGTAAGTTGATTACAATACTGGGTGGGGTGAATATATTTTATGACATACATGATTTTTTGTTAACTAGTAAATAGCAGCCTACAGCAAAGTGTGTTTAAATCATTTCTAACTTGTGAACAATTTCTGCTAGTTAGTTTTTGCTACCATGTGGGATTTAAATGCTTGACCTGTTAATTCACCTGTTTCCATACATGTTTCATTTCAAACATATACAGTGGGGCAAAAAAGTATTTAGTCAGCCACCAATTGTGCAAGTTCCCCCACTTAAAAAGATGAGAGGCCTGTAATTTTCATCATAGGTACACTTCAACTATGACAGACAAAATGAGAAAAATAAATCCAGAAAATCACATTGTAGGATTTTTAATGAATTTATTTGCAAATTATGGTGGAAAATAAGTATTTGGTCACCTACAAACAAGCAAGATTTCTGGCTCTCACAGACCTGTAACTTCTTCTTTAAGAGGCTCCTCTGTCCTCCACTCGTTACCTGTATTAATGGCACCTGTTTGAACTTGTTATCAGTATAAAAGACACCTGTCCACAACCTCAAACAGTCACACTCCAAACTCCACTATGGCCAAGACCAAAGAGCTGTCAAAAGACACCAGAAACAAAATTGTAGACCTGCACCAGGCTGGGAAGACTGAATCTGCAATAGGTAAGCAGCTTGGTTTGAAGAAATCAACTGTGGGAGCAATTATTAGGAAATGGAAGACATACAAGACCACTGATAATCTCCCTCGATCTGGGACTCCACGCAATATCTCACCCCGTGGGGTCTTGCAGGAAATCACACACAGAACGAGCAGTATGGCTGGTGGCATTGTCATGCTGGAGGGTCATGTCAGGATGAGCCTGCAGGAAGGGTACCACATGAGGGAGGAGGATGTCTTCCCTGTAACGCACAGCGTTGAGATTGCCTGCAATGACAACAAGCTCAGTCCGATGATGCTGTGACACACCGCCCCAGACCATGATGGACCTTCCACCTCCAAATCAATCCCGCTCCAGAGTACAGGCCTCGGTGTAACGCTCAAACCCACCATCACCCCTTGTGAGACAAAGCCGTGACTCGTCAGTGAAGAGCACTTTTTGCCAGTCCTGTCTGGTCCAGCGATGGTGGGTTTGTGCCCATATGCGACATTGTTGCCGGTGATGTCTGGTGAGGACCTGCCTTACAACAGGCCTACAAGCCCTCAGTCTAGCCTTTCTCAGCCTATTGCGGACAGTCTGAGCACTGATGGAGGGATTGTGCGTTCCTGGTGTAACTCGGGCAGTTGTTGTTGCCATCCTGTACCTGTCCCGCAGGTGTGATGTTCGGATGTACCGATCCTGTGCAGGTGTTGTTACACGTGGTCTGCCACTGCGAGGACGATCAGCTGTCAGTCCTGTCTCCCTGTAGCGCTGTCTTAGGCGGCTCACAGTATGGACATTGCAATTTATTGCCCTGGCCACATCTGCAGTCCTCATGCCTCCTCGCAGCATGCCTAAGGCACGTTCACGCAGATGTGCAGGGACCCTGGGCATCTTTCTTTTAGTGTTTTTCAGAGTCAGTAGAAAGGCCTCTTTAGTGTCCTAAGTTTTAATAACTGTGACCTTAATTGCCTACCGTCTGTAAGCTGTTAGTGTCTTAACGACTGTTCCACAGGTGCATGTTCATTAATTGTTTATGGTTCATTGAACAAGCATGGGAAACAGTGTTTAAACCCTTTACAATGAAGATCTGGGAAGTAATTTGGATTTTTACAAATTATCTTTGAAGGACAGGCTCCTGAAAAAGGGATGTTTCTTTTTTTGCTGAGTTTATTTTGGGAGAGTGTGGTAAGCAGCCTGAAACCTATAGCAGTAGCATTGCACGGATTGAGGGAGACAATGCCATCCTGTCTGATGTTCAGACTGCTTGAAGATGTCAGAGAAGAAATCCGTACTGCCCTGCCCACTTCACTGTTGCTCCAAGCAGAAGAAACTGCAGTTCTGAAATACATCAAAAGTGTGAAGACTTCTGCCTTAAGCCCAGAGTACATGTTGGACACTAATTATGCTGTCTCGCCACCTTGGCCTGGAAGAGGACAATGTTCTTGGCAGTCTGGCGAAGTACACTTCCAAGCAAGAACTTTGGAATGGAGATGCAATATGGCAGTCGTGCCAACATATCTCATCAGCCACCTGGTGGAAGGGACTTTGTGGATCTGAGGCTCTTTCCCCTGTTGCCTCCATCATCCTCCAAATCCCACCAACATCAGCCACCTCAGAGCGCAACTGGTCTTTGTTTGGGAACACACACACCAAAGCACACAAAAGGCTGACCAATACAAGGGTTGAAAATTGGTGGCCATCCGGGCGGATTTGAGGCTTTTTGAGCCTGATAACGAGCCAGCCTCAACAAGGTTGGAAAGTGACAGTGAAGATGAGGCCTCAGAGTCTGATGTTCAAGAGGTGGACATTGAGGAGGTCCAGGGAGAAGACAACCAAAGCTTTAGTTTGTAGACTATAATTTTTCAGATGCATGTTGAAATCTTTTTTGGGAGATGCGATGGATCATTGGGGATCATTCAATATTCCCTTTCTTTTGTTGTTCAGTGAAATCATCCCATGTGAAGAGTCAACTCATTTAATTAAAGTTCAATTCATAACTAAATTGTTTATTTTCTATTGGAAGTATTTAATCATTTCTAATTGTCTACTTATGATAAGGTAAAAGGTTTATGTTTGTCTCCATATGATAAATATATCCAATAAAAAAAATATACATTTAAATTGTATTAATATTAATTTGCATATATTTCCGTTGATTCCCATATATTCCCACAGAAATGTTCCACCTGTGACTATTCCCCAAAATGTGCAACCCTAGACACTACAATGTTGTTGATCCATCCTCAGTTCTCCTGTAACAGCCATTAAACTCTGTAAATGTTTTAAAGTTACCATTGGCCTCATGGTGAAATCCCTGAGTGGTTTCCTTCCTCTCCGGCAACTTGAGTTACGAAGGACGCCTGCATCTTTGTTGTGACTGGGTGTATTGATACACCATCCAAAGTGTAATTAATAACTTCACCATGCTCAAAGGGACATTCACTGTCTGTTTAAAAAGAACATTTTTTGAACACATCTACCAATAGGTGCTCTTCTTTGCGAGGCATTGTAAAACCTCCCTGGTCTTTGTGGTTGAATCTGTGTTCGAAATTCACTGCTCGACTGAGAGGCCTTACAGATAATTGTATGTGTGGGGTATAGAGATGAGGTTGTCATTCACAGAGTGAGTCCATGCAACTCATTATGAACTATAACAAAGGGGTTGAATACTTGTTGACTCATGACATTTCAGCTTTTCATTTGTTATTGAAAAACGAAAAAATTTGAAAAAACATAATTCCACTTTGATATTATGTGGTATTGTGTGTAGGCCAGTGACACAAAAGCTCAACTGAATCAATTTTAAATTCAGGCTGTAACAAAATGTAGAAAAAGTCAAGGGGTGTGAACAATTTCTGAAGGCACTGTATAACCTGTAAGCAAAAACCCCCCACAATGTTCAAGCTCTTTTAGAGTAACCTTCCCTGCACAGTATTTAATCTGTCCCTAGAGGCTGTTTAAATTATTATTGGATATCATCTGGTGTCATTCATTGCTAAAGTGTAACAGACATACTGATTCACAGCCAGAGAGACAACGACAGGGAGACATAACAAAGAACAGGCCAACATGGAGACAGAAAGACAGACAGAGGGGGTGTGTGAGAGATGTCAAGAGTCAGACAGGGATTAGTGTGTGAAAACTGAAGCACCACCTTGCAGTACTCCACTTGGAGAGCAAAGCACCATTATCTTTTCACCGGCAAGGCACACAGTAAAAAAACAGCCATGGATGGAGTGCCATAATAAAGCTCTTTCAGTAAGAATATAATGCGAGTTCAAGCCTCTCTTGATTGCGCTCAAGTGCGGGTCTCTGGGAGAGATGCCCCTGTTTTGCAAAACAACTGTGACAGACACTTTAACCCGTCGCTATTCACTTCTCTCATTCATCACACAAATTAACTGAGCAGTTAGGCCATTTAGCTGGATTGACAATTGATATTTTCCACTCTGCTGTTATATACGGGACTCATGGGAACACTTGTGGAGCCCTATGGGAGTGTCAAGCTGACAGGCCTGTCAGATTTCTGCCAGTTAGGATTTCATGGCCAAGCCCAAGACAGATCCGGGCGACTTATGGTTAACAGCTCTCTCTGCTCCAATTGTCACTACAATCTTCTCATACAAACAGATGGGGGTGATTCAACCCAGATGGTTCGGGCTTTTGTACCTGTGAAATACTGTGACTAAAACGAGTGCTTAAGTTTGGTGCTGTAATACTACCTATATTCTTTCCAGCATCCCCACAATTGTCTGGTTCAGGGGGCGTGTGAAGATGGGATCAGGGTATATGTACGGCCTGGAGAAATGCAGCTTCTGATTGACCATTGCTGGTTGAATGTCTATAAGGCAGGGTGAGCAGACCATAACGATCCAGTTTTCCTCAGTGATGGACATCCTGAACTAACAAGAAAACCCAGTGTGAAGGAAGAAGTGAAAGTGGCAGTGTGGTGAAAGGCGTACTGTAGAGTGAGCATAGAGCACCCACTCATTGCTTTCTATTTCTGACACTCACTTGAAGTCTTTCTTTGTCCTGAAACAGGTTTACCATAACTAGTGTTGCAGTCCAATGACCACTCAAGAAGTCCGAACCTTTTCAAAACTCAGATGTTGAAGATGCATGAAACGTAAAGAAAATGCACTCTTCAAAAACCCCTGAAGGGAAGAGTAATAGCATATGCTTTCCTCAAATAGAAACCTGACAATCTCATTCAAATGTGATGAGCATGAAAGCATATCAGTAGTATCATTCAATTTGCATAAAGAGTTGGCTATTGATACATCTTTGTGGATGTTGGTGACTGAATGCAGGCCGGACAAATGTCATGACAGCTGAGAATATTCTGAACAAAAATATAAATGCAACATGTTAAGTGTTGGTTCCAATGTTCATGAGCTGAAATAAATAAATAAATAATAAAAAAAATCTCAGAAATGTTCCACACACACACAAAAAACCTCCCAAATGTTGTGCACAAATTTGTTTACATCCCTGTTAGTGAGCCTTTCTCATTTACCAAAATAATCCATCCACCTGACAGGTGTGGCATATCAAGAAGCTGATTAAACAGCATGATCATTACACAGGTGCACAATAAAATGCCACTAAAATGCCACAGATGTCTCAAGTTGAGGGAGCGTGCAATTGGCATGCTGACTGCAGGAATGTTCACCATAGCTGTTGCCAGAGAACTGAATGTTAATTTCTCTACCATAAGCCGCCTCTCCAACATCATTTTAGAGAAGTTGGCAGTACATCCAACTGGCCTCATAACCGCAGACCATGCCAGCCCAGGCCTATGCCCTCCCAGGCCGGCCCATGGCTGTGCCCCTGCCCCATCATGTGAAATCCATAGATTAGGGCCTAAAGAAATGATTTCAATTTACTGATTTCCTTATTAGGAACTGTAACTCTGTAAAATCATTGCATATATATATATATATATATATATATATATATACACACACACACACATACGGCAAGCGGTGCCGGAGCGCCAAGTCTAGGACCAAAAGGCTCAACAGCTTCTATCCCCAAGCCATAAGACTGCTGAACAATTAATAAAAATCTTCACTGGACAATTGACATTGACCCCCCCTCCTTTTTTGTACACTGCTGCTACTCACTGTTTATTATCTATGCATAGTCACTTCACCCCTACCTACATGTACAAATTACCTCAACTAACCTGTAACCCTGCATATTGACTCGGTACAGGTGCCCCATGTATTTATCCTCGTTATTCTTATTGTGTTACTTTTTATTATAATTGTTTACTTTAGTCTAGTTGGTAAATATTTTCTTAACTCTTCTTGAACTGCACTGTTGGTTAAGGGCTTGTTAAGTAAGCATTTCACAATAAGGTCTACACTTGTTATATTTGGAGCATGTGACAAATAAAGTTTGATTTGGGATTTTGAGTGTACAAAACATTAGGAACACCTGCTCTTTCCATGACAGACTGACTAGGTGAAAGCTATGATCCCTTATTGAGGTCACTTGTTAAATCCACTACAAATTAGTGAATATGAAGGGGAGACCAGTTATAGAATTATTTTTTAGCATTGAGACATGGATTGTATGTGTGCGCCATTCAGCGGGTGAATGGGCAAGACAAAATATGTAAGTGCCTTTGAACGGGGTATGGTAGTACGTGCCAGTTGCACCGGTTTGAGTGTGTGAAGAATGGCAACGCTGCCGTTTTTTTGTGTGACGCTAAATAGTTCTCGGTGTATCAAGAATGGTCCACCAGCCAAAGGACATCCAGACACCTTGACAACTGTGGGAAGCATTGAAGTCAACATTGTCTAGCGTTCTCGTGAAACGCTTTCAACCCATGTCCAGACGAATTGAGGCTGTTCTGAGGGCAAAATGGGGTGCAACTCAATATTAGAGAGGTGTTCCTAATGTTCTATACACCCATGAGTATGTTATTGCTCTATAATAGGCTACATTTCCCGTATTATTTTATTATTGTGATATAATATTTTCCAACGGAACACTACCATATTATGGGCCTAAAGACTGGAGCCTATATGTAGGCCATCACCCGTTGCGCAATTTAAACACTGGTTCCTCAGAACTGTTTGCACACGCTACGCTACTCAACTCATCCCAGACACGACCGAAATTATTTGGTTCACACAGCCAGGTGCAGGGAACACATAAAAAAACATATTGGCCTTAATTGGCTTAGAAATATACTAGGGAAATTATCAAGATTATTGGCATGAGGAGCATTTACCATTGCCGAGAAATGCTCTGCTATTTCATGTTGTATTTCGTTTTGTCCCCGAACTTTGCTTGAAATGCGGAATCGTGAACAAGAACAGAATTAAAATGTGAGGAATTTGGCCCGTTTGTTTCCATCAGCACGCAAAACATTGCTGCAAAAATTCCGGGGTTTCCAGACAAATATTTCACCTCGAGAAAGAGGTCACAGTAACCAGATCAACGTCAGTGACAATGTCTATTTATAGCTATATCAATAGTAGACAATGTGGGAAGTCACCGTGCATGTTTAAATGTAGGCCTATTCTTTAAATAATCATGTATAGCATCGCGCAATACAGCAAACAACTGCAGTGTATTGTGCAAAACATGAGGAAATTGATGGAGCGCCTAGCTTAGCCACCAAAGAAATGCAGCCCAGGCAGACATACGTATAACTCCGCAGTTTGGACCGCCGTATTTATGCGTTTTCAAGAGTTAATTACCTCTAAAGTACGTATCTCTTGCTGTGTGAGGTCATTGGACGCGGCGCATTTGGTCCGGAGCCCCTGTAAACTGGAGATGGAGATTTCAATCATGTTCTGGATGAGTTCGCATTGGTGTAGCGCGGCCATCGCTGCGCCACCGCCACTATCCCTCTCCGACTGCTCATCACTCTCGACCATCTTTCCACCGTTATCAGACACACTCTCCATTCCTCGGCATTGGGCACGGCTTTAGGGGGTAGATGCACTTTAAAATGTTAAAATGCACATGCACCAGCTACGCAATGTTATGGAACTTAACAAATGCCCCAACATTCAGCAGAAAAAGCGCCAAATTCGGCTATAGAAATAAAAACGTTCGATATCAATATCCTGGTCCAAAGCAATTCAAAGTCCAACAGTGTTCGGGTTGTGTATTCTCCTTGCCGAGAGACTCTCTCCCCCTCCAGAAAGCTCTCGCCTAGGCTTTTATCGTCTGTCAGCTGTTGGAGACATCACAGACCCGTTGCAGTTCGGGAAATGAAGTCCTTTAATATGGCTGGGCATCCGCTGATTTGGGGCTTAATAAATACGTGTCTCAGTTTGGGCATATTGTCCTGACTAAACGTGGCTGGTTCTCTAGCCTGTTTGAGAGGACCAACAAAATATTTTCTTATAAAGGCTTGCCAACAAATTATTCCCCCCCCACACACACACACCTTGAGCTGAAGTATATCGCTCCATAGAATAAGAAGCGATGATGCCGAGATCTACTGCAGTATACTACCCAGTCATATTAGGACAATAATACTCCACAACCTGTGAACTTGACAATTACTACTTGACATGCTATAATGTGCAGAATTAGACCCAACCACATTGTGGAGTGAATCAGCGTGAGGGCCAGCAATGTTCACTCTGGATCTGTAAGCACATGTGATGTGTCCCTGGATTTCTCCATCTACATCACTTACCCTTTCCTCTCTTATTTCTGACACAGCACTATGAACAATGCCTTGCTTTCCTTAAACACACTGCCTGCTTCCCACCTTAAATTAAATGACCAGGGTGCAGGGTTTCCCCATAATGTTAACTCTGAGAGGAACAAAACTGCACATGTATGAGAGTGGGAGGGTGACAGGATCAAAAAGGCAAGATTTGAGCTGCGAGTCTGGTGAATGTAAGCCCTTATGAGTGAGCCCTGTCCTGGATAAGCACATGTGGGTGCTGTCTTATGACCACACACTTAGAAACTCCATCGAGAGAGAGCAGAGCACAACATAAGCTATTTTAGTAGGCACTCATCCTAAATGCAGATTACAAGGTAATCCCCTATAAGGTCCCACTGTCACCTTCAGGGTATGTGACTGCTCTCTTCTTGCTTTCTCAGCCCCACATAGCAATGCTGACTAGAGACACACACTGACATTAACGTGTGTCCTGGCTTAGACTCCGGAGACTCTGCCACCTTTTACATCACCTACACACTCAAAGACTAAGTCTCGTTTCCAGAAACATGGCTCTCCTTTTTTTGCGTATTGGACTGAGCTTGTTACAGTCTTGCCAAGGGTAAGGCACAGAGAGCATCAAGGCAAGCAAAGCAAATTTCACGAAGTTAGAATTCCCCCAAGGCCTCATTTACAAAAAAGCTGACAATTTGGTCTGAAAGCAATAGGACGAGTGAGGAAAGGAGGCACTTGTCAGCTTGTTGACATGACTTGCTGAGCTGAGGGTAGACACACACATCCTTTGCCAGCCTGGCGGCCTCGTACTGCAGCCCCATTGGCCAGCCAGGCTGCTGCATCTTAGCGTAGGGGCAAGCCTCCCAGGCAGCGTTGCATCAGATTCAATTGGATTGTGGACAATCTGATTGCGTGTCCTTTAGTGGTGGGGATCTCCTGAGCCAACCCTGCAGGTCTGAGGAGAGAGGATGAGCCCAGGAAGGGCCACAAACACTGGGACTGCTGCTCCATAACAACACAGCCTGCCTGGGAGGACTGCTGCTCCATAACAACACAGCCTGCCTGGGAGGACTGCTGCTCCATAACAACACAGCCTGCCTGGGAGGACTGCTGCTCCATAACAACACAGCCTGCCTGGGAGGACTGCTGCTCCATAATAACACAGCCTGCCTGGGAGGACTGTTGCTCCATAACAACACAGCCTGCCTGGGAGGACTGCTGCTCCATAACAATAACAACACAGCCTGCCTGGGAGGACTGCTGCTCCATAATAACACAGCCTGCCTGGGAGGACTGCTGCTCCATAACAACACAGCCTGCCTGGGAGGACTGCTGCTCCATAATAACACAGCCTGCCTGGGAGGACTGTTGCTCCATAACAACACAGCCTGCCTGGGAGGACTGCTGCTCCATAACAACACGGCCTGCCTGGGAGGACTGCTGCTCCATAACAACACGGCCTGCCTGGGAGGACTGCTGCTCCATACAATCTAAATTGTAAAGTCTTGAGTGTGAGGTTCACATGTCTAGTTTAGACATGTCAAGTTTAGACACATATGTAAAAGGGGACATTAAACATCCCAATCCTAACCTCGGACAGGGAGGGGGACACCAGAACCAGGCATGATCTGAGGAGCAGGGTGGACAGTCAGGCTTAGATTAAAGCTCCATCTGCAGTTGCCATGCAATTAGCAGCATAAAGGCCTGACAGGCTTAATCACACCAACATGCACGTCACTCAGCCATAGTCAGCCTTGCTTGCCCAGTTGCCACTACAACACATACAGGCTGGAGCCCCCTTCAGGACAGGGGTGGCAATGACTACCGCGGGAGGCCATGCAGAGACAAAGAAAGACTGACGGCAAGGGAGGAATAAAGAATAGAACTACAAAACAGAAGAGCAAGGATAATCAAGATACTGTGGGTAATATGGTAGAGATTAGCATGATAACAAAAGAGAAAAAACACTGATGTGTCATACAGTACTATCGGAAGAAAGGCAATGAGGAAAAAACTGCACATGGGATGCAGATGCGATGACGTTAAATACATTTGTGTAGAGCACCATCTACTGGGCAAAGTAGGTTTGCCGTTAGAGCTCAGTGGGCAAACTCCAAAACCATTAAAGATCCAATGCAGCCGTTTTGATCTCAATATTAAATTATTTGTGTAACATTTAAGTACTTTCCTGTGATTGTTTTTAAATGAAAATGGTAAAAAATAAACCAAAATAGCTTCGTAGCAAAGAGCAATTTCTCAAGGAAGAATTTTGCTAGGACTGTCTGGGAATGGGGAGGGAAATCAGAAAACTAGCTGTTATTGGCACTGGCAGAGAGGTTTGGAACTATTTCTTATATGATTTATTAACTAATTTACCCCCTGGTGATGTCACCAGGCAGGCCAACACTCCATCCCACCAAAACAAGCAGAAATTTCAGATGGTCATTTCAAATAGCTAGTACACTAAAAGGGCATTATGATAATTTTCACAATATTGTTCCAACCTCAGTGGGGTAATATATATAAAACACAGAAAAACCACATCTTCTGCACTGGGCCTTTAACTTGGTCGAAAAAGTAGAGGCAGTGAGATTGAATAATTTTACTGAGCAGCATTGATTACTATCACAAATAGTCCTTGTCAAGTCAGGAGATGCATTGGACATGAGAAACTGAATAAAATGGCAACAGTTTACATTAGGCTTATTCCAGAGAAATAACCTGTGTTAATTACCTTGTACCAAGCATGAAAGCACAGGTATTTACATAAAACAGAAATAAAAGTGATGAAGTGATATGTCTGACATACCATATTTAAAATAGAAGTAAACACCATATTTTTAGGAATTAGAATACTAATTAATCCTAGTAATTTAATAGGATATCTATGGTAAATGCAGACTCAAATAGAGCACTTAGAAGTAAACCTGCTAAAAATCAGTGGCAGTTCTCAGTCAGTGTTGATGTCACTTCCTTTAAATTAGGCATCTAGATACTGAGGCACGAGGCAACTCTGGCAGGTCCTTCACTCACACTTAATGAGGAGCAACAGGAAACAGAGACAATAGAGGGAAGGGAAAGAATGTCCGCTCACAATGTTATATTCTGGGAACTCATCTTTAAACTACGGAGCATGGGAGCACGCACTGGCACATACAAAATACATCACATATAACATGCCCTACTATAGTTCTATGTTGATTTAATATCTGTCACACAGAAAAAGACCAAGAACACGGGGTATAACACAACTGTATTATTCACGTAGCAAACAAAAGCAGTATAAGAAAATATTTGTTTATGAAAGTTATCTTGAAAATGCAAAAGACAGAAGTGTATATTTTCCTATTTTTGGATTGGGTTGAGAAGTAAGAGATTATACTATACAAGATTAGATCATTTCTCTAGATCTACACCAGCATGTCTCTCACAGATACAAATCAATTGTACAAGTCATAAAAAGCATTAACATCCATTTTTTCTTCAACCTGCATTTGATAACATGAATTGTAATGTAATTGGCTGATAAGTTTCCAGCATATATGCTTTTTCAAATAGAAAAATAGAGGAATACAGTATAATGCTTACAATAACAATCACAAATTAGCATTAGATACATTCTGTCTTCTGATTGGGTTGATGGTGAGTCATTCAGGATAACAAGCCCAAAGACGTGCACTCTAAATGGTTCATGTTTTAATCAACATTGGCTCTATACTGTACATTCATGTAACACACAATCCTTTGGAGGGAGCTACGGTAACATGGAAGAAAATATCATTATGCCAAGTCTCAGGTGCCCCCTGACCAACACACAGGACAATAGAATAATTAAACAATCACGCAAACCCAGATAAAAAAAATGCTCCGACTGAAATGAAATCCTGGCTTACATAAGAACATGTAACCCTCTAGTTGTGGTATGGCTAGAACATATCCTATTTCAGTGTAACACAATCTATAAAGAGTTGCCAAGTAATCTAGCATTTATAAGTTCACCTTTGTTAAAGTAGAGGGAAGCTACAGCTAGACATGGTGATAATTAGGCTTGTGGTCTGATAAGAAGACATTGTCATCTAAATTGCATTTGCTAAAACAGTATTTTATTCAGGGTAGGACTGATATTGAAAAGTCTTGCCATTTGTACTGAATTGTATTCCAGAAAAGGCCAACAGAGTTGTATCTTATCATACTAGGCTATGGAACACATAGAATATCAGAACATATCAGAATATTTTCAGCTGTGTTTAATCAGTTGGAGTAAATAGCAGAGAAGAGGGTCAAACACAACAAGAAAATTGCGGCTGAGTAAGATTCCCTGAGCATTGATTATTTTCTTGCTACCTACGGCATATCTACATAGTTTATGGTAATGACATCCCCAAGATAGATCATACATCTTTTAAACCATTTCAATTTATACATATCTAGCAACATACAGTACATTCAGAAAGTATTCAGACCCCTTGACTTTTTCCAGAATTTCTTACGTTACATCCTTATTCTAAAAGTGATTAAATAAATAGAAAACTCAGCATTCTACACAAAATACCCCATAACGACAAAGCAAAAACTTTTTATTTATTTTTATGTTTGCTAATTTATATATATATATAATAAAAAATAAATACCTTATTTATATAAGTATTCAGACCCTTTGCTATGAGATTCAAAATTGAGCTCAGGTGCATCCTGTTTTCATTGATCATCCTTGAGATGTCTGTTCAACTTGACTGAGTCCACCTTCGGTAAATTCAATTGATTGAACATGATTTGGAAAGGCACACACCTGTCTATATAATGCCCCACAGTTGACAGTGCATGTCAGTGCAAAAACCAAGTCATGAGGTTGAAGGAATTGTCCGTAGAGCTCCGAGACAGGATTGTGTCGAGGCACAGATCTGGGGAAGGGCACTAAAAAAATGTCTGCAGCATTGAAGGTCCCCAAGAACCCAGTGGCCTCCATTATTCTTAAATGGAAGAAGTTTGGAACTACCATGACTATTCCTAGAACTGGCTGCCCGGCCAAACTGAGCAATCGGGGGAGAAGGGCCTTGGTCAGGGAGGTAACCAAGAACCCGATGGACACTGACAGAGCTCCAGAGTTCCTCTGTGAAGATGGGAGAACCTTCCAGAAGGACCACCATCTCTGCAGCACTCCACCAATCAGGCCTTTATGGGAGCCTGCAAGCTGACTTCAGTCGCCAGTTGTACAGTGTTTCCTCTAACACATTGGCGCGGCTGGCTCACGGGTTAAGCGAGCAGTATGTCAAGAAGCAGCGGCTTGGCAGGGTCGTGTTTCGGAGGACGCATTGCTCTCGACCTTCGCCACACCCGAGTCCATACGAGAGTTGCAGCGATGGGACAAGACTAACTACCATGCTCCACCAACTGAGCAACATGGGACCTATCACAGCATATTGGATGAATGTCATTCATATTCCATCCAAGAAAATGGTGCCATCTGGTTTGCTTAATATAAGGAACTTGAAATGATTTATACTTTTACTTTTGACTAATTAAGTATATTTTAAACCAAATACTTTCAGACTTTTACTCAAGTAGAATATTACTGGGTGACTGGCTTCTACCTGAGTCATATCCTATTAAGGTATCTTTACTTTTACTCCAGTATGACAGTTGGGTACTTTTTCCACAACTGCATGACAGCCCACTTGGAGTTTGCCAAAAGGCACCTAAAGGACTCTCAGACCATGAGAAACAAGATTTTCTGGTCGGATGAAACCAAGATTGAACCCTGGCCTGAATGCCAAGCATCACGTCTGGAGGAAACCTGGCACCATCCCTACGGTGAAGCATGGTGGTGGCAGCATCATGCTGTGGGGATGTTTTTCAGCGGCAGGGACTGGGAGACCAGTCAGGATCGAGGGAAAGATGAATGGAGCGAAGTATAGAGAGATCCTTGATGAAAATCTGCTCCAGAGTGCTCAGAACCTCAGACTGGGGCAAAGGTTCACCTACCAACAGGACAACGACCCTAAGCACACAGCCAAGACAACGCAGGAGTGGATTCGGGACAAGTCTCTGAATGTCCTTGTGTGGCCCAGCCAGAGCCCGTACTTGAAACCTATCGAATATCTCTGGAGAAACCTGAAAAAAAGCTGTGCAGTGACAGTCCCCATCCAACCTGACAGACCTTGAGAGGATCTGCAGAGAAGAATGGGAGAAACTCCCCAAATACAGGTGTGTCAAGCTTGTAGCGTCAAACTCGAGGCTGTAATCGCTGCAAAATGTGCTTCAAGTACTGAGTAAAGGGTCTGAATACCTATGTATGTCATATTTCCGTTTTTAATTTTGTATACATTTGCAAAACAAAATTAAACAACTGTTTTTGCTTTGTCATTATGGGTTATTGTGTGTAGATTGATGAGGTGAAAAAACAATTTAATTTTAGAATAAGGCTACAACGTAACAATGTGGAAAAAGTCAAGAGTCTGAATAATTTCTAAATGCACTGTATGTGATGTATTTATCTGCAAGTCTAAACCAGTGTGAGTAATATCAGGAAGTACTGGTATTGTAAATAAAAAAAATGAAAAAATAAATAAATAAAACTTATATCAAGTCTTACTGGTCTCATTTACAGTAGGATCACATAAAGCCATTGGATCATTGTGATAGTCTCGAGCTTCCTTTCCCAAGCAGCTACAAGCAACACAGGAGTAAAACTATTATCTTCAAATAATATAGACATCATTTTTTCTTCTTTAAATAACAAAAACATATCACTTGAGTAAAAGTTCTGAGGTGCAAAGAGGTGTACTCTGAGAGACATAGCAGTGATATTCACCAGCAAGAACACATGTGGTTGAAAAAGACAATTCATAAAGAATGGAAATGGTAGAATGAAAATTGCAAGCAGAGATAACCGTGAAAATAAAGCCTCAACTCACAATTGAAGGTCTAACTGCTCTTCTGTTAGCAACAAAGATGTAGGGACCACAAACAGAAGGAGCTTCATAGTGTTTCTAATACTGTACTAAAAATGTGTATGAGAAACAGTAAATTAATTATTTTCTAAACCTACTAAATAGGCATAGGCATGCTAAAGGTGAAAACCCTAGCCACATGGATACTGTTACACTGAAGGTTCAGATTCTGATTCAAACCAGGGCTCTCTGGTTACATGGAAACAGTATTCCCCTACATTAGTCATCTCTGGGAATATACAGTTGAAGTCAAAAGTTTACATACACCTTAGCCAAATACATTTAAACTCAGTTTCACAATTACTGACATTTAATCCTCGTAAAAATTCCCTGTCTTAGGTCAGTTAGGATCATCAATTTATTTTAAGAACGTGAAATGTCAGAATAATAGTAGATAAATAATTCTATTTCAGCTTTTATTTCTTTCATCACATTCCCAGTGGGTCAGAAGTTTACATACACTCAATTAGTATTTGGTAGCATTGCCTTTCAATTGTTTAACTTGGGTCAAACGTTTTGGGTAGCCTCCCACAAGCTTCCCACAATAAGTTGGGTGAATTTTGGCCCATTCCTCCTGACAGAGCTGGAGTAACTGAGTCAGGTTTGTAGGCCTCCTTGCTCGCACACGCTTTTTCAGTCCTGCCCACAATTTTTTTTATAGGATTGAGGTCAGGGCTTTGTGATGGCCTCTCCAATACCTTGACTTTGTTGTCCTTAAGCCATTTTGCCACAACTTAAAAAGTATGCTCGGGGTGACTGTCCATTTGGAAGACCCATTTGCGACCAAGCTTTAACTTCCTGACTGATGTCTTGAGATGTTGCTTCAATATATCCACATCATTTTCCTTCCTCACGATGCCATCTATTTTGTGAAGGGCACCAGTCCCTCCTGCAGCAAAGCACCCCCCACAACATGATGCTGCCACCCCCCGTGCTTCACGGTTGGGATGATGTTCTTCGGCTTGCAAGCCTCCCCCTTTTTCCTCCAAACGTAACGATGGTCATTATGGCCAAACAGTTCTATTTTTGTTTCATCAGACCAGAGGACATTTCTCCAAAAAGTACAATCTTTGTCCCCATGTGCAGTTGCAAACCATAGTCTGGCTTTTTTATAGCGGTTTTGGAGCAGTGGCTTCTTCCTTGCTGAGCGGCCTTTCAGGTTATGTCGATATAGGACTCGTTTTTACTGTGGATATAGATACTTTTGTACCTGTTTCCTCCAGCATCTTTACAAGGTCCTTTGCTGTTGTTCTGGGATTGATTTGCACTTTTCGCACCAAAGTACATTCATCTCTAGGAGACAGAACGCATCTCCGCCCTGAGCGGTATGATGGCTGCGTGGTCCCATGGTGTTTATACTTGCGTACTATTGTTTGTACAGATGAACGTGGTATCTTCAGGCATTTGGAAATTGCTCCCAAGGATGAACCAGACTTGTGGAGTTCTACAATTGTTTTCCTGAGGTCTTGGCTGATTTCTTTTGATTTTCCCATGATGTCAAGCAAAGAGGCACTGAGTTTGAAGGTAGGCCTTGAAATACATCCACAGGTACACCTCCAATTGACTCAAATGATGTCAATTAGCCTATCAGAAGCTTCTAAAGCCATGACATCATTTTCTGGAATTTTCCAAGCTGTTTAAAGGCACAGTCAACTTAGTGTATGTAAACTTCTGGAATTGTGATACAGTGAATTATAAGTGAAATAAATCTCTCTGTAAACAATTGTTGGAAAAATTAGTTGTGTCATGCACAAAGTAGATGTCCTAACCGACTTGCCAAAACTATAATTTGTTAACAGGAAATGTGTGGAGTGGTTGAAAAACAAGTTTTAAATGACTCCAACCTAAATGTATGTAACCTTCCGACTTCAACTGTACCATTAGATCAATGGGGAAAATTTGCCTATCTGGACCTTGTTGTTGGACCTTAAGGCAGACAATTTGGTAGAGAATATAGTCTCAGATTAGGAAAAATATAATTGCATTGGGGGAAGCATAAACTAGAACAATCGCTGTTGCACACAGACAAACTCACATGGGGCCAGAAATGGACTGTTTGAATGTTCCGGAGCTAGACATGGTCAAATCCATTCATATGAGAGTAAAATGCACTAGGGTCCTGAGTCCTATCAGAATTACAACTCCAGCTTTCACTGTGCCTTTACTGTATCACTCAGCAATTATCAGGAATAATTAAAATATTTTAAAAAATTAAATATAGTTTTTCTAATCATAACATGTTTTAATATTCACCATCAATAACAATACATTTTACATATAACTTAAATATTTTAAAAAGTGCCTAACTAGCTAGTTTGATGATTTCTGAAACATGAAACCAAAAGAGCAATATGCTGCCTTCAAATGCTACTCAAGTGGGAAATACGATGTTCCGACTGGGAAATAAGCACTTGAACAACCCTCCCATGTTGGAATCCCAAGAGTGAAATTCAGAGAAGATAACCAATTTAAGAGTTGTGACGTTTCATCACTGACATTTCATCTTTTCAACCATAAGATGATAAAGCAAATTAACGTTTGACGCCGTCAAACATATCAATGTGGATAATAGCTAGTTTACCATATTGTCAAAGTTAAGCAAGCTAGCTAACTTTATCATTAGCAATGTTAGCTAGCTCATCGCGCTAGATGAAATCTCATTGGTTGAAGAATTGCTCTGACTTCTAAAACAGGACTTACGACTTCATAACTGGGAAATTTCATCTGAAGGTAGTAATATTCCACGGGACTTGGTTCAGGTCAAGAAGGGGGTAGTGTGAGCCATATTGTTCTTCCATTGTCACAGACAAAACTATATGAGAAATCTGTCAAAGAAATAGTTAAGATAACTGTTAGTTGAGGAAATCCAAAAGATGAAAAATGTATAGTTTTCAAGGTATAGTAATTTGTAGGTTTTGTGTGTGCAGTGTTACTGCTCTCTCACCATAACACTTCCTGTTGGGGCACCTCCTCTTCCTGAGGGCCTGGTCTCTTGAGCATGCTGTCCTCCTCTGTACAGACACATGAGTTAGGTTCATACAAATTAGCATGTGGACTAAATTCACCTCCCTGTTTACAGTTGGACTAGGCCTAAATTAAACAATCGAACAATCATGCCTCATACGATTCAATTAGGTTTCTTGATTAGAATGATATTAAAACAACATGGATAAATGTACCACTCAGGTGTCCAGCTTCTTCATCTTCCAAGAGGTTGGCAGTGGAGGCAGCATTACCCAGTCTGGGTAATATAGGATGTTAAGGAGAGAGGCAGATGTTTATACATAAAACATATGAATGCAAGTTCAGAGTCAAGCCCATGAAAAGACCTCCTAATTCAGCACAGCCCTAATGGTATGAACATGTATGCACTCACTACTGTAAGTCGCTCTGGATAAGAGCATCTGCTAAATTACTAAAATGTAAATGTGATGAAGCCCAGCATATGACCCGCCAACTGGATACTAAATGGGACTTTCCCTGGAACTCAAACCAAATGACATCAACAATAGAAACAAAGGCAGATATTACAGCCACTCATCAACATGCAGGGAAGTCTCTGAGGGATAGTTAATTACATCTGTACAATGCAAGCACATCTGTTCAGTTCATTTGAACACTGTCACTTCTGGCAAGGACAAAAGATCCATTGGGCAATGACTCCTGAGCATGGAGGCCTGCCAGAGAGAGGATCGTCTTGTAAACCCGACCCTAGGCCAGGGTCTGGTTTCAATGACCTACTCTTTTGACAACTTCAATAAGGGGGGGGAAAAATGTCTGGGGTGGGTCCTCTCAACAAATCACAATGCAGACATGCCAGAACGTCACGATTCAAAACCTAAGTTTGTAGGCAAAACCTTTTCAAGGGCTTAATGAAGGTTGTTGATGCAAACTAGCCACTTGCGAAATGCACTCATTAAAAATAACCTCTGTGATCTTTGACTTACTTGCTACTATTTAGTATTTTATTCAAGAGGATAGAGTAGTGAGGTAGTTCCTCTATGCCAAAAGAGTCTGTAATTGAAACCAGACCCAAGTTTTCGAGACTAGGGAAAGGAGGGGGAGGCAATGGGTGGTGGCAGGGACCATTGGTGAAGTGGAAGGATACGAATGATGTTTCATGAGGGCTCTCCTTTTCGTTTTTCTTCTTCGGGTGTTTTCAGAGAAAGCTCTAGCGATTTCAAAAAGCTTCTTTCGCGTAGCTGTGGAGGATTACAGGATCAAATAAAAAGGTTTTTTTAATTGAATATGATTGTTCTGATTTGAAAAAGCATATGTCCATGAATACATCATTATATATTTTAAAAAACATCTTAGTAACATGTCATTCAAGTGCAGAGACGGTAGGAAAGTTGGTTTTCCTATAGCTTTCTGGAGCACAGACTGTGAAAGGGTCATGTCCTTCAGCATCCATCATTTACAGTTCCACGTACTGCTAGAAGCACGTCATGCTAACTGGACATGCCCAATATGGAAAGTTCTAATTACATTTTGAAGTGATAGACACACACACATTGAGAAAATTATTTGGTTATGGCCCAGAGAGCGACAGATTGAGTGTTCTTACATTTGCCCATGTGCTTGAGTTTGTCACGGAACAAGGCGTCATCAGTAACATTGGTGCAGGCCTCCCCAGAGCCTGAGGCACAATTATCTCCTAGAACACAGACAAGCAGCGTGAAATAGACCCCACAGAGACATGCGAGCACAAGAGAAAGACACACAGGGA
This sequence comes from Salvelinus alpinus, assembly GCF_045679555.1. NCBI lineage: Eukaryota > Metazoa > Chordata > Actinopteri > Salmoniformes > Salmonidae > Salvelinus > Salvelinus alpinus. The sequence goes on along the minus strand of NC_092098.1, from coordinate 16,563,560 downwards.
TGCACACAGAGACACACACAACAACTGAGATGCACAACAAGTCACACTTCCTCTGTGTGCCTTGAAAATAAGGCGTTTCACTGCAGGAGCCCGCTGTACACAGGCCCCGCATGAAGAAACCTGGACAGTTTCAGACTGAGCCAGAACGAGAATGGAGCTAAATGCTATGGAGTGCAGATGAATGATATCTACCTGGAGTGGACGTCCCCATGACAGCTGGTGAATGATGGGACTTGGATGCCTTTGACTCATACTGCAGCCGATCTAAAAACAGAGGGAGCCGATGTCTCAGCATCAATGGAGTTAAAAGCATGGAGGCATGTAGCAGGAGCTGACAAGCTCTCCTTCATGCACTACTAGAGAAGAGGTGGAGGGAATGAGGAGGAAAGCACTGCCATGACAGAGACCTTATTTTACTGACTCTTCATAGCTTGATTGCTGGGGATGAAAGCATAGTGATATCATCACTAAGTAGTGCATAAGCCCTTTGCAAATGATGCCAAAAATGTAAACGTTTGTATGTGTTACTAAGTGTATGCACACCTCTCTCAAGGGCGATGAGGAACTCGCGGTTGCGCTGCAGCTCCCTCATAAACTCCTCGTTCTGCAGGAAGAGGGCTATGCTCTCATCCTCCAAGTACTGCTTCAGCTTTCTCTCCTGGTCCGTCTCCATGCCAACCTGGCCTGCCCTGGCCGCCGCCCCAGCCCCAGGCTCAACCTGCTGCGTCATGGACAACAGGGAGGAAGAGCAGGAGGGCTGGGTCAGACTAGTCGGCGTTAGGCTGCTGTGAGAGCGCTGCAGGAAGGGAGGGACCAGAGAGAACAATGTTAGACGTGTCAAAGTCCTATGTGGAAATGCTTCAGCTTTTAATAAAATTGCACCATAAATTATAAAATAATATATAATTTTTTTTGGGGGGGTGTACCAGGGAATTGAATCTGTATAAATAATTGGACTGTATTTTTCTTCATGTGCAGTATTTTTCTTCATGTGCAGTCTGTTGCAAAGGCTGGTAATTATCCAGCCAGTTGGCCATCAGAGCAGAGCGCCAGGCAGTGGTCTGTAAGTGATGGGAGTGTGGGTTAATGGTCCATTAGGGGCTGACCCATAAATCTACCTACTGGCAGACTGTCCAGCTGCTGAGGCAGGATCCGGAGGAAATCATCAGGGAGGTTGCCTAGTAACGGTGGGTTCCAGTTCCTGTAACTTCCAATCTGCCTTTGACTGGCAGGAGGGTGTGGACCAGGAGGGGGCTGGCAGGGACGGGATTGACTGGCATCAAAGCTGGCACAGAGATGGGAAAGGATATTGTTAGTCCCATCAATGCTATGTTCTATAAGAGTACATATCAATAATGACGTGTTTTGGTCATCTTCAAAGGATCTGTCTAGCATAAACCGGTCTCTCTTATTTCTTCTCACAGGTTCCCTCCTTGGCACACATAAAATTGTCTACATCTAACAAAAGTGTCACTAGTATTAAGTCTACAGATCTACCAAAGTTAGGGCACAGTACAGAACATGGATTTCATAGCTGCTGCAGTAGCATTCATTAGACAGCAGGTGGAGCATTGAATGTATCAAGAACCTCTTGGCATTCAAAGCACTCACACCATGAATCGCTGAGCAGCCATATCATGTATTAGATATTGAGAAAGCAACAACGAAGAATATATGCATCTCATCACTCATGTAAATGATGGTATAAGAGAAAAACCATTCATTCATTCACATTATCCCAGCCATCTATCATTCTCCTTTAAGTGATGAAATGAGGTCAGAGCCAGGCAGACAGCCCTGAGCCCTCTCTCTCTCCCTACCTCCCTCCCTCCCTCCCCTTCTTCTCTTGCCTGGGTGGTGGTGATGCTGTGGGCAGGACCTGATCTGGGTACTTCCTGTCGTAGATGTGCATGTCATAGGAGGGCGGAGAGTAGACCGGCGGGGGCTCCTCGTCAGAGCTGTCCGGCTCCAAAGTCCGCTCCAGGATCTACAGGGTCAGAGGAACCATTGAGAATGTTCTAAAAGGTCTTGAAAATCCCATCAGATGGCACATGTGGACACTTCAAAGAGCAGATTAAATGAATCTGTATTATAACTACTCATTGGCAATACAGCACAGCCTCTCTGCCCTAAATTAGAGGCATTGCGAGCGCTTGGTATTGAGCTGTTTAATTCAACTAGACCAGCAACACTCTTTTATCCTGTATTTAATAAATGGTTGATTGAAATTAACTTTATTTTTAAAACAGCCTAGCATGTTAGATAGAATAGACTGACAGACTGACCAGGTGAATCCAGGTGAAAGCTATGATCCCTTATTAATGTCACTTGTTAAATCCACTTCAATCAGTGTAGATGAAGGGGAGGAGACAGGTTAAAGAACGATTTTTAAGCCTTGAGACAATTGAGACATGGCTTGTGTATGTGTGCCAATCAGAGCCTGAATGGGCAAGACAAAATATTGAAGTGCCTTTGAATGGGGTGTTTAGGTGCCAGGCGCACCGGTTTGAGTGTCAAGAACTGCAACGCTGCTGGGTTTTTCACGCTCAACAGTTTCCTGTGTGTATCAAGAATGGTCCACCACCCAAAGGACATCCAGCCAACTTAACACAACTATGGGAAGAATTGGAGTCAACATGGGCCAACATCCCTGTGGAACACTTTCGACACCTTGTAGAGTCCATGCCTCGACGAATTTATGCTGTTCTGAGGGCAAAAGTGGCAGTGCAACTCAATATTAGGAAGCATTCTTAATGTTTTGTACACTCCGTGTAATTTTTAAGTGCAGCTCTTAATCTTCTCCTCTTTCTCCCTCAAGTCTTTCAGAATGATTGGGGGAAATAAACAAAACAGTTCATATCCTGTGTGGAGCATGGTGGAATACAGCCAGAGTGGACAAATGCTAATAAAAAGACTAAATATGGCTGGAACTGAGAGACCTGCAGTAATTTAATCAAATACAAAGTGAACAGCTTGCCAGTCCAATATTGCACTTGATACAATCTTGTTATTACTCAGCAAGAGTTTATGTATCAGCACCAAGGGAGTTCCAAAGGAATGGCTGGTCTCGGCTGTCCACAACAGTCACCCCATTGCACAAGAGACCACAAAGTGTTTACCTCTAGCTATTGTCAAGCTTTTGAAGATCGCTTTAGGCAGCTTATCAAAGCTTTGTGTCCACAATAGCAGTGCATAATCACATGCCCTCCAGAGAAATGCATGTCACCCACTACAAAAGCATATTAAGAGCAACATTAAAAATACTTTTCCCTCTCCAAGAACAACCATCTGGTTTGAAGAGGCAAAACACCTGAAATAAGGTGTGTGAATTAATAACTACTATTGGGTGAAAAAGTAGCTGACAACCTTGACATACATTTCATGATATGCTATGGTCTCAGACTATCTTAGGTTGTGTTCATTTAGTTTTATCTGGGCTACTCACAAGTTCTCGTACCAGCGCCCCTGCCCCCATGCAGACGTACCTCAGGGGGGATGCTGTCCTCTGAGTCGGAGCTGTCGTCAGAGCCGTGTCCGTCCAGGCTCATCTGGAGCAGCTGGTCAATAGTGGAGTCCACGGCTCCGTGGTTGGCCCGCAGCACACACTCTATCACCTCCTGCTCCATGCTGGGGAACATAGTCCTGAAGTCCTCCATAGCCTGGTTGAACTCCAGACGCCGCACCGTTCGCCCACCCCCACTGGGATTACTGTTGTTGAGTTCAGCTGGGACTGGGCTGTCGCTGTGCGACGCCACGTCACCATGGTTACCACTGTTGCGGCGGCGGAACAGGCTGGTCATCATCCAGAGTGCCTCCAGCCTCCGCACGGCACCCCTCCTCCGCGCCGGCCACACCACCCGAGAAATGGTGGCTTCTGGTCCCTGGACGGTGGGTGCCCACCGCCTGCCTGGCCTGCTGCTTCAACTGTGCCTGTCCACCTCAGGGCCCTCAGTGCTCGGCCCCGTTATCCTCTCATCATCACAACACCACAGAAAGCCATTCTCTCTTCTCCTCTGGTTTTGACCCAGCTGCATGCAATGCTGTGAGGATGTGGTGGCTGGTCTCCCCAGGCAGGCAGTGTGTGGAAGACACAGCGCTATGTTCTCTCTGATCAGAGGTGGACTAGATGTGTCCTAACACTTCCAACCCACACATCCCTTCAGCACCTGCAGAGTCGAGAACAGGAACAGAATGAAGCAGACAAGCATCAACACAATGAACAGCGGTACAAATGGAGAAGTTCCACTCGAGCAATAGTGTGTCCAAGGAGGTTATAAAAAGATAAGGCTACATATTTTTTGAAGACACACACACACAGAGAGAGAGAAGGCGGCGTTAAAATGGCGAAGGTGCATAAAGATGGCAGCCCTCATGTTATTATCACAAATGCCTCATTTGCTAAATTCGCCGTACTGTACAATGCTCTGTTACTTTAGTTTGATTTTTTGCGTCGCATTAGCACGGTATACATGATCCCAATACTAGCTCCAAGACGGCAGCAATTTGAAAAAACTAATAAGTAGATTGTGCTAATTTATTGGCACATTGAACCATGTTGAGTGTGTAGCTTCCAAATTCATAGTGCTCAAACCATGTCATCATATTTCAATTTCTCCATCTTTTTTCTCCAATCAGCTGGGTCCCTCTCAGGCAGAGTCGCTGTCTGAATGCATTACTTTCCCGACCTCGACACCCTAGGCGTCTGCATTCCCACGGCAACGCTTGTGTCCCCAGGCACCAGAATAGAGTCGGCCAGTGCCAGGGAAGGGCAGAAGCACCACCCGCTGCCAACTGCATCGTGACCCAGAGGGCCGATACATGCACCGCCTAAGTAGGTTACAGGAGCTGAATTAATCAGGCTGCCACTGAGTCAACACTCCACACCACCATGCAGCAGTTTGTTTCCCAGAGACCCGGGCCAGGCGCCAGGGCCAGGCGGTGTGACTATGAAGCCAGCCTAGCCCAGCAGCGCCTCATCACAGTCAGTCAGTAGGCATTGGATAGTGTCAGATTAGGGATAATAAGAGTTCGCAGAGGCACTGGATCAAGTTCTGTTTAAATGCTAGTAGGGTCTGAGAATTGGACCAGGTGGTGGAACTGAACCTGGTCCACCGCTGCTGCATTAGAGCACAAGGAGAGCAGGCAGAGTGTCTCATAACCCTGCTCTAGATCGTACTGCCCTGACAGAGGAGGTCATTTGAAAACATAATGGAGCACTCAGAATGAAATAGGGCAGTGTCACGTGAACCTGTGAATCACAGTGCTGCACCAAGGACACACTGCTCTGCACTGGCCTATGGATTGCCTGCTAACAGTTCTAAGAGTTTCTGCTCAAAAAAACTTTTCTAGATGTCATGGCACACCATTACCATATGATCTGTCATGACGTTGGCCTGTGGGTAAGGTTTATGACCCCCCCCCATAAATACCTTTCTCCCTTCCCTCTCTCTCTGACTCTACTGATGGACTCTTGAATAGCCTTTGTTAAACATAGAGAGTCTGGGAACATCAAACAAGTGGAGGGAAAGGAACCATATTTCGGTAATAGAACCAGTTGAAAATATGCGTTGGTACTTAATGAATATGATGTCAGTTCGGTTGTCAGCTGAGACATTATGACTGATGACAGGATGACCTAAACTGTATCTGGGAAAGTCTACACATTCTAGTTATCAGATTCACATGGAATTGTTGAGCAATTTAAATGTTTAAATATGACACTATTTGTGAAAAGATTAAATGTAATTTTAGCTTCCAAATGAGAGATTTGGGTTTTCATAAAGTTAGAGCTCTGCTCAATCAGTGGCCCGCCCCTGTGAAGAGACATGGGTTATAAACTAGGAAACACACCCTTCTCTCCCTCCACTATATAAGCCCTTGACGAAAATGTAACCTTCTGTTCCGAGGACGATAGGACGACGGTCCATACGTTGAAAAGGACTAACATGTCAACTACAGAACTAAGCCAACCTCAGCGTGAGCTTTGGTTGCAAATGGTATGAACTTTGAACTCTTATTCACTACAGAAGTGATACCTCCTAGCCGCTGAGTTAGCAGCGGCCGCTGTAAACGTGGGCTAGGAGAGGACAGACAGAGTATTCTGTCTACCACCCAACCACCAACCTATTGAAGCGCAGCTCAGAGTAAATATTTATTGCATTTTCCTTTTCCAAATGGGCGGTAATTTAGAATGCATAGGATACTGTATTTACGATAGCACAGCTTCTCCCTTTGTTCCTCAGTCTTCCCGCTCTTTCACTCAAACCCAACCCCCTTTCCTATGTGTAACCAGCTGTCATATCTGCTCTGTCCGCAAGGGATGTTTTCCTTTATGACATAATTTGTAATCAAGGTATGATTCATTCTGTGTATATGTAATTCTGTGTGATTAGTTAGGTATTTAGTAAATAAATAATTAAACCCAATTTTGTTTTGCTGATTCAACTTGTTAGCCAGTGTTCGTGAAGATAACCAAGAATTTACGATGTTCAGATGAGACTGAAATAAGGTGACGATTAATGTTGACTGCTATTGATGTAAAATATTACTAGGTCTTTCAGAGTTTATTCGGAAGATAACAGCTCTATAAACACTCTTTCGTGGTGCCCCGACTTTCTAGTTAATTACATTTACATGATTAGCTTAATCAGGTAATATTAATTACAGAGAAAGGATTTTATAGAATAGCATGTCATATCACTTAATCCAGCATAGCCAAAGACACGACAGATCTGATACAGAGAAGTGCCACAGTTCAGCAGAGGCCAGACACTGAACATACAAAAATACTATCTTTACATTCCTACTTTCCATTCAGCATAATTTATGTTAGGCTGAACTGACTGAAAGACAGGGTTGACTGACAGCAACAGATTCACAAGCAGAATCACTGGTCAAGCTCTTCTTCCAGATACTTATCTGGGATAAAATAGGCCCAATCCAGCATCCTGCAGGCAGACATCAATTGAAGCCAGTGAGCTGTCTGGTGTCAAATCAATCATCTCAGAGCTGGCTGAATGATATTTCCCACGCACCGATTCCTCACTTTTCACTATTCAACACTAATCTGAACCTAGTGCCCAGCTATATTTAGCACCACAATCCACCACAGCTCTTTGTCCTCATGTAGGCTACTGTAGCTGCTTACCGATATGGGAGCCAGGGGAGGACTGCTTTGCTCTTGTGAATTACATGCAGCATAGGGCTTGCTTACGTCACCCATAACTAATGCCTGCTGGTTTAGGCCCTGAGCTGATTACAGATAGGGCCTACCGGTAGAAGACAAAGGACTGTTTGATAAATCTCTGTGATGAAAGACAAACACAATGGACAACATGTGGTGATAGGTGGGCCTACACACAAATATTATCTTTGGCTAACTAGGCCTAGTCTAGATGTTTTGGATTTAGCCAATCAATATGAAAAGAGGGGATCTCTTACAGGAACCTCAAAATCCTCGTCTAGATGTTTTGGATTTAGCCAATCAATATGAAAAGAGGGGATCTCTTACAGGAACCTCAAAATCCTCCTCCTGAGGTAAGGTATCATTGACAGTGTAGGCTACATGGTATATTTTGGTGGCAGTATGGCCTCCTGTCCGGCAGTGAATAGGTCATTAGGACTATGATGCTCCCCCTTCCATTTGAATCGTTACACAATCCAGGTGTAGAAAGCTCTTAGAGACTTACCCAGAAAGACTCACAGCTGTAATTGCTGCCAAAGGTGCTTCTACGAAGTATTGACTCATGTGTGTGAATATTATGTACATTAAATAACTGTATAATACATTTGCAAACATTTCTTTGTTTTTATCGTGTATTGTGTGTAGATGGGTGAGAAAAATACATTTTGAATTCAGGCTGTAACACAACAAAATGTGGAATAAATCAAGTGGTATGAATACTTCTGAAGGCACTTATTGAAAATCATACCGTCTGTATATCAAAATAGCCCAGTATACGGTATAAACGTTATATCGCCCAAGCCTAGCACAGTTCACAGTTCCATGATTAGTGAGGATTATTAGGACAGATTCATAGGAATACTGTTAAACCCCTACTGTACACTTTACTCACCTTCCAATATTTCATGGGTTGAACAATTGAATATGGCAACCACTGTATTTTTATTCACCAATATAGTGTACAAAACATTAGAAAAATGCTAACCTCCCTTGTTATTGTAGTGGTGAGATGTGAGCATGTCTTCGGGGTATGATATTTGTGCGTCTAACTTTCTCACTCATTTTATTCACAATTAATTCTGGATTATCCGTAATCATGGTAGCATCCACATTAAATGGAGAAGTGTTTAGAAACATATGATATTCGTATTTACAATAAAAGTGACTCCAAAAGGACACAATACATTATTGGGCACAAAAAAAATCTGAAACACAACCAAAACAAACAGCATGTGTATTAAAGTAGTCAAAAGTTTAGTGTTTGGTCCCATATTCCTAGCACGCAATGATTACATCAAGCTTGTGACTCTACAAACTTGTTGGATGCATTTAAGTGAATTTGTCCCAATACTTTTGGTCCCCTAAAATGGGGGGACTATACGCAAAAAGTGCTGTAATTTCTAAACGTTTCACACGATATGGATGAAAATACCCTGCACTTTAACCTCATAGCCATTGTATCATTTCAAATCCAAAGTGCTGGAGTAGAGAGCCCAAAATAAAACGTGTCACTGTCCCAATACTTTTGGAGCTCACTGTATTTAGTGTGTAAATGCTTTCCAAACTCGTTTTTTAAATTATTCATATATATTTTCCTTACCCTAAATAATATACATGATCAGTATTTTTTTATCTACCAATTGGTGCTGAACATTTGATGAATATTAGGGCTGTGACGACACCAGTATCCCAATATTTTTTTCATGGCAAAAATGAAAACACTGGTCCTCTAAAAACCTGCTGTATGTAAAATATTGTGTGCTATAGGTTGGAAAATAAATACGTGTGACTCTAGATGACAACATCATCCAGAGTCAAGCCCCTCGCCTCCAGAGGTTTGCATTGTCTACATCAGTGGTCGCCAACCGGTCGATCACCAAATATTTCTGTAGAAAAGCCAACGAACGATAAAGGCTTGCGCTCCTTCTTTAAAATCGTGTTGATTTTCAAAAGTCCTGCGCACCGGGTTTGCAAAGTGTTCCCATGAGACAAAGTACGCCTACCCGGCGGACCAGCAAATCTGTGACTAACTCCAGTGCACCTACTGCGCTGCCCAATCGGATAGCTCAAATCACCGTGGCTACAGCGCTTACCTGACCCTGGCCACAGCCAAGTTTAATAGGCTACTACCGGTAGCCTACGTAAGATTTAATAACTTTTATAACCATGACCACAGAGAGACTGTCAACGAATACAGCAAAGAGCTGCTGTTTTTATGAGTGAGTTCATGTTTAAGTGCATATTCAACAATATTACAAAACGCACTTCTCCACACTTCTGCTTGGGCTGCAGCTACGATGAATGAGTAGCTAAGTATCATTAGCCCTGCGTTTTATTATTATTAGCAGTTCGTCGTGTCGATTTTAATATTAAGGAATATTTAACTTTCTCTGGTCATAGGAACAACATTAATTTGTGCATGAGGCAGATGCGGTCTCTGGTCAGTCTCACCGGAGGAAAGGAAGGAGAAAGCAGGGACCGTGAGAGGCGGTTGGGAAAAATAGTTTTGAACGGTCATCCAACTCGGAAACTCGGCATCTTTCTAGAGCTCTGACTTTTCGACCTGAAGATCACTGACGTCGTGATTTGACCATCAGATGCAGGTACCATCAGTCCAGTAAAATAAAAAAAGACAATTATTTAAATTCATGCTCCACAGTGCCTCACAAGTGCTAATCCAACTGATGTATTTTGTTATCAAAGCTTGAGTTTTGAAATATAATATGGTCTGATTAACAATATTGGCAGGCCAATCATATAGCCAATATGCTGTGATAATGTATTAGACCTACTGCCCAAACTTTATTCCTACAAAACTGTGTGAGGTTAATGTAAAAAAAAATATCTGAGCAGTAGATCTCAGCTTGCTTTTTGACTGGGAAAGTGATCTTGACTCAGAAAAGGTTGGTGATCACTGATCACTGGTCACTTGGCTCTGTCATATCCTCACATGGTCTCTCCTATCATTGCTATGCAGACGACACACAATTAATCTTCTCCTTTCCCCCCTCTGATAACCAGGTGGTGAATCGCATCTCTGCATGTCTGGCAGACATATCAGTGTGGATGACGGATCACCACCTCAAGCTGAACCTCGGCAAGACGGAGCTGCTCTTCCTCCCGGGGAAGGACTGCCCGTTCCATGATCTCGCCATCACGGTTGACAACTCCATTGTGTCCTCCTCCCAGAGTGCTAAGAACCTTGGCGTGATCCTGGACAACACCCTGTCGTTCTCAACTAACATCAAGGCGGTGACCCGTTCCTGTAGGTTCATGCTCTACAACATTCGCAGAGTACGACCCTGCCTCACGCAGGAAGCGGCGCAGGTCCTAATCCAGGCACTTGTCATCTCCCGTCTGGATTACTGCAACTCGCTGTTGGCTGGGCTCCCTGCCTGTGCCATTAAACCCCTACAACTCATCCAGAACGCCGCAGCCCGTCTGGTGTTCAACTTTCCCAAGTTCTCTCACGTCACCCCGCTCCTCCGCTCTCTCCACTGGCTTCCAGTTGAAGCTCGCATCCGCTACAAGACCATGGTGCTTGCCTACGGAGCTGTGAGGGGAACGGCACCTCCGTACCTTCAGGCTCTGATCAGGCCCTACACCCAAACAAGGGCACTGCGTTCATCCACCTCTGGCCTGCTCGCCTCCCTACCTCTGAGGAAGTACAGTTCCCGCTCAGCCCAGTCAAAACTGTTCGCTGCTCTGGCACCCCAATGGTGGAACAAACTCCCTCACGACGCCAGGTCAGCGGAGTCAATCACCACCTTCCGGAGACACCTGAAACCCCACCTCTTTAAGGAATACCTAGGATAGGATAAAGTAATCCTTCTAACCCCCCCCTTAAAAGAGTTAGATGCACTATTGTAAAGTGGTTGTTCCACTGGATATCATAAGGTGAATGCACCAATTTGTAAGTCGCTCTGGATAAGAGCGTCTGCTAAATGACTTAAATGTAAATGTAATGTAAATGTCTACATCTTAATGTATGCAGTCTACTGCCAAAAATAGATGAGATTTGCTTGCTCGCCAGAAAGAGAAAACTTCAAAATTACCCGAAAGGACAGAAATCGGAGAGAAGGGGATGTGTACGTCTATGTCAGAGCGGACTTTAGTTTTAACACAAGAACAGATTTAAACCATGATCGCATGGAAGCAGTTTGGCTGGATATGTTATTACCTAAGAGCAAATCAATTTTGGTAGGGGCTCTGTATAGAACTCCAGACCAGAGTGACTTTAATGAGATCCTTCAAATATATGTACTGCATACTGTGGCTTTCTTAACTCTGGAGTGATTCTACTGAGTTCTACTCTCAAGTAATCTAGGCACTCAATCTAGGCACTTGCAACAAGCCAAAAACAGTCAAACAGCATTGGACATCAATGGTACTGTAACCTTTGACCGAGCACAGGTGGCTGATAATTTTAATGAATTGTTCACCACCATTGCCAGCAACCATCCTATTCAAACCTATTATTCAGCCAAGGGCATCTCCGAAGGACAATTTGGATTTTCCCAGGTTTCAACCTCAGATGTTACAAAGACTTAAAGATCTTGACAAACAGAAAGCCACAGGACTGGATAACATCCCGGCTAGATTTCTGAGTGATGCTGCTGATCGTATAGGACCTTATGAATTAAGTGAATCTGTGAACAGATCCTAAAGTACATTGATGACCATAACATTTTATATGACCTTCAGTCCAGTTTTAGACAATCCTATTCTACCGACACGTTTACTATACTTGACAGATTTGATCAAGCAAGAAATTGACACGGGCAACTTCTGTGATATGGTAATGGTTGACCTACAAAAAGCATTTGATACTGTGAACCATTATATTTTGTTGCACAAACTGTAAGCAATTGGTTTTGGCACCAACTCCTTATTATGGGTTAATTCATACCTAACTGATGTGTATGTGGGCGTGACGCTGTCTGATGCTAATGAGATAAATTGTGGTGTCCCCCAGGGGAGCGTTTTGGAGCCTTTGCTTTTTTGCTCTACATAAATGACATAGACTCTGCCTGTTTATGCCCTCTGTTCCTGTATGCAGATGATTCTGCCCTATTGGTTTCACATAAGAATAAGGAGCCTGTTGAAAAGACACTAAGCTGTGCCACTATGATTATGCATTGCATCTCAAGGTTCATAACAAAACATCTGAAGGACAAACTTCAAAACGACCCAAAACAAACTAATGAGAATTATACTCAAGCTCAGCCCTCAGACGTACATTGGTCCTAATCATTTCAGGGAAGTGAATTGGCTTACAGTTTATCTCCGGGTGGTGCAGATTAAACTGTTGATGGTTTTTAAAGTTATACATGACCTTGCCCCCAGTTACCTGTCTGGTTATTTTAATTTCATTAGACTCTCTCATAGCCATCACACCAGAACCAGTGTAGCCAATATCAGATCACTGCGCTATAGGAGCATGGCTCTTTCCTTAACACTGGTGCAGCGGAGTGGAATGGTGTACCAAACCATATTAAATCCATCCCTACGCTAGGAAGTTGTAAGATAAACCTGAAGAAATGGTTCATGGGTAAAATTCTTTAAAAAACGGCACAGGCTTAAAGAAAGTATACTTGTTTCAATGAACGTTACTTGGTAATCTGTTTTATTACATTTCCGGTTTCTTCCCTATTGATGAGATGTATTTTGTTTTCATGTTATAATCTGGTGTATATTTCGTTTTTATGTATTTTCATGAGGAGCACAATGGAATATGTGTTTAAACGTTGTGTCGTCCTCAATGAGTTTAATGGCATTGTACTATATCCACATGTGGTTGTATGGTGTTAAAACGGTCAAATAAATCAAACAAAAATACTTAGTTTCCAACATTAGGTTTGTTTTCCTAAAGAAGTTAAATCCCCTTCATGTTTACTTTCCTTGCCACAATACTAATGAGTATCGTGACACTAGTAATGTCCCGGCCCTAACGAATATGCGTGTATTTACACATCTTTCTTTCATTGATCCCTAATAGTTTCTATGTGAGAATTGCCAGAATAATCTTAGATACCCCCCCAAAATTGGTCTACGCTGGCATGGTATCGCCCTGTGATCTTGTGCACTAACAGGCACATCCAGAGCCGTACTGTAAATATATAGCTCTGGGGAAATTATAAAAGGCTACTACATTCAAATATTTATTTAGTGCTTTTCTGAAACACAATGTATTACAAGAATACAATAGGCGGGGGGGAATGACAAATCTGCTAACCAGAGATAACATGATAAATAGGCGATTATAGCATGCAGATGCACCTGCCATTAAAACAGAATTGACCCCAGCCATTGACACCTGAGCCAGGAGACCCTCGGGGCCTTGGTGGGCAAAGGCAGCAGCATAAGATCAAAGACCCTGTGATTACTCCTGCCCGTGGTGCACCCAGCTATATGGCTAGTGAAGCACGGTTAGTACTATCTAGAATCCTTGGGATGTCCATACCCTGACCTTAACGCTCTTAAATTTCAACTTCAATGGGGCGACGTCAAGAATCCCTGATAGCAAATAATTAGTGCCGTGGACCAGTGAAGTACGCGACTTCTCATCCCCCCGCGTTACCAGACAGGCTAGCTGGTTGGTTATCTTCTAGCTAGCTGACGAGTTGACGGATAGTATTTTTAACAGGTTTGCATGTTGCTGCTTGCTATCTATAAGATACCTAACATTGAATAGCGTATTGGTATTTAAAACATAAAGCGACACATTTGAACGATTGCGCAATTGAAATGTAGCTAGATAGGGTTTGTAAGCTACCGTAATGCTTTACTCTAGTATCGTTGATGTGTGAAATGTAAACCCCCTTACCAGGTGAAGAGCGGACGAACATCTGAAGCTAGAAAAATGACGTTAGCTTCCCCGTTCCTATTATCAACATTAAAAAACAATGCTTGGTTTACCCGAGGGTCGAGGGTAAACGTTGACCAAAAGTTGTGTTTTCTCTTGGCGCAAGTTGCAGTTGCGACCGAATGCTGTGCTGTCATCCATTGACTGCTGGTCCTGACCGTGACCGGTGTCGTCTCCCTCTTACCACCTCTCTACGACCGCCAAGCCATCACACGCAAATTCAGTTGGGCGCGGATAGCCTTGCTTGACCATGTATTTGAGCTTCAGACAGATGGCGCAAGAGGAGCCTAGCGGAGAAATATGAGAATTGCACATAGGGCAACAAAGATACTTTTATCAGTGGGGGCAGGGTCTTGTTTATTACATTTTTGTAAGTTTGTTTGGATAGGAGAAAACAGAAATTATGCAATCTACGTCCTATTTGATTTTATGTATAAAAAATATTTAAAAATCAGAAGCATAGCAACATTGTAATAGCCATATTTTTGCTATTATTAACTGGTGTTATATGTTAATTCATAATAGTCACTACAAAATAGTTGTATTCATTCTCTTTTGGAGAGACAGACAGACAAAAGGCTCGAAACAAAAAACACCTGCTTCCTTCCCATGCTTGTTTTTCATTTGGGGTACTCACAATTAAATTTAAACTGAGCCTCTAAGAATGGTCACACTTGAATGAAATTGGGTTTTCGGTTGGGTAAGTTATGACAGGCTCTCAGATATCAAGAACGTTTACAGCAATACAACCCCAATTTAATTTTAGCTGTTGATGGTCAGCTGAGACAGCATAATGCTGCAACACTGCAGAATGTTGGCCTACATGTCAGTCTACTGAATATACTAACCAAATACTGTAGATATTCTCTAAATGAAAACATGCAATATTTAAGACTAATCTCCTTTATCTCTTCAAATATTTTACCATTTTAAATAGGGAGTATCATCTAGCCACCTTGAACTGTGTACACATCAAAGGAGGATCAGCTGAAAAGGAGGGGGCAATTGACATTGGACCTGAATAAAACAAACAGCACATCAGTAGTAATTTATTCTGCAGCAGGAAATAAAGACTGGAAAGGTCATTCACGCGTCATCAGTAACTCAATAGAGCATCTATGTGGAGGTTTCGCACAAACACAAAGCTTAGACTAGGTAGCAATTTCAATGGTGAATCTCTATTGGAAAATGTTTTTAGTCTGACTAGGCTTAATCTGTGTCTGGGAAACTGGATTTAAAAAAATATATATACTTTATTTAACTAGGAAAGTCAGTTAATAACAAATTCTTATTTACAATGACTGCTTACGTTGGCCAAACCCTAACTCGGTCGACGCTGGGTCAATTGTGCGCCGCCCTACGGGACTCCCCATCACGGCCGGTTGTGATACAGCCTGGAATCGAAGCACTGAGATGCAGTGCCTCAGACCGCTGTGCCACTCAGCAGCTCCTTGGTGTCTCAAATCACAGAACAAGGCCCCAAAAAAGGCACAAAGCAATCTGACAAGAGGAAACACAATTGGTGTCAATTAAGTGTGTGAACATCTGTACTACTGTGGGGTATGAGTGTAGAGGCTCTAATGAGTGGAACAGCTAGCCTCCCACCATAGGCTGACTCACCAGGAAATGGCACACCGCCACAAAGCCCACCCATCATGTTTTATTTAGACAATGCAAATAAAAAGGCACATAAAACATTGAGCATGTTTACGTAATAATTTCAAACATACATTTAAAAAAATGTAGGAATGTTTTACCTTTCTGCTAATCAGAAAGCCTAGTCTTCATAGGTATATACAAAATTACCATTGTTAATGTTCTAATACAAAATATTTATAAAAAGGTTATCTTTCACATGTCTATTGTAACTATGACATCCTCAGAACTAAAATAGTTTTGTACAAAGATATACATTCAACTGCCTTCACAGAGGTCCAATAATTTCCAAATCATTGTTCTTTTCTTCTTGTTAAAAATGATGAAATATTCAATTCAAAATATTAGCTTATTTGAATCTCATAATCGTATCAAATTTGGCACAGAACAGGCAATTATAGCTCATCTACTCAATGCATAAGAAAACGCTCATCATTGGACTTTCTTTGAAAGAACTCAGGGGGGCATGCATCTTGTGTGATCTTTCAGGAAATACCTCACACAGCACAAAAACCTTGCAACGGTGATATGGCCAAGTAAGAACGTCTTATCTAGTAATCTATGGGTCTCAATGCCTGAGATGTGCTGCCGAGGCCATGTTGGCTCAACTAAATTGTCTGCATCACACTACAACATGATTTAGTCGTACATTACTTCCATACACTTCTCAAAAACCATTAGTGTTTTGTTCTCAATACATCCGTCACCTCATCCATAAATCACCATGACACAGGCGGAGACAATGGATGTTTGATTGAAAGTATAGTTTGCTGAAATGATTATTAAAATGGACGGCTATGTTCACAAAATTAACTTCTACGTTTTTCTTTTAGCAAAAAAGGTATATGGGGAGTTAAATATTTACAAAGTAGCATGGGAAAGGATCAAGTTGTATTAGATGTGAATTCAATCAAATAAAACAAAAAATAAAGTTTACAGGGTTACTCTCAGCGTGTTATCTGAGCAGAGTGTCCATACTATCAGGGTCATCAAAAACAATATTAAAAAGGGTATAAAATATTTCTAACAAAACTATAAACTGTCACCAACATGATAATAATAATAATAATAATAATAAAAGAAATACACATTTGTGAACTTCAGGATAATTTCCTCAATGGCATTTGCAAGCCACTAGATGGCCCTGTTATTATGTAGGCTGGTTACCTAACACTCCAATTTGATCATTGATAATACTGCAGTTAAGTGACACATGGGATATGCTTTCAGTGCAATACTCATTCCTCTTTCCGTTTGTGTAAAACAATTTACGTCAACTGATGACCAAACAAAAGAAGCACACCTCTGCCATCCCTAACATACAGAAAAAAACTAACTGTACACATATTTAACAGTCAAGAGGGACAATTTCCAGATATCCACTTCAACAAAATAATACAGACTCAATTGTTGATGGTGAGAATACATTAACATGTACCTCAAGTGCATACCTCTTATTTGAAAAACAAAGTTACACAGCTGTGAAAAAAAGAATAACCTTCCGTCCAAATGGAAGTCTTTGTCCCTTTTGTTTGACTGCTCTCCTAAAAATATGAAATACTGATTAAAAACAACTTATAAGAAACACCCACTGACTTTGTAAGATAACTTATGGAACAATAAAACCAGCAATTCAGACTTGCATTAATCCTTTTAAAAATGATCTTCCAATTGCAAAGGTATGGGCGTTTAGTGAGGCTTGAGAGGAGTCCTCCACTCTTGTTCATCCTACCCCAACTAATGTAGGCATCACTGTATAACACTTCATCGACTAACTACATCTAGTTTTGAAGTCATTCAGATAATAGACAAAACCTAACTTCTACACAACTGTTCTGGTTCTCTTTTCTGTGATGTAGCATTGGTTGGGGTGGAGCCATGTGACAGGGAGGTTCTCTCCCGCTGCACGGCACAAGTAGGCTAAACTTTCATTTCCAGGTCTGAGGAGTGGGCTGGGGAAAGAAGGGGGTAAGGAGAAGGCATCATCACCTCTTGTTTTGCCCAATTTTTCCCTTTCTTTACTCTCCACCTTTTTTTTTTTTTACCAGGGTGGGGACGAAGGCAGGACTTGGGACAGAAAAGGCATACTCTCCATGGACCTCATGGCGATGTTGAGGGGCCCGGACATTGTCATGGACATTGGGGTGCTGATGGCCAGAGGGTGGGCGATATTCATGTGTGCCGTGGTAGGGATGTTGATCGAGGCGATGTTGATGGGTCCAGTGATGGTGACTGGGTGCTGGAGGCTGACGTTCACCGTGTTGGTGGAAATGTTCATTTGCGACGCTATGGTGACGGGGTTGTTGGAGTTTCCCCGGTTCATCGTGGTGGTGATGGGGGCGGAGGCTGTTACAGGTGTGGCTGAGGCAGAGTTGTGGACGTCATTACTGTCTAGAGAACGGGATAGAGGATATAGTGTTTAAGGTTCATTGCTAAATCAATCAAACAAATACCTGTACACACAGACTTACTGCTTATTCCCCGCCATTAAAACAGAGGGAGGAATGCGGTCTGTACTCGACTATTTTGCATAGATAATTTTTTGCAGTGTACTCAGATTATTTTTGCAGTATACGCCTTCAGCATTCTTCTCTTTACTGCTACTGCCTTGACTCACCTGCAGCACAGATTAAACTAAAACTGACCATAATAGCAATAACCATTTCACACTTTTCTTTAAAATGCGGCAAATACATGCTTTTCTAAAAAAGAAAAATACTGAAGCAGGTAAATCATGTATAGCTTAAAACAGTAAAAAAAAAAAAAAATCTCTAGCGGTCATTCTTGCTGTACATAGTATAGTAAAACAGTTTTACAATTAGGGCACAGAAATGTTTATGGAATGTAATGATGATGCAATGTTTATAAATGAAGTGACACACTATCATGCAGCGTTTTCCCTATATTAATTTGGCTCTCGGCAGAAATGCGCCGCTGCCCCCCCCCCCCCCCCCCTTTTGGGAGTTTACCCACATCCTAACATCAATTTATCCTTGCCTTATACTTGTGTGTGTGTGATGTGACTGTGTGTATTCTTGGGTTGCGGGCAGGGGGGTTGGGGTAAGGTTTGGTTTTCACACAATGCTACATTATTATTACCTTTTTGTCCCCCTGAGGAGTTCCACTGCCAGTCCCCTATTCAGAAATAGACACACAGGGGTTATAAAAGGCTGTCTGCAGGCCAGCCAAGGCTGCTGCGCTAAGGCCAGGGTGTCACTCTCAGTGCACTCTACAGGCCCCACTTCAGGTGGGCAAGGTTGGTACAAACACCAAAACGGTGGCACACACCCTGGCCTACAAGTCCCTAGGGGGAGGAGGGAACGGGCCATAGAATTACTGTGGTGACAAGCAATACCCTATTTGTAGAGTTCTCTGTGCTGTATATGTCTGCCTTGTGTTGTGGACCCTTGGGAGAAGGGTGGCAGTGCTCGTTCAGGTGGCAGCTCATGCAGAGTGAATAAACATAGCAGCTAAGGGATTTCCCTTCAGTGGCCAGGGAAAGGCCTTGTTTCTTCTACTGTCTGAGTAACTGAAACAGGAATCTGAGAAATGTTGATTATACATTGTTATTGACTACACCTTTTGAGCAGTGATTCATGTGTAATGCAGTGTTCTCCAGATGGGAAGAGATGAACAGGGTTCATGTTCCACAGCCACAGGAGAATCACAAATGCGTTGGCTAACGGCCTGTATCACCACAACTCAAATACAGCACTTTCACAAATGGAAATTCTCAGATTAATAAACAGGAAATACAGACACATAGTTACAGCGCGAAGGCTGAGGAAGAAACCCGTTATTGGGCTGTACTTGACAAAGTTATTATTATACACTATGTACAAAACATTAGGAACACCTTCCTAATATTGAGTTACACCCCCCATTTTGCTCTCAGAACAGCCTCAATTCGTGGGGGCATGGACTCTACAAACTGTTGAAAATGTTCCATAGGGATGCGGACTCCAATGCTTCCCACAGTTGTGTCAAGTTGTCAGGATGTCCTTTGGGTGGAGGACCATTCTTGATTCACACAGAAAACTGTTGAGTGTGAAAAACCCAGCAGTCTTGCAGTTCTTGACACACTCAAACCGGTGTGCCTGGCACCTAAACACCCCATTCAAAGGCACTTCAATATTTTGTCTTGACCATTCACCATCTGAATGGCGCACATATACAATCCATGTCTCAATTGTCCCAAGGCTTAAAAACCGTTCTTTAACCTGTCTCCTCCCCTTCATCTACACTGATTGAAGTAGATTTAAAAAGTTACATTAATAAGGGATCATAGCTTTCACCTGGATTCACCTGTTCAGTCTATGTCATGAAAAGAGCAGGTGCTCCTAATGTTTTGTACACTCAATGTATTTAAATGGTTACGGTAGCAGGGATTTTTCTGAATTATTTACTATGCAGTAATACAAAGTAAACTTGAGTTCATGCCACCAAAGATGTCAATAACACTAACAATAAAGACCCATGGAAGAGCAATCCTCTGACAAAAACCCTGCCCACTTCTAAATCTGTGAAAGTTGCACAAATCAATCGAGTGGGGAAGCTGTAAGGTTGTTGCGGTGGGATCAGATCTCACTTTGTGTTCCACTTTCCTCTGCGCCTTTATGCTCAAACACGAGCCAATTGCTGAAAGCGCTTTACATTTAGAACAGATTTTTGCCACAGGCCATTCACTTCTGTCAACCAGAATGTCAGATTACATACCACGTGCAGACAAAACAAATATTTTAAAAAGTACGTATAGCATAGCGTATACATCTCTCCACTCAACGGATTGTAACACCCAATTCATGTTTGAAAACAGAATGTAATTGAAGAGAAATGGGGAAACGTAACTAGCGAGGAGGACATGGTCATCTTGGTAAACGTAAGGTGGGAGCTTCCATGTCCCGTAGCTCTACTACACAGACAATGAAACCTGCCTAAGGATAAAGTCAGCACCAGTCAAACGAGATTTTCACTGTAATGTGAGATCACCTAGTGAGGTTTCCCAAGCACTGGCCTTTGGCACACTGTCTTGGTATGGAGTAAAAGACAACTTCTAGGAAAGTGTCAGCGATGGGATGAGAAGTGTGGATGTTCAATGTGTATACAAAAACAATCAAGTAAGAACTTTTGAAGCCCTTTGAAGTAGTTATTTTAAACCGGTTTCCCACATATTTAAATCTGTGTGTCTGTTTTAAGTACACTATACAGCGCATTCGGAAATTATTCAGACCCCTTTGCTTTTTCCACATTTTGTTACGTTACAGACGTATTCTAAAATGGATTAAATAAAATAAAACTCAATCCGCACACACACACGACAAAGCGAAAACAGGTTTAGATATCTTTGCAAATAAAAAAACAGAAACCTTATTTACATTATTCAGACCCTGCATATTGTTTCCATTGATCATCCTTGAGATGTTTCTTCAGCTTGATTGGAGTCCACCCGTGGTAAATTCTATTGATTGCACATGATATGGAAAGGCGCACACACACACACACACACACGTGTATATACACTGCTCAAAAAAATAAAGGGAACACTTAAACAACACAATGTAACTCCAAGTCAATCACACTTCTGTGAAATCAAACTGTCCACTTAGGAAGCAACACTGATTGACAATAAATTTCACATGCTGTTGTGCAAATGGAATAGACAAAAGGTGGAAATTATAGGCAATTAGCAAGACACCCCCAAAAAAGGAGTGGTTCTGCAGGTGGTGACCACAGACAACTTCTCAGTTCCTATGCTTCCTGGCTGATGTTTTGGTCACTTTTGAATGCTGGCGGTGCTCTCACTCTAGTGGTAGCATGAGACGGAGTCTACAACCCACACAAGTGGCTCAGGTAGTGCAGTTCATCCAGGATGGCACATCAATGCGAGCTGTGGCAAAAAGGTTTGCTGTGTCTGTCAGCGTAGTGTCCAGAGCATGGAGGCGCTACCAGGAGACAGGCCAGTACATCAGGAGACGTGGAGGAGGCCGTAGGAGGGCAACAACCCAGCAGCAGGACCGCTACCGCCGCCTTTGTGCAAGGAGGTGCACTGCCAGAGCCCTGCAAAATGACCTCCAGCAGGCCACAAATGTGCATGTGTCTGCTCAAACGGTCAGAAACAGACTCCATGAGGGTGGTATGAGGGCCCGACGTCCACAGGTGGGGGTTGTGCTTACAGCCCAGCACCGTGCAGGACGTTTGGCATTTGCCAGAGAACACCAAGATTGGCAAATTTGCCACTGGCGCCCTGTGCTCTTCACAGATGAAAGCAGGTTCACACTGAGCACATGAGCACATGTGACAGACGTGACAGAGTCTGGAGACGCCGTGGAGAACGTTCTGCTGCCTGCAACATCCTCCAGCATGACCGGTTTGGCGGTGGGTCAGTCTGGTGTGGGGTGGCATTTCTTTGTGGGGCCGCACAGGCCTCCATGTGCTCGCCAGAGGTAGCCTGACTGCCATTAGGTACCGAGATGAGATCCTCAGACCCTTTGTGAGACCATATGCTGACACATGCACATTTGTGGCCTGCTGGAGGTCATTTTGCAGGGCTCTGGCAGTGCACCTCCTTGCACAAAGGCGGAGGTAGCGGTCCTGCTGCTGGGTTGTTGCCCTCCTACGGCCTCCTCCACGTCTCCTGATGTACTGGCCTGTCTCCTGGTAGCGCCTCCATGCTCTGGACACTATGCTGACAGACACAGCAAACCTTTTTGCCACAGCTCGCATTGATGTGCCATCCTGGATGAGCTGCACTACCTGAGCCACTTGTGTGGGTTGTAGACTCCGTCTCATGCTACCACTAGAGTGAGAGCACCGTCAGCATTCAAAAGTGACCAAAACATCAGCCAGGAAGCATAGGAACTGAGAAGTGGTCTGTGGTCACCACCTGCAGAATCACTCCTTTTTTGGGGGTGTCTTGCTAATTGCCTATAATTTCCACCTTTTGTCTATTCCATTTGCACAACAGCATGTGAAATTTATTGTCAATCAGTGTTGCTTCCTAAGTGGACAGTTTGATTTCATAGAAGTGTGATTGACTTGGAGTTACATTGTGTTGTTTAAGTGTTCCCTTTATTTTTTTGAGCAGTGTATAAAAAGGTCCCACATTTGACAGCGCATTTCAGAGCAAAAACCAAGTAATGAGGTCGAAATAATTGTCCGTAGAGCTCTGAGACAGGATTGTGTCGAGGCACAGATCTGGGGCAGGGTACCAAAAAAATGTCTGCAGCATTGACGGTCCCCCAGAAAACAGTGGCCCCCATCATTCTTTAATGGAAGACGTTTGGAACCACCAAGACTCTTCCTAGAGCTGGCTGTCCAGCCAAACTGAGCAATCAGGGCAGAAGGGCCTTGGTAAAGGAGATGACCCAAGAACCCGATGGACACTCTGACAGATCTCCAGAGTTCCTCTGTGGAGATGGGAGAAATTTTCAGAAGGACAACCATCTCTGCAGCAC
Organism: Salvelinus alpinus; assembly: GCF_045679555.1. Classification (NCBI taxonomy): domain Eukaryota; kingdom Metazoa; phylum Chordata; class Actinopteri; order Salmoniformes; family Salmonidae; genus Salvelinus; species Salvelinus alpinus. The sequence goes on along the minus strand of NC_092098.1, from coordinate 16,540,402 downwards.
TCCACCAATCAGGCCATTATGTAGAGTGGCCAGACGGAAGCCTCACGTCTAGAGGAAACCTGGCACCATCCCAACGGTGAAGCATGGTGGTGGCAGAATCATGCTGTGGGGATGTTTTTCAGCGGCAGGGACTGGGAGACCAGTCAGGATCGAGGGAAAGATGAACGGACCAAAGTACAGAGATCCTTGATGAAAACCTGCTCCAGAGCATTCAGGACCTCAGAACGGGGAAAAGGTTCACCATCCAACAGGACAACGACCCTAAGCACAGAGCCAAGACAACGCAGGAGTGGCTTCGGGACAAGTCTCTGAATGTCCTTGAGTGGTCCAGCCAGAGCCCAGACATGGACACGAGCTAACATCTCTGGAGAGATGTGCAGCGACACTCCCCATCCAACCTGACAGAGTTTGAGAGGATCTGCAGAGAAGAATGGGGGGGGGAAACTCCCCAAATACAGGTGTGCCAAGCTTGTAGCATCATATCCAAGAAGACAAGGCTGTAATCGCTGCCAAAGGTGCTTCAACAAAGTACTGAGTAAAGGGTCTGAATACTTATATAAAATGTGATATTTCAGTTTTGTATTTTTTATACATTTGCAAAAAACTCTAAAAACCTTTTTTTTCTTTGTCATTATGGGGTAGTGGGTGTAGATTGACGAAGGGGGAAAAAAACAATTTCATCAATTTTAGAATAAGGCTGCAACGTAACAAAATGTAGCAAACGTAAAGGGGTCTTGAATGCAATGTATATACAAAAGTATGTGGACACCCTTTCAAATGAGTGGATTCGGATATTTCAGCCACATCTGTTGGTGACAGGTGTATAAAATAGAGCACACAGCCATGCAATCTCCATAGACAAAAACATTGGCAGTAGAATGACCTTACTGAAAAACTCCTCATAGGATGCCACCTTTCCAACAAGTCAGCAGTTTGTCAAATTTCTGCCCTGCTATAGCTTCCCCGGTCAACTGTAAGTGCCGTTATTGTGAAGTGGAAATTTCTAGGAGCAATAACTGCTCAGGAACGAAGTGATAGGCCACACAACCTCACAGAATGGGACCGCAGAGCCCTGAAGCACGTAAAAATGGTCTGTCCTTTGTTGCAACACTCACTACAGAGTTCCAACTGCCTCTGGAAGCAACATTAGCACAAGAACTGTTAGTCGGGACCTTCATGAAATGTTTTTCCATGGCGGAGGAGCCCCATACAAGCCTAAGATCTCCAATGCCAAGCATCGGCTGGAGTGGTAAAATGCTTGCCGCCATTGGACTCTGGAGCAGTGGAAACGTCATCTCTGGAGTGATGAATCACACTTCACCATCTGGCCGTCTAACGGATGAATCTGGGTTTAGCGGATGCCACGAGAACACTACCTGCCCAAATGCATAGTGCCAACTGTAAAGTTTGGTGGAGGTGGAATAATGGTCTGGGGCTGTTTTTCATGGTTCGCGCTAGGCCCCTTAGTTCCAGTGAAGCGAAATCTTCACGCTACAGAATACGACATTCTAGATTATTCTGTGGCACCAGTTTGGGGAAGACCCTTTCCTGTTTCAGTATGACAATGCCCCCATGCACAAAGCGAGGTCCATACAGAAATTGTTTGTCAAGATCGGTGTGGAAGAATTTGACTGGCCTGCACAGAGCCCTGACCTCAACCCTATCGAACACCTTTGGGATGAATCGGAACGCCGACTGCGAGCCTAATCACGCAACATCAGTGCCCGGCCTCACTAATGCTCGTGGCTGACTGGAAGCAAGTCCTTGCAGCAATGTTACAACATTTAGTGGAACGCATTCCCAGAAGAGTGGCGGCTGTTATAGCAGCAAAGGGTGGGCCAACTCCATATTAAAGCCCATTATTTTTGGAATGAGATGTTTGATGAGCAGGTGTCCACATACACTACATGATCAAACGTATGTCTTGTCCATAAGTGAAGTTGTGTAGGCTATGTCCTGTTTTTTATTTTGTGTTTATGTGTATGGCAGGAGCTGCTGTTCACCTAAAGGGACAATAAAGTATTAAATCAATCAAATCTATTAAATTAGGAAGACTGTTTAAGTTAGGAGGGGGGCAGTGGCTGGTGAGATAGGGCTAACGTGACTTACCTTTGTTAGAGGAATTAAAGTTGGTCTGGCCGTGTGTCTTTAGATGGCTGGTGATGTAGGCTGCGCTCAGCATCTTGCCGCAGATGTTGCAGGTGACCTTCCCTTCATGTCGGATCATGTGGGAGCGCAGTCTGTCTTTGGTGGCGAAGGCAGAAGTACAGGCCTGGGGGAGGAGAGGAGAACAAGACGGGGTCAGAAGGTCAGGCCAGAGGCACACTACTATTCATAGGGCCACCCAGCTTTGTGCTCCAGCTTGGTGCCAAGTGCAGCTTTAATAATTTATCTAACACAGCCAGCTTTCATCATTCAGACTGCATGGAACATGTCCAACTATAAAGGCTTATAGATCATCATAAATCTCTACTGGGGCCACAGGGCAGAGCCTACTGGAGTATGGTGTCATGAACAGACTGCCATTACGGCACTCTATGACTAACAGGCTCATTTTAAAGACACTAGTCGGGCACAGTTATCTTCATTCCTTTCGATGCTGGAAACTAACAAGTACTGTCCGAGCCGGCAGAGAAGAACGTGCAAAGTGGGAGAGTTGTCAATAATGAGCTCGACAAGTGGCCCTAATAAGGCCACACAGTACAGCTCTCTCTCTCTCTCTCTCTCTCACCGTTACTTGACATTTGAACGGTCTTTCTGAAGAGTGGACATGCTTCACGTGGCAGCTCAGGTGGTCTGGCCTGGAGGAGAGAGGTGAAAAAAAAGTTAATCTTGCTGTAGAATATTAATAGACACAACACAGTCTGTTTCTTAACTTTTGACCTTTCCAGTGAGACTCCACTGTTCACACATCCCACTCATCGCAGCTCCCATTAGTTTAACTGAAAACCTGAACAACAGCAGACAGGCTAAGAGCTAAATCATTTCATCACTGTCATAAGGAATGGTGTGGAGAACTCCAAAACTAACAGCTGGGCCAAAGCGAGACAGTTTCACACTGGTAGTGGTTTTGTTACAACGGAGATGAGTCAAGTGGAATCTTTTCAGCAGTGCTGTGAACCAGAATGACTTCTCTTCTTTTCACTGTTAACTGAGGAGGACAGCAGCTTCCACACACACACACAAACACACAGAGAGAAGAGAGAGGGAGCGCCTGCAGACCTGGCTGGCTGTCTGACAGTGACTCATCGTTACGTTATTCTGCTGGCCGGCCTCACTTTTCAATGTGCCGATAAACCTCTGCGTCACTGTGTTGGAACCAAGCCGGGTTCTTCCCTTAACTGCCCAGCTCTAAGATTACAGTTTGGACAGACAGTATAATGTAGGGTGTTCACCCAACCCATAAAATTATTATTTCATTCAATGTTCATAAAGAAATGTTCAGTCAACAGAGAATTGCATTGGAAAAACAATAGTTAAGACCCTATGTCTACCATATATGGTTAACAAGTTACAATTTACTCAGAATTTAGCATGATTAGAGTGAATACAATGTCATTACGGCCATGGTCAAAAAGTGGACGCCGCTCAAAATAAACGTGTCACTGCTCCGCGGGCAGAACGGCGCCAACTTCAAATGTCAACTTACAAACTAGCTAGTGGCTGCAGGTTAGTGTGTGATAGGTTTTTTTTCTAAATTAAATCTGCTGACTACAAAACAAAATTGGGTCTATATATTAATTTACAAAGCTAACAGACGGAGTTTAAATATCTACCCTCCCCGAAGACAATCTGTTCCAGTTTTCATGGTGTGTATATATATATATATATATATATATATATATATATATATATATATATATATATATATATATATATGATATATATATAAGAGTCTCCCCCTTTAAACCGCCATAGAAACGGCCCAGCAACGTTGATTGACCTGGGTTAGAGGAATACAATACCACGGATCTGTTGATGAAAAGTTGATTTTGATTGGTCCAAAGCATGGAAACACCTCCAAATGTTACCAACTCCCAACATCGAAAAATGGAGGAGATACAACCAAGAGCTGAGCAGTTTAAATTAGCAATGGTCACAACAAACGAATGTCTTATTTAATCTAGGGGTGTTAACGTTTCAATGTTAAAACATTTAAAGCTGCAATATATAACTTTTTGGGTGATCTGACCAAATTCACATAGAAATGTATGTTATAGAGCTGTCACTCTTTTGAAAGCAAGTCTAAGAAGTGGTAGATCTGTTCTATGTGCGCTATTTCTATGCTTCCCATTCTTAAGTTTAGTTTTTGCGTCTTACTTTCGGTAACTAACAAACGAGCTTCAAAGCCATACAACACTCCTTCCGTGGCCTCCAACTGCTCTTAAATGCTAGTAAAACTAAATGCATGCTCTTCAACCGATCGCTGCCCGCACCCGCCCGACTAGCATCACTACTCTGGACGGTTCTGACTTAGGTATTTGTAGTTGTCCACATATTCTAAGTGTCTGGTTAGACTGTAAACTCTCCTTCCAGACTCACATTAAACATCTCCAATCCAAAATTAAATCAAGAATCGGCTTCCTATTTCGCAACAAAGCCTCCAAACATACCCTTGTAAAACTGACTATCCTACCAATCATTGACTTTGGCGATGTCATTTACAAAATAGCCTACAACACTCTACTCAGCAAACTGGATATAGTTTATCACAGTGCCATCTGTTTTGTCACCAACGCCCCATATACTACCCACCACTGCGACCTGTATGCTCTTGTTGGCTGGCCCTCACTTCATATTCGTCGCCAAACCCACTGGCTACAGGTCATCTATAAGTCTTTTCTAGGTAAAGCCCTGCCTTCTCAGCTCACTGGTCACAATAGCAACACCCACCCGTAGCACACGCTCCAGCAGGTATATTTCACTGGTCATCCCCAAAGCCAACACTTCCTTTGGCTGCCTTTCCTTCCAGTTCTCTGCTGCCAATGACTGGAAAAATTGCAAAAATCACTGAAGCTGGAGTCATATCTTCCTCTCTAACTTTAAGCATCAGCTGTCAGAGCAGCTTACCAATCACTGTACACAGCCAATCTGTAAATAGCACACCCAACTACCTCATTCCCATATTGTTACTTATCCTCTTGCTCTTTTGCACCCCAGTATCTCTACTTGCACATCATCATCTGCACGTCTATTACTCCAGTGTTAATGCTAAATTGTAATTATTTTGCCTCTGTGGCCGATTTATTGCCTTACATCCTTACTCTTCTACATTTGCACACACTGTACGTAGATTTCTCTACTGTTATTGACTGTATATTTGTTTATGTGTAACTCTGTTGTTTTTGTGGCACTGCTTTGCTTTATCTTGGCCAGTTTGCAGTTGTAAATGAGAACTTGTTCTCAACTGGCCTACCTGGTTAAATAAAGGTGAAATACATTTTTTGTTTTCCTGTGTGAAATACACACACCTAAATTTAGCTTGCTAGTTGATCTAAGTAAGTGGCTGAATTAATAAGGTGACGGGGCATCATATTGTGTTAGCTTTCTGCCGTGTTTGAGAAGTCAAAGCCCTCCGGATGAGTTATTTGTACAGCCTCCACCATCTTGATTTCCTTGAGTTTCTGCTCTCATCCTGTTCTCAGAGCAGGCAGGCCAGTTGCCCTAGCAACTCTACAGACACAACATGTAGCCTACACATGCTTCTGCGGAGCCAGTACTGTGATTCCTTCAGACAAGTATGTCTCAAAACATTGTTCATTTGCACAATGTCTCTCGTTCACATTCGCTTGTAAATGTCCAAACTCACCAAAAATGCCATTCAGTAGCTCCTACTTATATATGTATAACTTCATGAGTTGGATTGCCTGTCTTTGCAATTTGTTTATTTTCGTTTGTGCTCGTTAGCATATTTAGCTAGCATCCTCCATTGAAATTCGCCATTACCTGTGTTAATTTTGTCAGCATTCTGGTAATAGACACCCAATGTTTTTTTGTGCAAGTTTTTTGGCACCCCTTGTGCACTAAGCCGGTAATACCATATATACCGGTATGAGAGAAGGATGGTATGATGATATGGATACCGCCCAACCCTATTAACCGGAGCTGTATTACTACTATGAGAGCAGCGCTCCTGCAGGCAGCGGCGAGGGGCCGTGCGGTGTGTTTGAGTGACGAGGGGAGCAGGAAGGGGGAGAGAGATAGCAATACAAGTCGACTCGCGCTGGTAGACTATTTTATTGGTAGTTATTTATCATCTCATCTGATTAAATAGTACCGGTCTTCAAACCGCGAAAAGTTAGTTAAGCTAGCTAGCTAATGTTAGCTAGGCTAATTGAGACATAACAGCGCTTTTCCCCCTTTCAACTCCATTCGTATTATTAAGTAGCAGCTTACCTGTTGGCTCTTGATGTTGTAGCCTGTTCTTCTCATTTAACTTTTAGTTCTATAATTTTAATTACATCTTCCATTGATTGGCTCTTGATGTTGTAGCCTGTTCTTCTCATTTAACTTTTAGTTCTATAATTTTAATTACATCTTCCATTGATTAGCCTAGATATCTCCTAAAGGCATGCTTCCCACCCAAAACAGTTTTCAAAAGTTTGAATATATTATGACGTTTTGGCCTTCGGGGATTTTTCTTTTTAAAGTCTGTTCGTGCCAACATTTTTTTCCCCTGAGGCAAGCCCAAGTTCGGAAGCCTAAGTCTACACCCCTTAGTCGGTGATTGGTCAAAAGCAGGGATTCTTCAATAAAGTCTGTTTTCATTCAACGATATGCAAATCGTTTTCATGCAACAACAAAAAATACTTGAGAAATACTGCACCAAACATCCTAGTTAGATGTAAAATTGCGCAACTAAGATTTCCTTGTTAAAAACGTCAAAATGAATGACCGATTTGAGTTTTAATTTTGCGGAAGTGTATACTGGCTACGGTGTCTCAAGATCGACAAACCGTACTATTGCCACTAATTTCTTAAGCAAAGTTTTTTTCAAGAGAAGGTCGAAGGTATGTGAGCATCTTAACTTGCCACATAGAGCCTCTAGCTCTATTACTGTAGCCTAGTGCTGGTTTGATGACTTGTGATTGGACGACAACAAAAAGCTACATGCGCCCCTCTCGTGAAAAGCAAGTGCAGCAGCATCATAAATTATAAAATTTTCTCTCTCCGCAGGAAGCATGACAGACCATCTGCATTGTGAATTCACATGGAATGTTATTACTTTTTCTTAGCGTTTTAACAGAAATCCAATAAAACATTTCCCCCCCCTAATTTAATCAGTTAAGTAAAAGCACATTAAGGTTATAATATTGTAGAGAAAAATCTAATTTGTTGTATATGATTAATAATGTACCCGATAACCCAATTCAGTTGCAATGCACACCGGGTAGGCAAAGTGTTCCCATTTTGAACCATTTCATGTGTACGCCTTCCCAGCGGGCCCAGAGAGCAAATCAAGTGCACTATAGGCCTACCGCTGGCCAATCGGATGACTCAGATTACCGTGTCTGCAGTAACATAGCAGGCGTAAAAGAAAGATAAAGCAAAATCGACACAGATTTGTTTTTAATTATCTGATTAGAGAGACTCAATGAATACAGCAAAGAACTGCTGTTTTTACGAGTGAGGTCATGTTTAAGTTCTTGCTCAGCACGGTCAGCACTTTTTATTAAACACAATGCAATAAAATGCACATTCTTCCTAGTTCCACTCACACTACAACCAACACTACAGCTGTAATGAATGAATGAGCAGGAAAGTTTATCGATTTGCGTAAATTCTATTATAGTCGAGGAATATTTCACTTTCTCTGTTCGTGAACTAACATGAATTTGTGCATGAGGCAGAAATAATGCGGCGCGACATGAGTTGCGCCATCAGCTGGAAGACAGTGTCCCTTTTTGGTCAGTGTCAGCGGTGGAAAGGGAGAGCGCAGGAACGTTGAGAGGCGGACCCTCAGTCTGCTGCTCTTTCCTTACACTGACCATCAAATGCAGACACCATCAGCCCAGCAAACAAACAGGGCAATTAAAGCAAAGCCAATATGCGGCGATAATGTATTGGGCCTATACTGTAGCCTACTGCACAAACCTCATTGCTACAGTACTGTTTTAAACAAGCTGTAAGAGAAGCCCTTTGCTTCTTGGAAAGCGATGTCAATTTGCCATTACTCATGCCCACAGATTACTAGTGACGCATAGCTGGAAGTAGTGAGTGGATTTGCAGTAAATGATGAAAGAGGAAATCTTACAAGGCCACTGTTGGCTATGCCTGGAAAGACCGGAATGAACAGTCATTCCAGGCGGGCTAGACTTAAAACAAACTGGGCCCTGTAAAGGGCACTAAACACCCTACGCAAACAGAGTGATGGAGCATGGTATACATTTTGAGCGCACAAAAGTACGTAGAACTATAGAAAACGACACCCGTCGCTGCGTTTGCGTAAAGTGTGTAGCGGCCTTAACTTCACTAGGGTAGGGGGCAGCATTCGGAATTTTGGATGAAAAGCCTGCCCAAATTAAACTGCCTGCTACTCAGCCATAAAAGCTAGAATATGCATATATTTAGTAGATTTGGATAGAAAACACTCTGAAGTTTCTAAAACTATTTGAATGATGTCTGTGAGTATAACAGAACTCATATGGCAGGCAAAAACCTGAGAAAAAATCCAACCAGGAAGTGGGAAATCTGAGGTTTGTAGTTTTTCAAGTCATTGCCTATCAAATATACAGTGTCTGTGGGGTCATATTGCACTTCCTAAGGCTTCCACTAGATGTCAACAGTCTTTAGAACCTTGTTTGATGCTTCTACTGTGAAGGGGGGGGAATGGAAGCGGAATGAGTCAGAGGTCTGCCAGAGTGGCCTGAGCTGACCACGCGTGTTCACGTGAGAGTTAGCTTGCGTTCCATTGCATTTCTGAAGACAAAGGAATTTTCCGGTTGGAACATTATTGAAGATTTATGATAAAAACATC